>NW_006159689.1:1612505-1614281 GCF_000334495.1 Tupaia belangeri chinensis | reverse complement strand
ATCCTCCCTCCCTCTCCTGTGTGTACCTGTTTAGACAGACCGGTATACACGCACATACACACGGCGGGGGCGAGGGGGCGAGCACGGGCCCTCTGTGGATCCCTTCCCCAAATCCCTAGCAAAATCAGCCTTCGGGAGCGAGGGCTGGGGCAGAGGAAGGGCTCAGAACATACCCCGGAGTGAGGCTGGCCCAATGTTCCTCCTCTTCTCGCTCCTTCTCCTTTACCTCGTCACAGTACGGAATCCAGGAAACGTGTTCATTAATCTGGGAATTTGCCAGTGGGAATTCATCGTCTCTGCACGTGACTTAACAGCAGATGATTAGGACGGACAGCATTCCACCCTCATGAAGCGAAGCCTGCTCCGGCTCCCAGGCGGTCTGCAGCTGAGTTTTACGTGTGTGCTTCCCGGGTGCCCGGTGCTGAAATAAGCTCCACTCTGCTGATTGACGTACCCTGGACGTGCCCCCAGACGCGTGCTGGGATTCAGTCGCCACCCACTCTGGGGTTAAAGGTGGAGCTCGCAGAAACTGGGGGTAAGAAGGCCATCGGGGCGGCCTGGCTGGCCCTGGCGGGTTTATAAGGAGAGGAGGCGAGCCCCGCCAGGAGGCCCTGCCCTGCAGCGACTCTGCAGGGGGTCCCGCCAACAAGACCTCCACCGATGTGCCCCTTTGTCCTGGACGCCAGAACCAGCCCGAGTCGGTGCTCAGCCGTCACAAAGCAGAGACAGACTGCTGATTCTTTCCTGTGTCCAAGGGGGGCCGTGGCTCTGGGTCCCCTCGGGCCGTGCGCCCTTGGCCGCTGTTCAGGCACCCAGGCCGCTCGTGCCTTCGGGGCTGCTTGGGTGGGATGTGCTGGGAGCCTGTTTCCTGAGCCCATGTCCGCCCTGGGACTCTAAGTGTGAGCGCCTTAGATAAAGCCCGCAGGCTGCCAAGGCCCCACGCCACGGTCCAGGGCAGCAGGAAGCACCTGCTGGGAGCGACGACTCTGGTATCCCCGTCTGGGAGCCGCGCCCTCTGCACCCCGCTCTGAACTCGCAGTGATCCCATGCCAAGTCCTTGCCAGAAAGCCAGGGGACAGTGGCTAAACCACGGCTTCTGGGCCCGGCAGGGAACTGGGACTTGTACGGCTTTGTCTTCTCCCGGTCCTTGAGTGAAGGAATCAGAAAAAGTTGGCCGCACCCCAGATTCTAATGGGCAGGTTCCGGACTCGGGGGAGAAAGTCCTTCATAGATGGGCAGCAGGGCAGTTCGAATCCACCCCGCTTAAAAAATATGCCGGGCTGGGACCAGCAGGTGGCATGGTGGTTAAGGGCACCGGACTCCCACATGGTCGACCTTAGTTCAAGTCCTCGACCTGGAGGCTTACTTTCTCACTTTCTCTCTCTCTCTCTCTCTTTCTCTGTCCATCTTTGGTTAAATTAAAAATAAATAAATAAAGTTAAAATAATGTTATTGAGAAAATGGTTAGGAAAAGTATACAGTATTTTCAAAGAAGTAAAATTCATCCCTATCCAACTTGTTATGTGTATATTTGGAGATGGAGGAGAGGGGTTGTGGCGTGACCAGCCCCACTGCGGGCGGCTCTCTCCCTCTCTCTCCCTCTCTCCCTCTCTCTCTCTCTCTCTGGCAGCACACACTTACCCTGGCAAATGTTTCGAAAAAAAGAAAAAGAAGCCGGGGCCCTCGTGGGACCCTCCTGAGGGCGCCCCCAGCTGTGTGAAGCACCCCCGCCCTGGCAGGGAGCCGGCCTCACCGGGCGGCCCAGTGGCCCGGGGC
>NW_006159689.1:1608802-1612309 GCF_000334495.1 Tupaia belangeri chinensis | reverse complement strand
CCCCTGGCCTCTCCGCCCGCGCCCCCCGGCCCAGCCACTGCCATGGAAACTGCACACAGCCGGCTCCTTGCACCCTGGCTGGGACACTGCCAGGGCAGGGACCAGCTGAGCACCGCGCCGGTGGCCCCTTCCCCAGGCCTGGCAGCCCCCTGCAGTGCGTCCCCGCAGTGCCCCGCATCACACACTGCCTCTCCCTGCAAGTGGGAAACAATGCCAGGGTCCAAGGCTAAGAAACCCTGGCTGGGGGACACCCTCGCACGCACCCGCCTCTCCGTCCCTGGGCGGCTGACCCTACAGCAAGGACAGCTCTTGAACCAAGTGGGAAAGAGGCCCCTCAACCTTCTAGTGTCAAAGCACACGGGAGGAAGGACCTCTCCCAGAGAAAGGTCTCTCCCTGGGCCCTCTCAACGCAGGACAACTGCCTGATGGCAGCGTGACACTCTGGTGACCACGCCAGAACCCAGCGTCACAGTGTCTCTGTCGTCTCTCCTCCACCCCTTGGGCCCCTGGAATGGAATCCCCTCCCCACACACAGCAAGCCCTTCAGGGACCGCCCAGGGTTTTAGAGCAGGGTGGCGGCCACCTCACACCCACCTGCTGCGGCCCCCTACCACCCAGCAGCTTGACCGGGGCCCCAGCCAGCCTGGCCCCAGGTCCACCCTCAAGCCACTGGGGTCCCTTCTGATTCCCATCTGAAACCCAGAAGCGGGTGTGACAGTCTGCTGGGGAGTGGCCTCACTTGTGCTAAGAAGGACTTGATGACACCTGAGGACAGGTACAGCTTCGAGGAGAGGGCCAGGTCTTACTTGACTAGAAGGGACAGCTGGCAACATCTGACGGAATAGCAGACGCAAGCGTCTTGGCTCCCGCAGCCCCACCTCCAGAAATCGGTTCCACCCACACCCCTGCGCATGCAAATGGAGACGCTCCACAGACTCCGCGTCCGCGGTGGGGAGGTCAGCAAGGAGCTGGCTAACGCGGGGCCACTCCCAGGCAGCCGGACACCCGAAATAGACAGGAAGGGGAGCTCGCCGCGCAGCCAGGAAGGTGCCGGACGAGCAGAGCACGGACACCACGGGCCCTCTAGGAAGGGGAGTAAAGACACGTGCCAGACGCACCTGCAGCGCGAACACGGGTGGGACGCAAGTCCAGTGCCGCTGGGCGAGGGCGGATCTTCTCATGTCATTTTGATCCTTGACCCATGTAATGCATCACCCGTGTGAAAGTTAAACGTGATTCGTAAAAAGGATTATACTTACAGAAATATAAACCGTTTTTAAATCAGTTCACACAAGCATGAAAAGCTGGACTCCACTTGCTGGACTTCGTGGACCGAGTGTCCTCTCTTCGGCCAGAAAGCATCCTGGGGGAGAGCGTCCTGGCCTGACCCCCGGCCAGGACGAGCGTATTCCAGCCTCCCCAAGCCTGACTAGGCGGCCGCTGCTGGGTGGGGAGTGGGAGCGAGCGCCAGTCCCCCCCCAGGACTGCTCACTTGATTCAACCAGGATCACCATAGTGATGAGCGACAGCCAGAGCGAGGGCAGCACGGTTGCCCATGGCAGCGAGGGGGGGCGGGCTCCAAGAGGGATCTGAGCAAGGGGCTCATCCCCCGCTGAAACATTATGCTTTGGGGGGGGCTTTCTGATAAAGTTTTATTCCTTTAACAGCAGATGTTGAAAATGTTTAAATATGCATTTCCCCCCCAAACGTGTAGCTATAATATAAGAGCTTTGGTTTTCTTACCACTTTTCCATTGCTGATTTAAAAAAAAAAAGAAGAAGAAGAAGGAAAAAAAAAAACAGGAAATAAAATCTGGTTTATATATAATTTGTCACACATGTAATATATCCAACTCTGTAAGCACTCCAAGTTTTCATTAACTTTGCTGAAATATATTTACATTAAGAATCTCTCAGTCCTAATGTCATTGGTTTCAAACTTCCAAACTTAGTTGTTTTGCTAAAAATGCAGATCAGAGCCAGATGGAGGACCAAGCACCCCATCTGACCTCCTCTTAACCAAAATCCCGTAAATGACAGAAAAGTCTTCTGTAATTAGCAGTAGAACCAAAGGGAAAAGGAAACCCATACTCTTCTGAGGAATAAGAAAGGTCCACCATCATTGAGCCACAATATTGGCCCCAAAACTAAACCTGAAAGTGGGAGAACTTGCCCCAGAGAGGCAAGACGGTATCCCCAAAGACGGAGTCCCCATGCCCAGGGAGGACCAGGAACAGAGCCTGCTTCACCCCGAGTGTCCTCAGAGGGGGAAGCAGTTAATGAGAATCCCGAGCTAAAGAGACGTCCGGGTGGCTAAGACTCCCCAGACATTTGAAAAGAGCCAGCACTGTGATGAAAAGTCACCAAACATAGGACTGAAGGTTATAATCAGGAAATTAATAGATAGGACACACTACAATAGATAAAATGAATTATAAATGGTAGAAACTGAAGACTAAGTTCAAAACTCACTAGATGGGATGGATAAGAAAATAAATATAGCTAAGGAAAATTGTTGTGGAAGATCAAACCAAGCTATTCTCCTTGAGCTTGGTGTGAAAGGAAAAAGAAATAGAAAGTGTGAGCTAAATGCCTCTAGACGTGGGAGCCACACCCGGGAACTCCAGTCTCGGTGTAACAGGAGTTCCAGAAGGAGAGAAGAGAGAAAATGGGAGTGAAGACTCATTCCAAGAAACCCAAGGGGAATTCAAAAAGTCTGTAGGAAATTGAAATAAAAGTACAAGTTTATTTCAGAGCAACATTTTTTTAAAAATGCAATCCATGCAGCTTTTTCATAAACACATTTTCCATGAACTGTTTGAAGACCCCTTGCAATGGTGTGAGGGCAATTCCGAGACTGAAGGAGACCTCAGTCTTGAGGGCCCATTCAATACCAAGCAGATCAAGTAAGAAGTGAAATGGAGTGTTAGCAGTCCAGGCACGTTGCAATAAAGTTTGGAATGCCAAGGATAAGAGGAAACCCTAATTACTTTCAGAGAGAAAAAAACAGGTTATCAGAATAGGATGAAAATCAGCCTGACCCCAGACTTATCGATCTTAAATGCTAGAAAATAACAGAGCCATTTTTCTAACATCTTGAATGAAAAATTATGTTGAACCTAGAACTCAATACCCAGCCAAACTAGCATTCAAGAAGGGATGCAACATAAAGACATGTTCAAGCATGCATAGGTTCCTATTACCTATAAACTCCCCCCAAAGGGTCCAAGAAATAAAAAATAGGACACAAGAAGAAGTGAACTTATGAGCTAGGAAATAAACACTTGTTACCATGTGCCGTCAGGGTCGGGGGATGGTTTTTGCACAGCATAACTGACGTAGCTGGCACGTGGGGGCCACGAGAGACAGCAGGGCAGTGGATGTGGCACGTGAGGGCCGTGGCAGACAGCAGGGCAGCGGGTGTGGCACGTGAGGGCCGTGGCAGACAGCAGGGCAGCGGGTGTGGCACGTGAGGGCCGTGGCAGGCCCCAGGCAGCGGGTGTGGCAC
>NW_006159689.1:1595696-1608549 GCF_000334495.1 Tupaia belangeri chinensis | reverse complement strand
TGTGGCACGTGGGGGGCGTGGCAGACAGCAGGGCAGCGGGTGTGGCACGTGAGGGCCGTGGCAGACAGCAGGGCAGCGGGTGTGGCACGTGGAGGGCCGTGGAGACAGCAGGGCAGCGGGTGTGGCCATCCCCCTGGGAAGTGGTTCCCACTTTGTCTCCATTTCTAACTCTCTCTGTGTCTCTGTGTCTCTCTGGTGAACACATGGCTCTATGGCAAAAACCTTTTGAAAAGAGAAAAAGTGGGTGTCCACCATTTCCATCGTCTCGATCCTCGTAGCTCCTCCGCGATGAAGGCTAAGTCGTTACTGACTACTGTATGTTCATTTGCCAGTGAAGTGTGTCTCTCACCAGAGAGACAGAGAGAGCGGGTTCTCAAGCCACGGGGTCCACGGCTCAACCACAAGGTCAGCGGTGTGGCTCCAGGCGCCTTAACTGCCAGGCCCAGGCTGGCCCCGTTGGACTCAGTCACAGAGATTGTCCCGTCCCTTATGGGGGCTGGCAGGTGGCACGATGGTTCAGGGCACTGAGCGCCCACGCGCTCGCTTTCTCACCTTCCCCCTCTCTCTGACTCTGTCCCTCTCCAGTTAAATTTAAATAAGTAAATAAATAAAGTTTTAAAAAAAATTCTTTAAAAGACATTGTTCCTGGGACCAGCAGGTGGCATGGTGGTTAAGACGCTGGACACTCCCACACAGTAGACCACGGCCCAAGTCTGGACCTAGTGGCTTGCTTTCTCACTTTCACTTTCTCTCTCTCTCTGTCTCTGTGTGTGTGTGTGTGTGTGTGTGTGTGTGTGTGTCTGGTCAAATTAAAATAAATTAACGTATAAATAAAATAAAATTAATGATTAAAAAAAGAAACTATTGTACTTGTTCACTTAAAAAAAGGAAGAAAGAAAAAAAAAAAGACATTGTCCCTCATGCCTATCTGTAGTCTGCTGGATGTCCAGAAAATTCCACCGCACGTGGGAGGACAGCAAGAAAGGCCAACAGCACCATGGTGTCGGTTACCAGGGAGCGGGTCTGACCACACAGAACCACTGACCGGCCTGCGGTCACCAGGCGAAAGCGGACAAATAAAAACGTCTGAGTAGAAGTGCCATGGTGCCCCCTGGTGGTCGCTGTAGCCATTGCAGCCCCTGGTTCCAGAACTCAGGAGTGTGCGTGCCCGGGAGGGTGAAGCCTGTGTGGTGTGTGTGGGCTGTGTGTGTGCAAGCATGTGTGCTGTGTGCGGTGCGGTGCGGTACAAGTGTGTGAGCATGCAGTGTGTGTATGTGGCTATGTGTGCACGTGTGTGCATACAGCATGGTGCGTGCATGTGCTCACGTGGGTAGGCCGCCATGTGGCCTATCGTCATGTGAAGCACTGGGTCAGTGGGAGCAGCACATGGGTACTTACATGTGGCCCGTACGTCCTGTGTGGGCATGTTGCACCGTGCAGTGTAGTACATGATACATGCATGTGTCACCTTGTGTGTGGTGTGTGCATGTAGTGCACATTGCTTCAGTGTGTGTGTGCATGCACATATGTTGTGGGAGTGCATGGTGTGTGTTGCATGTGTCGTCTGTCTGTGGTATATGCATGTGGTGTGTTCGGGACCCATACATGGAAAATGGAGCTCCTGGGTCTCATTCCTCTGGGGTGCAGTGCTCAGCCCTTTAGTAACTGGAGACTGAGCTGCCAGACAGCGGCAGCGCACCCGGCCGGGTTGCTCCCCGCCAGCTCCGGGAAGGGCCATGCCCACCCGGACAAGGGATGAAGCGCCCTGTTAAATCCAGGAAGCATCGGACCTAGGATTCCAGTTCGGGCCTTCAGACCAACAGGGAGCTCACCACCTTGTCCTAACTCTAAAACTTACCCCAAGGGCCGGCCGGTGGCGTGGAAGCTAAGGCAGCTGGACCCCACACAGCCGCTGTGCAGTTCAAGCCCGGGACCTGCAGGCTTGTGAAGTGCGGCTGGTGCACGTGTGTGCCCAAGATCCCGACGCGAGGGGAACGAAGACAGGATTGCGGTGTGGCCATCCCCGCCGGCACTTCCTCACTCCTTCTCTCTCCCCAGCCAGCGTGCAAGAGTGTGTGCCCTATTCTAGCAATTCTTTAAAATTAACTTGAAATGTTGTAGTCACAACATTGTATAATATATAAAACAGTAACTGTGTGTGTGCCCGAGATCCTGCGAGGAGGGAGGAGAAGGGCTTGTGGCGTGGCCATCCCCCGGGGCTGATTTCTCACCTTCCCTCTCTCGGTCTCTCTCCAGCGAACACACACACCCTATGACAAAACTAAAAAAAAAATAATAATTTAGAGGGAAAAAGTAACTGTAACGAGAACCTTTGCCGAGTAGACAGACACTTGGATGTATACTGAGTCGTCGAGAAAGTCATGGCGTTCCTGCGGAGCTGATATATAGATACGTATCTTCCAAAAATCTCTTGTTTCATTGTTTCCTTGCAATGTTTTCTTGAGTCTCCATAAGGCTACTAAGTTCTCATTATAGTTATTTTCTTTTATTTCTTATAATTTTTCGGTATTTTTATATTTATTTTGTGTATTTGATGTGTGTATTCTCTATTACAGTTATTCATGTTATACACATACGTACATATCTACACATATACAGATCATAAAATAAAATAGATATTGCTGGCAATGTAATTCATGATCCAAAAAACTCACTTAAAAGAACTCACATTATAATTACCATCTCCGACGCACGTTCCAAACACGCCGGCCCTCCCACTTCCAACCTCAGCCCCAGGCACCACGGTGGACTCACCGGGAAGGTCCGAGTCCACACCCGGGGCCTCCCCACGCATGCACGAAACGCACGTGTGTGCCATGATCCGGCCTGGCCCCTGTGGGGTGCCTCCCCCTACCCCTCTCCCTGCAGAAGTAAATGCCTAAACTTAGAAAGCACCGGCCCAGTAAAATCCAGCTGTGGAAGAGACTAGAAGGGCCACACCTGCCTGGGCCCCACTTCACGTCAAACATGACCTGAGGCTCCTCACCTGCCAGGCCACACCGCTGTCAGAGTCCGTCCGCTCCGTCTCCTGGGAGCTCTCGCACACTCTCTCCGCGCTCCCCGAACCCCAGTGCCCTGCCTGGCACCCCCGCGGCCGACCCGGGTCGCACTCTCTGCCTTCTGCCTCTGAGGCAGGTGCGGTGTCCCCAGCCAGCCCTCTGCAGCGCAAGCCACCTCTCCCTGCCCAAGGGCTCTGCTCCATCACGCCTCTCCCCTCCCTGTCAGCGTCCACTCTACGGGGCCTTCCCCGGGGCCTGTGAAGACGCTGTCACCTTTCCCAGCTGAGAAGAACCAAGACGCCCTCACCTTACACCCCGCCATGGCTGCCCGCTTCTTGGCTAGACTTCTCTAACTCCTCCCACCTGGCACCGTCTCAACCAGCCCTACACAGCATCATGGTTGCCGTTGTTTCCACACCAAATTGCTCTTCTCAAGGTCACCTTGCCAGATATGGCGGCCACTCCTCGGACACCGTCTTACTGCCCCGTTGAGCACCCTCTCCTCCTGGGCCCTGTGGTCCCCTCTCCTGGCCCTCCTCTACCTCCTGTGCCAACTGCACCTCTTCGCCAAGACTTCTTTTCTCTCTTGTCTACCCTGTCCTGTGTGACCTGCTCTTCCGTAACTCCTGCCTCCCCTTCCCAGCAGGCACGGGACAGATTCTGGACAGGCAGCTGTGGGCAGAGGAGAGGGGTCACTTCCCAGAAGGTCTGCACGTGACCGTCCAGCTGCCTTTCCGTCTGCTGCCGCTATTTGAGGAAATCCTCACGTTGAGATGAGAGGCGAAAAGCTGAGCAGCTGCATGGCTGAGTCACTCGCGGAAGACAGATGTCCTGGAGAAGAGCCCAACCTGGCAGGCCTCCCTGATCAGAAAGCCAGCTCCTGCTGTGGCCAGCCACTGGGGCTTGGAAGCTACTTGTTACCAAGGCAGAAGCCTAGCCTGCCCTGACTGATACAGTTATCCCGCCTGACCCTACAGCTTTAAACACTCGGTGTGCCAGCAGCTTCCAGGCTGACGGGTCCTCTGGCTGCAGACTTGACACCTCCCCAGCCTCCGCCTGATATGGCCAACGCGAGCCCCTGCTTGATTTTCTTTATTTTATTTTTTGAGAGGTTTTTGCTATAGGGCACACACGCTTGCCAGAAAGACAGAGAGAGACAGAAAACAAGAAATCACTCCCCAGTGGGGCTGGCCACGCCACAATCCTTTTTCCTCCGTTCTCCTCTCGGGATCCTGAGCACGCACGCACACGTGCCCAGCGTGAATCCAAGCCACCAGGTCCAGGACTCGAACCGTGGTCAACTACATGGGAGTCCAGCAATGTAGCCACTATGCCAACCGCTGACCCCAACGAGCCCCTGCTTGTAGCCCATGGCGTCTCCCAGCTCAGCCGTTGGCAGTCCTGGTTCCAGGCGGTCCCCGTTTTTACCACTGCCACTGCTCCTGCCCTGCTCCTGGCCTGAGCCCGCCGTGGGCCCTGGGTGGGGGGTCCTGACTCTCCCTTCATCCTGCACAATCTGGTCTCAATGGTTACCGAAAGGGTCCTTTCATAATCCCTCTCTGTTGCTCTCTCTCTCAAGAAATAAACTTTTTAAGAAACAGCTCCCGTCTTAGTCTGTCTGAGCTCCCATCACAAAACACCAGGAGCAGCAGCCTCTAGGCAGCAGATTCCACCCCCGCGCTGAAGGCCGGGAGTCCGGGGTCGGGCACCAGCGTCCTCTGTGCTGCTGGGCCACTTCCTGGTTCACAGACCAGGCGGGGGCTGGGCGGCAGCACAGCGGTAGCACAGACCGCAAGGCAGTCCCACATTGGAAGGCTGCGGGGTCTGTCCAGAGACCTCCCCGAGTACCCTGGACATGCGCTTGCCCCTGGTGCAGGCTTGGCTGGGGCTGGGAGGATGGAGGCACCGAGGCCCTGAGGGGGTGCGCTCTCTCTCGCCCTCTCTCTCTCTCTCTCTCTCGCCCTCTCTCACTCTCACTCGCTCTCTCTTGCTCTCACTTGCTCATGGGAGAAATAAATTAAAAAGGAAGTAGCGGGGACCAGCAGGTGGCGTGGTGGTGAAGGCGCTGGACACTTCCACATGGCCGACCAGGGCTGAGTCCTGAATCTGGTGGCTTGCTTTCTTACTTCCCCTCACCCCCACCCTCAACTTCTGTTTCTCTCTGGTCAAATTAAAAAATAAATGAATGAATAAATAAAATAAATATTTTTTAAAGGAAGTGCAGTTCAGCTCTCTGGGGTCTCTTATAAGGACGTTGACCCTGGGACCAGCTGAGGGTGAGTTATGTCACTGGGTTCCCACACTGTCCACCACCTTTGGAGTCCCAGACCTGCGACCTGGAACTCATGCTGGCACCTGTGCATGCGTGCCCAGGATTCCAAGAGGGGAATGGAGGAGAAAGGACTGCGGTATGGCCAACCCCCCAGGGGGGATTTCTTGCTATCTCTCTGTCTCTCTATGTCTCTGTCTCTCTGGTGAACATATGCACCCTATAACAAAAATCTCTCTAAAAAAATTAATTGAATAAAGACATTATGGGGCTGGTAGGAGGCATTGTGGTTAATGGCACTGGACTCCCACATGGCTGACTGCAGTTCGAGTCCCAGACCTGGGAGCTTGCTTTCTCACTTTCCCTCTGTCTCTTGCTCTATCAAACAAATAGATCAAACAAATACAGTTAAATAAAATAGTTATTTTTTTAAATTAAAAATAAGTACATTAATCCCATTCACACAGGTTCCACCTTGTGACTTAATCACCTCCCCGCGGCCCCACCCCCAGTGCTGTCACTTTAGTGATTAGGGCTCAGGGTTTGTGGTGAGGGGGCATCACAACTTCTCCCCAGTCTACACAGTGACGCGTCACTCCTGGTCCCCGATTGCTGTCCGGGGTCATCTGACCACTCACACTGGTCTGCTTGCAGTGTGGCCACAAAAGGAACACTGACCCCGAGCGGCCGCGGGAGGACAGGCAGGAGCAGCCGGTGCCGGGCCGGCTTCCCCCAGGTAGACCGGGGCACGGGAGGCTAAGTGAGCACCGTGGGCTGGCCTGGCAAAGGGAACTGGGGGCTTTAGAATGAGTTCACCAAGTCTCTCCGTTAGCAAACTAGAAGAAAGCAAGCAGGGCGATCCCTCTGAGAAGCTGCACAGCGTTGATATGAACGAGGACCGTGAAGAGCCAGTCATGCTGACCCGGAGAAAGGCGGTGGTGACCGGGAGGCAAAAACATGGCTTCTAGGCTGGTGTGTCCCGAGCAGGAGGAAGCCCGGCGGGGTACCCAGCCCACGTGTCCGCTGGAAAGGGGTCCGAGGGTGGGCAGGACAGGCCAGCGGGCGGTGGGGCAGGTCTGCAGGCCAGTGGGTGGTGGGCCGCTAGGCGTCAGCGGGTCGCCGTCCTCCACCCCGCGTGCCCGGGGCTCGCCGGCGCGGCGCCCACGATGGCCTTCCCCGCCAGGCACAAGGACTCCCGCCCTCCACGGAGGCCCTGACCGTGACGCCGGTGCCTCAGCCCCGCCGCGTGGGGACAGCGCCCGCCCACACCGAGCAGCCTGGTCCGTCCCAGCGCTGGGCTGTGCGCCAGGTGCATCCTGTCGGTGGGACGGGAGGCGGTGCGACAGGGACAGGGTGCCACAGGGAACGGGAACTGCTGGTTCTGGGCAAGGACTGAAGAGCCGGGATGTTCTCTGGCTCAGGGACTGACCTGCGGGATGGGAGCCCGCCCGCCTAGAAAAGTCACCGGGGCCCAGCAGATGGCCTAGCGGTGACTCGCTGGACGACCACAGGCGGACAGGGGATGGAGTCCCACACCATCAAACTCACCTCCTGTGCTGCGTGCCCAAGATCCCAGGGGCAATGAAGGAGAAGGGATAGCAGCACGGCCATCCCCCCTTCCCAGGGCATGACTCACGTCTCAGTCTCTCCTTCCAGGGAGCACACACACGCTAAGACAAAAGCCTCTTTTAAAAAAAATGGTAATACACTTCGGACCCAACAATTCCACTCCTAGGAAATGATTCTAAGGAGCTCGGTGCACCTAGAGCGGTGTTGTGTAGACTTGAAAACTAGGAGACTACCACAGGGCAACAGTGGGGGCTCGGGACACATGAAGGTGTGTCCACACCACAGGGTGCAGTATCACCTTTCTTTGGGGGGAGGCGGGGGCATTTATTTTTCGTTGACAGGGCGCATACGCTTGCCAGAAAGACAGAGAGAGAGGGAAAGCAAGAAATCACCCCATGCAGGGGATGGCCACACCCACCACAACCCCTTCTCCTCCAGTCTCCTCTCGGGATTTTGGGCACGCACGCACATGCGCCAGGCGTGAGTTTTAAGCAGCTGGGTCCTGGGACTCGAACCGCAGTCAGCTATGTGGGAGTCCAGCGATGTAACCATTCCACCATTGCTGGTCCCCTGGCCTAATCATTTTCTAGTTGGGCACTGGATGCAAGTGCAGGTTAGACCGAAAGTGTGTGCCTGTGTTACGTGGACCGCGCCGAGGACTTTCCCGGTCATACAGACTACCCTGGCTCTCCATAAACGCAGCGTGCCGCCTAGTGCAGGAAGAGTATGAATTCCTCAAAGTACTAAAAACAGAACTACCACCTGACCCTCAGCCCCGCTTCTGGGTACTTCTCCCAAAGAACTGAGCTGCAGTGTCCACCGCAGCGCTGCTCACAACGGGGGAGGTATGGGACCAGCCACGTGCGGCCAGTGCGTGACTGCACAGAGTATGTGGTGTAGACACACTGGAACACTTCATAGCCCTGAAAAAGGGGAAACTCATTCATTTGCAACAACACGGAAGAACCCGGAGGACATCTGGCCGGGTGAAGAGCCAGACACAGGAAGAGAAGCACTGCACCGTCCCACTTAGCTGTGGGTTCTAAAAGCGTCAAGGTCGTTAACTCGGAGTCGGAGGGTGGTTACAGATCTGAGAGGCACGCTAGGAGGCATGCTATTACAGAGACACAGTTCCCATCGGGAGAACAGCCCCAGGCTCGTCGGCAGCGCGGCTCCCGCAGCGAGCGATGCGGCCAGCACCCAGTCAGTGCTGCGCGCAGCGGGGCCAGGTGTGTGAGCCAGGGGGCCTCAGCCTGCGCACACGGCAGCCACCACGCCATCCTGTCCTCCGGCCACCGAACGTGTACAGGACGTGTCTGTCTGCTAAACCGAAGAAAGCTGAAAACAGCACATACACAAAATAGTCCCTCTGAAACAGGTTTTCAGCTCCTAGCCAACAGGCCACATAGTTTATGTCTCATTTTAATACAATGAAGCCTAAATATGTGTGCGTGTGTGCACTTTTTTTTTTTTTTTTTGAGGGAGAGAGGTTTTTGCTATAGGACCCATGCGCTTGCCGGAGAGACAGAGAGGGAGAAAGTGAGAAATCACCCCCCAGGGGAGGTGGCCACACAGCAACCCCTTCTCCTCCATGTTCCTCTCAGAGTTTGGCATGCACAAGCACCTGGAGTGATACTCAAACCACCAGGCAGGATTTGAACTGCGGTTGACCATGTGGGAGTCCAGCGCCTTAACCCCCATGCCACCTGCTGGCTTCTTGCTAAAGTCTGAAGGTAAATTAGACACCGTGGCATGTTACCCGCGATACTGATGAGCAACCCCTTCTCCTCCATGTTCCTCTCAGAGTTTGGCATGCACAAGCACCTGGAGTGATACTCAAACCACCAGGCAGGATTTGAACTGCGGTTGACCATGTGGGAGTCCAGCGCCTTAACCCCCATGCCACCTGCTGGCTTCTTGCTAAAGTCTGAAGGTAAATTAGACACCGTGGCATGTTACCCGCGATACTGATGCCACTCTAAAACTACCCGCGTTGTGAAACCACACAGCTGTGAACCCACAACCCGTCATCAGTCATAACAAGGCCAAGCCCAAGTGCATGACGCTGTTGACTCCCCGGCCGCACTCCCGTCTCCTCCAGCAACGAGAACGCCCTCCAGCAGGTTGTTCCAATCCACTCAGGATTGTCCGGCCGTAGTCCACACCACCTGCTGACCCAGTTTATTTGTCATCGCTTTCACGAGAGAGTGAGGTGCCCTTGAGAAGGCCTCATCACGCCACCCCTAGGATCGAGGGCATGCACAGGAGTGGTCGGTGTGTGCGTGCCAGCCTGGGGTCCGAACGCAGGCCACCCGCGTGGCTCCAGGCTCACACTGCAGTGCCCTACCTCCTGCAAGGCGGCGGGCCCAGGTGCTGTCTCAACTTCTCCTTCTCATCCATATTTCCTATGGACTGGAAGTCAGACCCAAAGCCATGCTTCCTGAGCAGTAGTCCCAGCCTCCTCACAGAAAAATTCAGCGTCAACGAGCCCGGGGGTGAAGGGGTGGCAGCAGGTGGCATGGTGGTTGAGGTGCTGGACTCTTACAGGGCTGACATGGTTCAAGTCCTAAGCCCAGCACCTTGCTTCCTCACTCCTTCTCTCTCTCTGCTCAAACTGAATAATAATGATACTAATATTAATAAAATCAATGATGCTTTAAAAATAATAATAACAGTTCCATTGCAGAGTCAGTCCCCACAAGTAAGAGTGCAGCTCCTCGGTCACATGACCCACGCCTGGTGGCCCAGGAGCTGCCGTGGCCACTGACCACCGCACCAGAGGTGCAGACCTAAAGCCTTCCTGCTCTGAGGAGGGCCACTGGCCATGCTGCTCCAAAGGCCCGACCTGCTTCAGGGCAAAGCTTGGGCAAGAAGGCCGTGCAATCAACTGCGGGCTTCAGAGCCCGTCGTTAAAGAAGTGATTTTGCGCTAGCTGCCCTCCCTTGGCACCAGGAGACCAACAAGGCCCAGATAACGAGACCCTAGATTGCAAAATCCCAGCCGGAGTGTGACAGCTACACGCGAGAGAAAACCACAAAGCCCCGGCTGCCCTCAGCCTGTGTGGCCAGCTCAATGCCAGGGAGGCCGTGAGGAGCTGCCTCCTTGGACACCCCTTTGGGCTTAAGCAAGTTACCCAGACCAGGCCAGGCACTGCAGTCCACACCAGGAGAAAAAGCCATGTGTGCCCACCGCCCCTGGACAGGCGGTGCCCATGGGACCCGGAAAGCGAGCGGGAGGTTTGCAAGCAGGAAGGAGAAAAGGCTGGACCCCAGGTGCAGAGCCGAGAGCTGAACACGGAACCGGAACCGAGGAAGTGAAACCCGAGATGCACGGAGAGGTCCCGGTGATGGCAGAGACGCAGGTCTGACAGGCAGCGGCGCCGAGTGCCGGACCGTGTGAGACAAGGCCAGAAGAGAGGAGCTGAGCCTGCCCACGGGGACAGGCTGCGGGCAACCAGCTGGGACGGCCCGGGAGCGTGAGGTCGAGCCCTGGGCTGGGATCGGCGGGAAACTCTGTGATCATTCATCTCCAGGCAGGCTCAGCAGGAGAGGCTGCAACGTCCCCGCCAGGGACCGCAAGGCCTGCTTGTCCCAGGCCACGGCAATGGCCTGTCAGAGCTCACGTGTAAGAGCCTGCTGCTCCTCCCGGAGCAGGTGGAGGGCACGCCCTGCCTAACATAGTATAAACTGCCTGTAAACCTGGCCGCTCGTCCGGGGTTCTCAGTCCCCTCGTCCCAGACTGCCGTGCCTGCCTCTCGCTTTGTCCTCTGTGCCCAGCCTTCTCTTGTCCTGTCCTGTCCACCGGCCCGGACCCGCCACGCGAGATAGTCTAAGGGATTTGGATGAAAATCTAAAAGAAAGGTGAGCGTGGTGACACCGAGCAGAGAGCAGAGTGAAACGGTGAGATCCCAGGCGTGAGAAACGGGTCACTGGGTGCAGGAACAAGCCCAGAGGGGAGAAAAGGGCCAGGGAGGGAACACACGGAGAGGACATTCGTTAGGAAAACGCGGTTCCCAGTCACGGGAACACGGGCAGTAAGGTGCAGCTGCACAGGACTGGAGCCACAGACGGGGCCGGGGTTCAGATCACACCCAGAGTGCCTCTGACCCTGATTGACAGGGAGGCGGTGGAGTGGAATAAGGTATGGAAACCCTGTCGGTCTCCGCCCTTCTCTCAAAAAATGAACAAAATTAGGGGCCAGCAGTTGGTGCAGTCGCTATGTCGCTGGTCTCCCATGTAGTCAACCACGGTTCAAGTCCCAGACCCAGTGGCTTAAACTTACACTGGGTGCATGTGCGTGCATGCCCAAGATCCCGAGAGGAGAATGGAGGAGAAGGGATTGCGGCGTGGCCATCCCCCCTGGGGGGTGATTTCTCCCTTTCTGTCTCTCTCTGTCTTTCTAGCGAGTGCACGTGCCCTATAGCAAAAACCTCTCCAAAAAAATAAAAGATACTGATTTCGTTCTCTTTTTTTAAGTACCTGTTTACTTAGTATTGTTTCAGAGAGATTTTTGCTATAAGGAGCGTGCGCTCAGTGGAGACAGAAAGCAAGAAATCACCCCCAGGGAGGATGGCCACGCCACAGTCCCTTCTCCTCCATTCTCCTCTCAGGATTTGGCCACACACACGTGCCCAGCATGAGTTTTAAGCCGCTGGATCCGGGACTCAAAGGAGTCCAGCAACATAACCATCTCGCCATTTGCTGGTTCCACTTTGTCTCTCTCTGGCTCTCTGGTAAACACATGTGCCCTACAGCAGAAAAATCTCTCTCTAAAAAAAAAAGGTTGGGAGTTGCTGGGGGAGGTGGAGTTGGGCCACATATTTCAAAGGAACGACTTATAAATTAGTATAGAATATTACAAGCACACGGTAGAGGGTAGCAACGTGTTTGAGTGTCTTCCTTCTTTATTTGAGGTGGAGGACACTCACGTGCACCAGAGGGGAAAGAGGGGCAGAGAGAAGGGAGCACTCCCGTGCGGCCCTACGCCTTCCAGCACCTGGGCACGTGTACGCCCGCCCGCCTGGGCTGTTGCAGGGTGACAGGGCCAAGGATTTGAACCTCAGCTGTTACCTGGAATCTGGCTTCTCCTGAGCAGTGCATCACTCCTGTGCCACAAGCCACTTGGATGTCTGGAATTTTGCTCTTTGTACCTAAAATCATCACCTAAGTCCTATTCACCAAAATCCCTTTACTAACTCTTCCCCAAAGCCAGTCTCATAAAAAGCAGAAACTGAGACTCTGGAATTGTGTGTCTGTGGCTAGAACTCGGAGCGACTATATGCAACAGCAATTGCTTACCCTCTCAGGCCATCACTTCCTCTGGTAAGACATATTTTATAAAGTCCTATTTACTATCCCAAATGAAATTCAGAGACAGTAAGCCCACTGGGCCAGCCCATGGTCCAGTGCTTAAGGAGGCTGGATCTCACACGGCCAATTGCTCAGTTCAAATCCCAGTTCTGGGGGCTTAGGAAAGGTGCCAGGCTACCGTGCATGCACGCCCAAACACGGCTACCAGGTTTGTAATCGCAGCGGGTAACACCTGCCAGTGGCCCTACTGCACAATGTCATCTAATAATGAGGAAGGGTCTGTTAGCGTCCCACTTCACCAAAAGCAGAATCCAGACTTTCCGACTCCCAGTCCACTCACCCTCGTGCTTTCCTGCTGGGCTGAGGAACAGTCATTTGAATTTTTTAAATTCTGCTTTCCTGACTCATCTGTCCCAGTTTCCTTATCTGCCCTTTTAGGCTCGTTCGGAACAATGCTGCAGAAAAATAACGAGGTGGAAAATACAAAATGAGAACTGAAAATTAAAAAGAGGAAATAGTGTCACAGAGAAAGCCGGGCCAGGGGTCTCTGTCCTGCAGCAGGCTGGAGCCCGGCGGTCCTGGGAAGAGGCAAGAGGAGCGCCAACGAGCGGGCTGAACCGGCGGACCGGGTGGCGCTCCCGGAAGAACCTCGGGACCCGGCGGGGGCGCGCGGGGCCGCCACCGCC
>NW_006159689.1:1588302-1595356 GCF_000334495.1 Tupaia belangeri chinensis | reverse complement strand
CCGGCCCTGCACGCGCCCCGCGCGCCTGGGCCTCCTCCCTGCGGGCGGCCCTCGTCCTCGGTGGTCACCTTTAGATTAGACGCGTGAGTCGGGCTTCAGTGGTGAGTTAACTTTTCAAATCGAGGGCACTTGAAAGTTCGCGGGCAAGTGGAAGTGAAGCATGAGTTTATTTTGAGGGCAAAACCATCTTGAAGTCCGTTTTTCGTTGTATGCACTTTCCTGGAAGTATCTGATGACCCCCTCGAACCCAAAAGCCGAATCCAGAGTTGTCCTCTTGCTTGTAAGTCTCTCGCGCCCGCCTGTCGCTGCTCCCCCAGGTGTCGGCGCACCCCGCGCTCGGGGCGGAGTCGCTCTTCCCGGAGCCCCGCCTACCGGGCCCTGTGATGGACAGGCCCCTTCCCCCACGCACCCACATCGCCCAGCCTATGAAATGGGGTTTTCCCCCTAAGAAGTACTTTATTTCACTTATCATCATTATTATTATTTGTTTAATTTGGCCGAAAGAGAGAAAGGGAAAGTAGGAAAGCAAGCCTCCAGGTCTGGGACTTGAACAGTGGTCAGCCATGTGGGAGTCCAGCGCCTTATCGCCACCTGCAGGCACCAAGGGGACTTTTTTTTTAACACCCAATAATTTCTTTAAGTTCTTTTCATTCTTGTTAGGTAGAATAGAATGAGAAGAACAGAAGCATTAAATGATTATGATATTAAGATTTTGACTTAGAAAGCTCTCTAAAGCCAAATATTTAGAGCTGCCCTGGCCAACCACTAGCCACTTGTGATGTTTAAGTGTAAAGTTAATTAAAATCTCATTGTAACCAAGTTATATGTTAATTGAATAATTTAAAATTGAATTAATTTTTCATCGAATTAAAATCGAGCTCCTCGGTGTAGTGGCCACATTCCACGTATCCAGCAGCCTGCTGTGGCCAGGCCGCAGAATCGGCAGTGCGGGTCGCGTATTTCCATCTTCCTAGAAAGCTCCGTGGGACGGAGCTGGCTCAGCCTGCCGAGCCGTCCAGGAGGCATTTCAGTGTGCCGTGGCGTTTCCTGGTCCCTTCCTGCCCACCGGTGCAGGGCTGGAAGTGGCAGCGCTGACCCCAGGGTAGTGAAGTGGGGGTTTAATTGTCGACGGGGTGAATGAGCAAAACTTACGGGCCTCGATTTTGAGATCCCAGCAGCGGGAGGTAGGGTGAGAGGGTAAGGAGGGCCCGTTCCACCCAGGAGCCAACCGCGAGTCTGACCCCTTCCCTGGAGACTGGTCCACCCCTCAGTGAATGTTCCCCAGTGCGTATGCAGTCAGTCCTGCGTGTCAAGGCATGGGGCTCGCTGGAGGCGCCTTAGATCGTCCACAGCACGGCGTAAGCAAACACTATCAGCAGGTCACTGATACAGTGTCTGTCTAGCACAACATAATTGTAAGGGTCCAGAGATCAGTCTAACTGATGGAGACTCAGAAAGGACAGTGACAATGCAACTGCAAAAGAGGCTTTTATTCTTTTTCCAGCTAGCTGGGGTCCGAGTTTCTGCCCGTCGCAGCGGGCCTTAACAAGGACCCCGCACCTAAGATAAAGGGATCTTTTGTAGTTCAGGATGTTTTCTAGACTGTAACACACAAAGGAAGGGGGGGTATGAGAAGCGAGGGTCCAGCTGTCACCCCCTGCTCTGAAAATGCAACTGCAAAAGAGGCTTTTATTCTTTTTCCAGCTAGCTGGGGTCCGAGTTTCTGCCCGTCGCAGCGGGCCTTAACAAGGACCCCGCACCTAAGATAAAGGGATCTTTTGTAGTTCAGGATGTTTTCTAGACTGTAACACACAAAGGAAGGGGGGGTATGAGAAGCGAGGGTCCAGCTGTCACCCCCTGCTCAGGTCTAGATAAGGGCTCTCAGCTAAGGGTCTGGATGACCTTGCCTTGGAGGTGCTGGGCCCTCCCGTTTTCCACTATCTGAGAGTTCCCAGACTCCTGGTTTCCATCCTTGAGGCCCTAACAAAGTGGGCTCCGTCCCTGAAGACTTAACAGGGTAGCGATTAAGCTAACTCGGCCCAGCATTCCCTAACTTGGCGGTGACTAAGCGAACTCGGCCTAACAATAATAAACGTAAGTATTGCTGTGTCTGAACCACGCCTGTTGTCCATCTATGGTGGTGGTAGGCAGTGCCTGCTAGGTGCCAGGCGTGAGTCTCAGATCTGTGCGTGTGGTCACGGCAGGGCGGGCTGGGCCACGTGGTCACTCAGGGCAGTCTTGAACAGTATCGACGCTCACAGGGCCAGGTGCTGGGAACACCCAGGCCTGAAACGCTGAGTAACTTCCACTTTGAACCCATGCTTTGCTGGTGAGGACCAGTGGACAAAGGTGGGGGGTGGGGGGGTTGGAGCCAGGCTCAGGTGTGGTCCCACCTTTTACTGCCGCCCCAAGACAGGCTCTTGGCTGCCCTGGCCCACTCCACCTGCCTAGGATCTTCCCTCCCTTCCTCAATCCCACGTTTCAACCAAGGCTGTCTGGCGTGGGGAGGGCTGGGGTCACACCCTGTGAATCTCAGGGCAGGGCGAGCCACCCATTCGGGAAGGACTGCAGGGGCCTCTGGCCCACCCCATCTGGGAGGAAGGTGCTGTCCATTAGGGCCTCAGGAGGAGGAGGTCCACGGCTGCCCTTGGTGCCCCGGCCTTGCACACTGTGTGGCTGGCCCCACACACACACTGTCCCTGTATTATAAAGGGGGAAGCCGAAGGGCAGAGAAGCTGAGTGACCAGACAGGCCTTGACCGAGCCAGCCTGCCTCTCGAGCCCTGACCGCCTCTCTTCAGTAACTTCATATGTAAAGGCCACACAGACGGGTTTTTAAGTAGCCAGTCTAGAGAAAGGAGTGGGCACGACTGCCACACGTGACCGTGGCTCACGGGCCGAGCTCGGGGAGCGCTGGCGAGGCTGCTGGCACGCAGAACACGGTGCTCTGCGGGGTTGACCGGGAGCGTCCGGAGGCTCCCGATGACCCTGGGGCTCACGCGTCCTGGTGCAGGGCTGGCGCCCTAGTTTTTGTTTTTTGTTTTTTTAAATCGGGGAACTGCTTGAATGAGTGGAGGGCTGGTACCTGCAGGCCCCAGGATTTGAAGCTCTGAGAGGACCTGGGGGGGGCAGAGGGAGTGCACCCAGGCAGCAGGCCCTGCAGAAGCCTCAGAAAAGGAGAAGACGGTGTCCAGCTGCGGCCAGGGCCTCGCCAGCCCGTCAGTCTTTCCTGTGGATCTGCGTGCCTGAGCAGTGGGCGGGGCGCTGTCTGGCCGGACCTGGGAGCGAGCGGCACTGAGCGGCACTCCCACTGGAGAGCGTTACCTTGGTGACAGGTTAAAGGAAAATGGGATGTTTTAGAATGTTACGCACGCGGCTCTGGTACCGTAGTGGTTGTGCTGTCCATCCTCGTCTTGTTCATTGTTTTTTTTTAATGCATATGTTCAAAGGGGAGGGGGCAGCTGACCCCACAGCCCAGCGGTTAAGGGAGACAGATCCCACATGGCCACTCAGCTTGAGTTCTGGCGCCAGTGGCTTTTGAAAAGTATGCCAGGCACCCGTGTACGCATGCCCCAAATCCCAACAGATGGAGAAGCGGAGGGGTGAGGCGTGACCACGCCCCACGGGGGGAGGTGCTTTCCCCGCCTTTCCGTCTGACGAGTGGACGCACCCTCTGACAATTAAAGGGTAGAAATACCAAAGAACATTCCGCGGATGGAGTAAGTTCTCCTTCGCAGAAACTGCCCCCAGGTGCCTACATGTAGGGTGTCCTTCCGGTGTCGACATGTAGCACGCGTGCTCTCCTCCTGCACACCTGTGTGTGGGCAAGTGGGTGTGCACACAGGCCTGGCACCTTGCGGACAGTGACGCCTCCTCTCCGAGGGACAAGCGTGCCTGTCGTAAGAACCGGCCTGCCGAGCAGCGCGCAGCGGAGCGTCCTGCTCCCGGGCGTCCCTCGGGGCACTCGCTGGTGTGTTCTCGTTCTTATCCATGGCAAAGTCTCTTTTCCGTGGGTCAAAACACCCGGCCTAACTGCAAAATGAAGCGCTTTCACTCTCCTTCACATTGCTGGGCCCCTGAAATCAGCCAGAGATGACAAGTAAGAATTCCTGAAAATAGATCGCTCCCCTCCCTCCAGTGCAGCTTCGCACCGTGGAGTGCCAGACCTCCCACGATGCCAAGGCTGCTCAGCGCCGCACGGTCAGGCACGGTCAGCGTGCGCAGCCTCCCACAGCCCTGTGGCAGGCCCAGGCCCAGGGAGGGAGTCGGTGGCCACGGTCATCAGACTTGAGCTGGTGGTCCGTCCTCACAGGGCCTGTTCAGCCTGAGGCGGTGAACTGCTCTCACAGATGCAGAGGTGTGAGTGGGTGCCCGCGGTCACGAGGGGGTAGAATGGAGAGCTCGGACCGCCAGCACGCAGCTCCAGCTCCCGTTGTCTCTGGCTCTCCCACTGGGTACAGATGGGCGGCAGGGACTGAGCAGGGCCCGCCCGAGCGGCTGCTGGCCACTGCGCTGTGCCCTGGCAGCGGGAAGTCACGTCTCCCAGCTCTGATGGCAGAGATCGTCACAGCTTTCGCTCACATGACTCTTTAAGGAAATCTTCAACATTTAAAGTTGACATACAGCGTCTATCCTAAGTCTCAGGTTGCTCAGTATACATTGTTTGGTTTATTGTAAATTTTGAGGTTTTTATTTTTATTTATTTTTAGGTAAATTTTTGGTATAAGGCTTATGCACTTATCAGAGAGAAAGCAAGAAGAGGGGGGATGACCACGCCACAGTCCCTTCTCCATTCACCTGCCGGGATCCTGGGCACGCACACACTTGGCATAATTTTCAAGCCACCAGGTCTGGGATTTGAACCATGGTCAGCCATGTGGTAGTCCGGCGCCTTAGCCACCACGCCACCTGCTGGCCCTAGGAAGAGACAGTTTTGCTACAGCAGTATTGCTTGCCTTTGGACTCTTTCCAAATTATATACCCCCAAATCACATTGCTCTAATAGGAAAAAAAAGTAAAAGAGGGTTTATTTCTTGCTCAGGCAACTAGTTGAAAACCATCTGAGTGGCAAAGCCGTGCAGCTCAGGCATATTAATGAGTTACCAAAGAGCTGCCCACAAAAAGATTTTGCAAGACTTATCAGATGATAATTATTCTTTTTGTCACAGTAAGACTCAGGAGACATCATCTGAAGAAAAAAGGAAAGTTTATTGAGAGAAAGATCACCCGGGGGTCTGAAGCCGGGTGCCTCCTCCCGCCCGCCAGGCGGGAGGATCCTCTCGGGTGACCAGGCTGTCCTGGAAGGGACTGTGGTGACTGCTGTGGGGAGCTTAGCACGGCGGGGGGGGCACACCTGAGTCTTCGCTGGGTCTTTGTGACCCACCTGCAGCGAGTCAGACCTCCAAGGACTCGTGGGTCTTGATCTGCTCCTTCCGGGTCGGCGTGCTCTTGCAGTGCAGACCTGGAGTGTGGGCCCTGGTTCAGACCAACTGCACAGGAGCTCAGGAGCTCGGCCGTGGTCTGTCAGGCCTGGAGGATGCCAGGCTGTGCTCAGGAGAGATTTACTGAACGGCCCATCCTTGGGGCCAGCAGATGGCATAATGGTTACATCACTGGACTCCCATGTGGTCAACTGCAGTTCAAGTCCTGGACCCAGCTGTTTTCTGTCTCTATGCCTCTGTCTCTCTGGCAAGTGCATACTCCCTATAGCAAAGATCTCTTAATAAAAATAAATAAAAATAATAAAAAACACTTGGAGCAGCAATTTCAGGTCATTTATTTCATTTATGGAAAATGTCCATCGAGTTAATGTCCTAGGGATAGATATTGGACTGGCTGAAAAGAATTACATATACTTGTATTTGTGGGAAAAGGAACATTAACTTTCTAGTATAAATTCAGAACACCCACCAGTGGACTAGAGACCACCCCTCACCCCCAAGGCCAAGCTTCCTCAACTAAGCACAGTAAAGCTGGGGGGATTAGAGACAGCCCATTTTGGGTGACGATTATTACCATTGGGGGAGGCATCACATGCAACTTGGTCACATTAATGAAATGTGGCTGGGACTTCCCACCCGTCACTGCGGTCACTGCGCCAGGAGGGAAGGTCCACGAGGGAGTTGACTGCTCTTCTGTGGAGGCGGAGACCTGAAACTTGAGGCTTGGGAAACCGAGTTCCTTAAAACCTCAGGGCGCGCCCAGGCCTGGGCAAGGTTTCCTGTGTGTGCATTCCTGTTCGAAGATCAGTCCTTGAGCGAACAGGGTATGCTGTCCAAGGTGGGTCTTTAGACGGCTCCGTAGTCCTTGGGCTCTCAGGGCCCCGCTTTTGCTATGGTTTTCTGGTTTTTGTCTCTTTTGCCAATCATTTTGCTGAAGTTTAGACTGTATATTGCATACACGTCTGTCTAAATTTAAAAATAATTAGACCACGCCTTCCAGATGCTTTAGTTAAACTTTTCCCTTTCCACAATCAAGAAGAAATGTTTAGAATGCTTTTTCTTTTTCTGCTTTCTTAGGTTTTGCTGAGAGAACTTAGAATTTCTATTTGCAGGGTGTCTCGATAGAACTTGAGACTTAAGCCCCTTTAAATGTGCAGTTGTAATACTGCTTTCAGGTTTCATCATAAATATATACAGTGCATAAATTATGTATACATCCTCTTTTATGTCCTTTTTAGTTATATTTTTATTTAACCTCATTTATTTATTTTTAATTTTGACCAGAGGGCGGGGAGAGAGCAGGAAAGCGAAAAAGCAAGCCGCCAGGTCCTGGACTCGAACCCGAGTCTGCCGTGTGGGGTTCAGCGCCCTTGACCACCATGCCACCTGCCGGCCCCTTTTATGTCCCTCTTAATGCTTAGGGAATAAAACTGGTTAATATCCAGAATATAGGGGTCAGTAGGACACGACTGAACGCGAAAGCCCAACACTTGAGCAGGCAGTTCAGAGGAAGCGCCAGGAGTGGACGTGGGGGCCTCGAGCCGCGGGGACAGACGACCGCAGGTCCGGCCGCCCGGCCCGGTCGGACGTGGACGACACAGCGACCGGACGAGG
>NW_006159689.1:1577536-1588221 GCF_000334495.1 Tupaia belangeri chinensis | reverse complement strand
GGTCCCGCCCCCATCCCGGCCAGGGCGCAAGATGGCGTCTGCTTGCTTCGTGGGCGTGGCCTAGAGCTGGCTCGCCCAATGTGGGCGCTCGGGGGCGGAGGGTCTCCCCGACTTCCTGGAGTGTGCGCTCTGCCATTGGTCGAAATGGCTTGTAGGGCTGGCCAATCGCGGTGGGCCTTGGTATAGCCGTCGCCCTGGCAACGCGCGGAGCCGCCTGGGACAGGCCCTGGTGCGCGAGTCCAGGTGGCTCCGACTCTGGCGGCTCAGGTGGGGCCTGGCCCCGGGGGGCGCAGGTGGGCGGGCCGCGACCCGCAGCTGCCCGCCCTGAGCAGACCGCCGGCCCCGTGCCTGGCCGTCAGTCTGCAGGGCCCGGCCAGCCTCCGCGTCGCGGGCCGCCCTGACTGCGCTAACCCAGCCGGCCCTGCCTCTGGCCCGCAGCGTCCAGGTGCCCGACGATGGAGGAGCGCGCCAGCCTGATGCACATGATGAAGCTCAGCGTGAAGGTGCTGCTGCAGTCCGCGCTGAGCCTGGGCCGCAGCCTGGACTCCGACCACGCGCCCCTGCAGCAGTTCTTCGTAGTCATGGAGCACTGTCTCCGGCACGGGCTGAAGGGTGAGCGCGCCCGCGTTGGTCTGGGCGGGGGGCTGCCCTCGGGAAGTGACGTGGCGAGCAGTAGAAATGGCACGCAGCTACCTGGGATGGCCGAGTGCGGTAGCCACGTTTAAGAAGGTGGGGGGGAGGCGGGCAGCAGTTATTGTAATGGCTGTGCGCGGTTCGAATCCCGGGCCCGGTGGCTTAAACTCATGCGGGGCGCGTGTGCGTGCGTGCCCAAGATCCCGAGAGGAGAATGGAGGAGAAGGGATTGCGGCGTGACCATCCCTCCTGGGGACAGTGTGATTTCTTACTTTCTGTCTCTCTTTCTGGCAAGCGCATGTGCCCTATAGCAAATTCCTCTCCAAAAAAAAGAGAGAGAGAGGAACAGGTGCACGTAAGTCTAATGATGCGTTTTGTTGAGTCCACCGCATCTAAAATGTTACCTAACACGCAATTGCTGGTTGAAAAGCACGTGAGCGGGCTAGTTCGTCTCTGTATACTAAGGCTTAGAAATTCGCGGTTTCACACTCCGGCTCATCTCAGTCGCACTGGCCACATTTCAAGTGGCCAGGGACTGCCTTGGACAGCACAGGCCGAGGAGACAAGGTAGTGGCAGGGTCACAAAGTGCTGCACGTCTGCAGAGCAGGGTGGGTTAAAGGGTAGGCAAGGAAGGGACGTCCAGCGGGGATAAGAGGGGAGGGTCTTGGACCAGCTGGTGGCATGGTGACGAAGGTGGCTGGACCCCCCATGGCTGACTGCTCAGTTGAAGTCCCAGACTCAGCAGCCTGAGAAGACAGGTGTGTGTGTGTGCATACCCAAGACTCAGAGGGAGAGAAACGGAGAAGGGGTCGCGGTGTGGCCACACCCTCTAGGGGACTGCTTTCTCACGTCCCCTCTCTGTACTCTCTAGCATATTTGGGGGAGTGGGGGATACAGCCCATGTGCCCTCTGGCAGATTAGAAAAGTATGTGTGGGGGTCTCTCTGAGGAATGAAATGTGAGCTGAGACTTAAGGAAGAAGGGATTGGCCTTGTAAAGATTTGGGGGCAAGACATTCCTAGCTTTAAAAAAAACACACACCGTTGCACAGGTCCTGAGTGGGACCCCCGTGGCTGGAGGAAGGTCGGGGTAGCTGAGGCAGGCCGAGAGAGAAGAAGCAGGGAGGCAGTCTCTGCATCTGCCGGCCCTCGGGGCCAGGGCGCGGAGCTGAGTTCTAGTCTAAATGTCGGCACAGTTTTAAACGAGGCAGAAAGGTGGCCCGCGTTGTTTCCGAAAGAACTGCCAGCTATGTCAAGAACAGGGTTCTCGTCCTTTAGGTCTTTTTCCCTAGGGCACAAGTGCTCGCTGGAGAAAGAAAGAGACAGAGAAAATGAGAACTCAACCCCCAGATGGGATGGCCACTCTGCAGTCCCTTCTCCTCCCGTCTTCTCGGGATTTGGGGCACACACGCATGCCTAGCATGATTTTTAAGCCGCCAGGTCTTGGACTTGAACCACAGTTGGCCATGTGGGAATCCAGCACTTTAACCATCATGCCACCTGCTGGCCCCTCGAGAACAGACTTTGAACATGAAGAGGTGACAATATTATTGGGTCCTCAGAAAGTCATGACGCGTTTTCTGGGTTTCTGCCCAGAAGTCCGCCATGACTGACGCGGGACCCAGCAGAAGCAGGGAGACCAGCTGTGGCGGCCTAGGGAAGGTGTGCCGATAGGTGGAGAGAGCGAGCGCAGAGGTCCCGTGGGGAGGCAAAGGGCAGGGTTCTCAGGCGGTCAGATGCCAGTGAACACGGGTAGAGAGCCCGGTCTGTCAGAGAAACCCCGTTGCCAGAGCTGCTCCCAGCCCGAGCTAGGACAGGACTGAATGTGGGGCTCTGCGGCCTTCTCGGCTCCCGGGAGACCGTGGGTCCCTGAGGAGGTCTGCACAGTCCCGCATCCGTGGGTAACGTGTCTGTTTTCCCCTTCAGTTAAGAAGAGTTTTATTGGCCAAAACAAATCTTTCTTTGGTCCCCTGGAGCTGGTGGAGAAACTTTGTCCAGAAGCAGCAGATCTAGCCACGAGCGTCAGAAACCTGCCGGAGCTGAAGTGAGTGCGAAGCGCAGCTCGGGTCCACTGTTCACACCTCCTCGCGCTCCCACATGGCCCTGCTCCCCGAGCCTCGGGGTGTCCGGCTCTGAGATGGAGGCTCCTCACTGGTTGGCCACGGCTCTGGAGCAAGGTCGCCACCTCTCAGCCTCAGTTTCCTTTTCTCAAAACGGGACAGTGGGACCAGCAGATGGCGTAATGGCTATGTTGCTGGACTCCCCTGTAGCGACCATGGTTCTAGTCCTGAACCCGGCAGCTTAAGACTCAATGCTGGGCACAAGTGCATGCCTGCCCAAAATCCCAAGAGGAGAATGGGGGAGAAGGGTTTGCGGCATGGCCATCCCCCCAATCTCTCCAAAAAAAAAATAAAAAATAAAAAAATAAAAAAATAAAAATAAATAAAAATGGGGTAGCAATTCCTGCTTGCCTCACGGTTCGGGTGGGTTGAAAGGCATCAACCAGGGGGACCAGCAGTTAGCGTAATGGCTATGTCGCTGGATTCCCACGTAGTCGACCGCGGTTCGTGTCCTGGACCCGGTGGCTTAAAACTCACGCCAGGCGCGTGTGCGTGTGTGCCCAAGATCCCGAGAGGAGAATGGAGAAGGGATTGCGGCGTGGCCATCCCCCCTGGGGGTGATTTCTCACTTTCTGTCTCTCTCTCTTTCTGTCTTTCTGGCGAGTGCACGTACCCTATAGCAAAAGAAAACCTCTCCAAAAAAAAAAAGACGTCAACCAGGGAACCGTCATGGGAGGAAGGGAGTCCTGCTACGTCCCGGCTCTGCCTGGGGAGTGTCCAGGCAGTTTTCCGAGTAATACCATTTGAGCCAGGTGTCAGAGTCTGGGGCCGAGGCGTTCGTGGAGTGGCTGGGACTGAGTCAGTTGTCACCTGCATTTGCCCTCTGGACCCCTGTGCCTATGCCCAGAGCAAGCCTAGATAGAATTCAGAGAAGCCACCCTTGGGGGTCTGGCATTTAGCAGGTACCCTGGAGCTTCGAGCCCACGCAGAGACACCTCGCAGCCTGCACCGGGGACCTGACTGTGGGCTCTGGCTGCCCTTCTGTGGAGCCACCGTAACGTCTTGGGACCACAGTGTCAGCCACCACCCAGGGCCTGTGTGTGCTGGGCGCTGTGCTGAGGACGGACCACCGTTCCTCCTCCACGACAGTCCCGAAGGACAGCGGGCATGGGCTCACAGTGGCTAAGTGACGTACCCGGGGTCCCTGAGCAGGTGGGTGGGGGAGCCCAGTGGGGACACGGTCTGTTGAACTCAGAATCCCATCAGCCGCGTGCCACCCGCTCAAGACTGGCTCAGCCTGTCTGGTCTGCATTTCAGCCCTCTGGGTCACACCGCGTGAGGGGAAAGCCTTTGGCAGGTAACGGCCTTCCAGACACTGAAGGCCCCGAGTCCCCATGTGCCCCGGCCTCGGCTGGGCCGTGTGGTAGTCGCCATGCCCTTCCCACACCCGCCCCGAGAGCAGAGCACTGGGCAGCGCCTGGCGTCTTCTGCTTGAGTGGATCCAGGCCTCCGTCCTCTCTGTGCACGTGAGGCGCTTTTGGCGTTGTTAAGCCAGCTCGGCGCTCACGGGCTGCGAGGTGCGTCCGGTAACCGGTGAGGACCTCGCCCTGTCTGCCTCGCCCCACCTTTGAGCCTGGCAAGGAGCCGCCTCACTGGGCCATGCAGGAAAGGGCCTCGGGAAGGGACCACAGGCCTGCAGGATCAGGCCTGGTTGAGGCTGCTGCTTGGCGGACTGCTGCCACGTGGGAGGCCCAGGCCACTGCCCAGCCCCCAGGAGCCTGGTGTGGCGTTGTGCACCTGGGTCCCAGCTACTCGGGAGGCGGAGGGCCACCATGGAAAGCAGCGAGCCGTCTAGAAGAGCCAGGTGTGGTGACATCACCTGTGGTCCTGTGGAGTCGGGAAGCTGAGGCAGGCTGATGGCAGGATAGCGAGACCCCGCCTTAAAAAATAACAGCAAACTGAGCGCAGTGACAGACGTTCTAAAACTGCAGCGCGTTGTGGGAACTGGTTAGTGGGGGCTTGTGGGGCTGGAGGATCGTTTAAAATGGTTTGAAACTTGCAGGGTGAATTTTACATCCTGGGAAGACTCTCTAGAGTTTAATTCCTGTATCTACTTGAGATAAAAATGTCTTTCATGAAGGCCAGCTTATTTAAAAACAATTTGTTTTATTTAACTTTATTTATTTATTTTAATTTGACCAGAGAGGGGCAAAGTGAGAGAGAAAGAAAGCAAACTGCCTGGTCCAGGACTCGAACCACAGTTAGCCATATGGGAGTCAAGCTCCCTTAACCACCATGCCATTTGTGGTCCCAAAACATGTCAAAGTAGGTTTTTTTTTTTCTTTCTTTTTTATTTTTTCAGAGAGATTTTTGCTATAGGGCATGTGCACTCACCAGAGAGACAGAAAGTGAGAAATCACCCCCCCGGGGGGGGATGGCCATGCTGCAATCCCTTCTCCATTCTCCTCTCAGGACTTTGGGCACGTGCATTAACTACGTCAGCTGGTCCCTTGAAAGCCTTTTTAACTGATAAGACCAGATTAACCCCTCTGTGCCTGGCTTCTGAAATCACCCAGGGTGGACTCCAGCCCCTGCGGCCAGGTCTCCTGCCCAGAAAGTGTGTTTTGGTGCAGACATCGGTCACGGCACCACCTGCACTGCCTGGGGTGTCACCAGCGCAGTTGCTGTGGGGGGGCCGCACCTTTTTTTCCTTAAAACATTGTCAGGATTGCAGTTGAGAGGCAGTTTTTTTTTTCCAATTTGCTGCAGGACATGTATACTTACCAGAAAGATACGGAAGTGGGGAAAGTGAGAAAGCACCCATCCAGGGAGACGGCCATGCCACAGCTCCTTCCCCGTCTCCCTCCTGTCGGGGTGCTGGGCATGCACACACACCCAGTGTTTCTTTCAAGCCGCAGGTCTGGGACGCGAACCTTGCAGCAGGCTGTGTGGAACCAGTCGTTCCAGCCACCACGCCCGTAGCTGGCCCCAGAGGCATTTTTTTCTTTTAATGTTTCACAGAGGACTTTCAGAAATCATCCCTTTGGGATTGGTTGCACAGTGGCATGGACGTGTTTAGCTGAAACCGCGCATGAAAACTGGTTAAGGTGGTCCATTTTACCTGGTGTGTATTTTACCACAGTTAAAAATTAAGCGTAAAACTGCACCTTTGTTCTAATGCCTTAAAAATGTATTGAGACTTAACACTAACGAGCACCACATTCCATATTCGACTTTCAAATAAACATTTATACCAGTATATAGTTTTTTGTTTGTTTGTTTTTGAGAGATTTGCTATAGGGCACATGCGCTCGCCAGAGAAACAGGAAGCAAGAAATCACCCCCCACGGGGGATGGCCATGCCACAATCACTTCTCATCTCTCCTCTCAGCATCTTGGGCATGCTTGCACACACACCTGGTGTGAGTTTTAAGCCACCAGGTCCAGGACTTGAACTGCAGTCAACTATGTGGGACTCCAACATAACCATTACACCATCCGCTGGTCCCCATTATACAGTTTTTTGTTTTGGGGATTTTTTTTTTTAATAATTACTTTACTTAACTTTATTTATTTAAATTTGACCAGAGCGGGACAGAGAGAAAGTGAGAAAGCAAGCTATCGGGTCCAGGACTCAAATCACAGTCAGCCATGTGGGAGTCCAGTGCCCTTAACCACCACGCCACCTGCCGTCCCCCGCATTATATAGTTTTAAATGTGATCTGGTTTTTAAATCAAGTGAGGGTATCGGTGCCTGTTCAGAAAAAGAAAGCTGGTGTTACCCTGGGCATGCTGCTGTGCGGCTCCTTCTCCGCTTGGTAGTCGATTTTTTCTTTTTTTTTTTTTGGACAGGGATGGGCACGCACGCACACGCGTCCAACATGAGTTTTAAGCCACCGGGTCCGGGACACGAACCACGGTCGACTACATGGGAGTCCAGCGACATAGCCATTACGCTAACTGCTGGTTCCCAGTAGTAGATTTTTTCTTAATTTTACTTATTCATTCATTTTATGTTAACTTGACCAGAGAGAGAGGGATAGTGAGAAAGCAGCCCGCCAGGTCTGGGACCTGAACCATGGTCAGCCACTCAGTAGTAGATTTTAAACTGCAGGTTAAATCTAACCTGCTCTCGCCTGTGACATTTTATGTAATTGTATTGTTCCAGAGATCAGGTGTTTGTGGGTTAAGGGTTTTGGGGTTTTTGTCTTTACCTTGTATGTCAGAATAAATATACACACTCATGGCATAAGCTCGGAATAGCGCCAGGCGTGCAGTGAGCCAGGCTTTCTGCGTGCCCCACAGTGGGCCTCCCTTCCGCGGACCCAGAGAAGCCTGTCTCTGAGTGCTCTCTGCACACGGCGGGTGTGAGGACGCATTTCCCTGCCTAATGGGGCGCTGTCCCGTGTGGTGTCGCCATTACACTGCAGCAGTTGGCTTCTCTTTGGATTCCAGGACAGCAGTGGGGAGAGGCCGAGCTTGGCTCTACCTCGCACTCATGCAGAAGAAACTGGCCGATTACCTGAAAGTGCTCGTAGACAACAAACACCTCCTCAGGTACCTCGTCACTGTCTCTGCAGCTCTTTTGCTTATAATTAGAACACTGTCTGGACCTTTCCGAATTAAATAGGGGTGTTATTAAATAGCTATGGCTTAGTTGTAAGATAGCAGCGTCTCAGTGTGTGAGCATTACCGTCTGAACGGAGATTCATCTGACCTTCCATTTGGAAAAACTGTCTTGAAGATCTCCAGAAACCTCGCACCTAAGGAGAGTCTGGACGGCTTCTCTGTTGAGTTCCAGTGGGACAGGATTCGTTACCGTAGATGGAAGCAGGAAAGTACTTCAGAGCGAGGCTCGGTGGCAGTTTAAGAGCATAGAGCCCTGCCTCCTCTAAGAGGGCACCCCGTCTATCCCAGGAGCCCATGCTCAGTGGTGAAGTTTGTATCTATAGCCTCGATGAAGACTCATAGTGAGCCCAGGGAGGTGTGGTGGTTAAGGCGCTGGACTCCTGCTTGGCCAACTGTGGTTTGAATCCAGGACACGGCAGCTTTCAGGTCACACTGAGCATGTGTGTGTGTGCCCAAATTCCCAAGAGGAAAATGGAGAAGGGATCGTGTGGCCATGCCCCCAGGGGGTGATTCTCACTTTCCCTCTCTCCACTGAGCGCACACACACTTAAGAAAAACAGGCTCAAAGTGGCGTCTCTGAAACGTGTGGCCAGCCCGTGTCTGGTGTTCGTCATAAAAGGAATTTTCTGTGGACTGTGAGGATTTACAAGAGAGGTCTCTTTCTAGAGTTCTCGTGCAGTTGAGATAAAACTCCCTCACGGTCTGGCCTAAAACCCAAGCTTCCGGTGTTTTCGAGTCACGCCCTGGGACTAAGCTACCTTTACGTGACAGACTGGTGTCAGGTACCTCCTGTCCTCTGTCTGAGCATAGTTACACGGAGCAGCAGTTACGCGAGCTGGTGGACGAGGTTGGCGAGGTGGGGCCTACCCTGACCACCACACTGCGCCTGGGCGTGACGGCAGAAAGGCCACACGTCTTGCCCAGTGGGCCCGAGGAGGAGGGAAGAGCTCCATTCGTGGCATGGGGAGGCCATGGGTTTCCATGTGCTGTTCAGGTGTGAGAGCAGCTCAGACGGCCTACAGGTGGCCAGAGAGACCCAGATGGCAGGGTGACCGGCAGGAGGGGACAGGGATGGGTAGGGCTACACCCGGAGTCCCCTGAGCAGGAGGGAAGAGCCCTCTAGCCACAGACGAAGAAGGCAGAGGAGGGAGGGGGATGCACCACAGATGGCCAAGGTGACTGCGAGGTGGCGGCGGGTGGGCGGACGGCCGGGAGGTCTGAGCAGCCCCTGTCCGATCTCTCTCGCAGTGAGTTCTACGAGCCCGAGGCGTTGATGATGGAGGAGGAAGGGGTGGTGGTCGTCGGGCTGCTGGTGGGTCTCAACGTCCTCGATGCCAACCTCTGCTTGAAAGGAGAAGACTTGGACTCCCAGGTAAGGTGGCGTTGGGCTTTAAAAGAGTGAGTTATTTCAAGGAATTGACACAGGCGGGGTGGGGGGACACGCTCCTGGGGCAGGCTGGGACAGCGTGTCCAGAGTCAGACGCAGAAAAGGCAGCATGTGAGGGGGCAGGCAGACGGGCGCTCTGCCTGGACAGGGTGCCTGCAGTGAGGGGAGGTGGGCCTGGCTGTGGCGGGCCGTGGCAGGTGGAGGGGCCGACTGGGCTGGGCTGGGCGGCACGAAGACCTGACGCCCCTTGAGGCCAGTGTGCCAGCCCCGGCCTGGGTGCCTTCTGTCTCTTGCTCATGGGAGAAACAAGCAGACAAGCTGTAAGGGGTGCATAGACAGAGCAAAGGCTTTCGCTGCCGTTTCCGAGCCCCGGGATGCTGCTGGCAGCTGCGCCGCCCTGCGGTGGCCAGGCCTGTGTCAGACATGGCCAGCTGCAGAGACAGCGGCAACACAGAGGAAGCAGTCTGCACGTCCCGGCTTTCCCCCACGAGTTTGGAACTAAAGACCCAAGCTTTCCCTATCCATAGCACGGTCAGCTTCTCCTTTTTTTAAAAAAAAAAGTGTTTAATTTTATTCATTGTCACTTTTATTTTATTTTTATTTTATTTTATTTTTTTGGAGAGATTTTTGCTATAGGGCGCGTACGCTCACCAGACAGAGAGAGACATAGAGACAGAAAGCGAGAAATCACCCCCCAGGGGGGATGGTCACACCGCAATCCCTTCTCCTCCATTCTCCTCTCGGGATCTTGGGCACGCACGCACACGCACCCGGCATGAGTTTTAAGCCACCGGGTCCGGGACACGAACCGCGGTCGACTACGTGGGAGTCCAGCGACATAGCCATTACGCTAACTGCTGGTTCCCACTGTTTTATTTTTTTAAAGTTGACTGGAGAGAGAAGGAAAGTGAGAAAGCAAGCCACCAGGTCCAAGACTCAAACTGCGGTCAGCCATGAGGGAGTCCAGCCGCTTTAACCACCACGCCACCTGCTGGCCCCAACCTCTCCTTTTTATATAGCGTGTTCCACACCGTGGATGGCGGGAGATGCAGGTCGTTTACCAGGCCACGCCGTGCTCTCTCTCTGCAGGCCGCGCTCACCCACAGGCAATGCTAAGGACTTGGGAAGATCTTTTCTAGACCCTTTTCTGCTCTCGGTGAATTTTTGTATACAGAGGTTTTGGTTACTGGGTAACAAGTGAAGGACAGCCCCTTAAACAGTAACCATCCACAGCCCTCTTCTCTCGCAGGTGGGGTTCACCAGGTTCATCTGGGCATTCTTGCTGGGGCGCTCCCATGACCCGAGGGGTGGCAGCAGGGGCTGGAGTCACTCCTGTAGGTGCCACTCCACACAGTGTCCCCCTAGGCTTCTGGGCAGCCAGACCTCTGCAGAGGCACGCCTCCCACCCCAGGGTAGCACCAACTGCAAGCTGTGTGCGTTTTCAGGCAGTGGTGTGATAGCTAAGGTGCTAGAACCCACATCACTGATAGCACGGTTCAAATCCCAGACCTAGCTCGAAAAACATGCCGGGTACATGTGCGTGCGTGCCTAAAATCCTGGTGGGAGGGAGTAGTAGAGGAGGAGACTGGGTCGTGTAAGACCTGTCACCTCCCACTTCCCCGAGGCTGTGTGTCCCCAATCTTCTGGAAAGGACAGCTGATTACTCTCACACTTTGAGGAAGAGTTTCCTACATGAAGTCTTTTGGGAAGTTTTAGATCTCTGAACTTGAGAAGATAGGTGTTGATAAACCCTCCGAGGCTCTCAGAAATCCGCACGGAATGGCCACACCTGCATAAGCACCACTTCAGAGATCCGGGCTTCTTGTCCCCCCGGAGGGCACATGCGTTGGACAGGGAGGGGGAGAGAGTGAGAGGGCTCTGGGTGCACACACATCCCAGTGTTTCTCCAGCCGCCAGGTCCAGGGCTCAGACTGGATAGTCGCCCTAACCACTGGCCACGGGCGCCCCCCCCCCCTT
>NW_006159689.1:1555862-1577498 GCF_000334495.1 Tupaia belangeri chinensis | reverse complement strand
TGCTGGAGTAAGGGTTTTTAAATTACTTTGCACCCGGAGAACTTTACTGATCTGTGCAAATGAAGTGATCATTGAATAAACACAAACTCATTTTAATTAAACGATAAAATCTTAGGCTGCTCCCTTAATTCTGGCTCTCAGGGTTTTCTTCACCATGGCGGGCTTCCGTCCCGGTGTGTCCCGCTGACTGCCACGTGACAGGGCTGGCCGACAGGGAAAGGGAAGCGATGTCGTGGGTGCCCTGGCTGCAGAGGTGTTGGCGGGGAAGGCGGGAGGTGGCGCTTTATTTAAGCGTGTGCGCTTTGCCCGGCCAGGTTGGAGTGATCGACTTCTCCATCTACCTGAAGGACGTGCAGGAGCTCGACAGCGGCCGAGAGTAAGTGGGGCACCCCGCTCTCGCTCCTGGTGGGTCCTGGCCCGGCACGCTGCACGCTGCTTCGGTTCGCGATCTAGCTTTGGTGTGGTTATTCTAGTTACTAGGTGACACGTAACTGTTGTCATCCTCTACGGAATGAAGCTCCGCAGGACAGCACACACCATTCCCCTCCAGGCTACCCCAGACCGCATCCCCTCCCAACGTGCGCCCCAAATCCCAAAAGGATGTAAGATGTGGGAGAAGGGATTGCAGCGTACTGCTCCTCACAGGAGGTGCTTTCCTCTCCCCCTCTGTGGTGAGCACATGTGCCCTCTAGCCAAAAAAGTGAAGGCAGGCAGAGGTTAACCAAAACCTCTGCAGTCCGTGGGGCGTGTGCACTCGGAAAATTAGGCACAGGTTTCAAAACATTTTCTGCACTCTCATTCCACTTCTCCATGCCCTTTTTTTCTTTTTTTAAGAATTATTTTAGGGGGACCAGCAGTTGGCGTAATGGCTATGTCGCTGGACTCCCACGTAGTCGACCGCGTTTTGAGTCCCAGACCCAGTGGCTTAAACTCACGTTGGGCACGTGTGCGTGCGTGCCCAAGATCCCGAGAGGAGAATGGAGGAGAAGGGATTGCAGCGTGGCCATTCCACCTGGGGGGTGATTTCTCGCTTTCTGTCTCTCTGTCTCTCTCTGTCTGTCTGGCGAGCACACACGCCCTATAGCAAAAACTGCTCAAAAAAAATTATTTTAGGGACCGGCAGGTGGCATGGTGGTCGGAGCTGCTGGACTCTCACATGGTTGGCCTCGGTTCAAGTCCCAGATCTGGCGGCTTGCTTTCTTACTTTCTCTCTTTTTCTTTCTCTGTCCCTCTCTGGTCAAATTTAAAAATACGCAAATAAATAAATAAATAACGTAATTCTTTAAAGAAAATAAATAAATAAATAAAATAATTATTTTATATTATCTTTATGTATTTTATTTTAATTTGACCAGAGAGGGACAGAGAAAGAGAGAAAGTGAGAAAGCAAGCTGCCAGGGCTGGGATGCGAACCATGGTCGAATGTGAGAGTCCAACTCCCTTAACCACCACACCATGTGCTGGCCCCTCCACGCCCTTTTGAAGTCCCCGCTCCCATTTCACATGCACAGGACGTTCCTGGAGTGGTACGTCGGCCCGTTAGCGGTGGCTGTGGAGGCAGGCCTGGGAAGGGTCACCGTGAACCAGGGGGTCGGGTATGGATGTTCCACCACGTGCCGGGAGACTGCCCGGGTTCAGTCCCAGCAGTGCACCTTCCCAAGGGAGGGACAGAGGAGCTCCGAGTACTTCCTGCACCCTAAGGGCCCACGCACTTGAGAGCTGCTTTTCCGTTCATTTTAAGACGGGGTCTCTAAGTCACGGTCCTGCCTCAGCCTCGAGCTGTGGGACTCCCAGGCATGCACCACAGCCCCAGGTCTTAGGGACCCCGCGTAGCAGGTCACCCAGCACACACAGCCGCTCATTGCCTAAGGGTTATTCTGTTTTCAAGTTTGTCTCTGAGAGAGGGAGAGAGACAGTCTTCCCCCAAAGGGTCCTTTTTTTTTTTTTTTGAGAGAGAGACTTTTTGCTACAGGGCGCATGCACTCGCCAGACAGACAGAGACAGAGAGAAAGTGAGAAATCACCCCCCCAGGGGGGATGGTCACGCCGCAATCCCTTCTCCATTCTCCTCTCGGGATCTTGGGCATGCACGCACATGTGCCCGGTGTGAGTTTAAGCCACCGGGTCTGGGACTCGAAATGCGGTCGACTATGTGGAAGTCCAGCGACGTAGCCATTACGCCAACTGGTCCCTCCCCAAAGGGTCATTACACCACACTCGGCCCGTCCTGTCCCTGCCAGCCCAGGTCATAGGTACACGTGTGCACACCCAGCAACCTCTAGAGGCCCCGGACACGAACCCAGGACCTTTCCCATGTGGGTCTATTGCATTGCTGCTGCTCCACCACCTGGACCCCAAAAAGGTTTTCTTCATTGCCAGACGGTACCCCCTTAGCAGAGAGGGGACAGCGCCCTCTCGTAGGGCATGGCAGGGCATGGCCACACAGTGCCTCTCCCTTCCTTCCTTCATCCTGCTGGGGTCTGGGGCACACACACCCCATACGTGCACGTGCATAGACACACTCACACACATAGACACACGTCATAGACACACTCATGCATCGTACACGCACACACACACACCATATGTGCACGTGCATAGACACACTCACACACATAGACACACGTCATAGACACACTCGTACATCGTACACGCACACACACCCCATACGTGCATGTGCATAGACACACCCACACACATAGACACACGTCATAGACACACTCGTACATCGTACACGCACACACACCCCATACGTGCATGTGCATAGACACACCCACACACATAGACACACGTCATAGACACACTCGTACATCGTACACGCACACACACCCCATACGTGCACGTGCATAGACACACTCTCACACACACACACGCATAGACACTCACACGTCATAGACACACTCATACATCGTACACACACACACACCCCATACGTGCACGTGCATAGACACACTCTCACACACACACACATAGACACACGTCATAGACACACTCGTACATCGTACACGCACACACACCCCATACGTGCACGTGCATAGACACACTCTCATGTCACACGCACACACGCATAGACACACGTCATACACACTCATACATTGTACACGCACACACACACCCCATACGTGCATGTGCATAGGCACACTCTCACACACACACACACCTGGTGTGAGCCGACTCCCCCCAGACGGAGCCTCGCTGAGTAAACCACAGGTCGTCTACACTCGCACGTCCCGCAGGAGGGCAGGCAGTGGTAAACAGGGCGGGTGGTCGTCTACACTCGCACGTCCCGCAGGAGGGCAGGCAGTGGGAAACAGGGCGGGGGGTCGTCTACACTCGCACGTCCCGCCGGAGGGCAGGCAGTGGTAAACAGGGCGGGTGCGGAGGCGTCTCCACGCGTGGCACTGAGTGAGAGTAGTGTGAGCTGCGATGTTGCAGCCGTGTCCGTGAGGCGGGAAATTCCAAGGTGCTCCACTAACTGGCCGGGTCGGTGGGGGTCATGCTGTGCTTGTCCGCTTTGCTCTGAAGACACCTTTCCCGATCCCCCGTACGTACGCCCCTGTTCACGCTGGGTCTGCGGTCGTGCGCAGGTGAGGCTGCTCACGAGTAAACGGGGACATGGCCGCCCTGAAAACGCCCCACACCTATGCCTTACACGCGTGCAGGGACCTCGTGTATTTAAAGTGCGTGTGCACACGTATGTGCAGACTTCCCTGGCCTTCATTCTGTCCAGCGTGGCTCCTCGGGAGCCTGAGGTCCCCTTTCCGGGGTGACTCGTCTCCTGCAGTGTGATAGGACTGCGTTGTCTGCCCTTCCAGACCCATCACCTGTGGCAGGTGGGGTGGGCGTCCGCAGGGCGGGCCACTGTCCCAGCAGCCTGTGTGAGGCCCTGACGCCGTGTCCCGGCCAGCCCCGCTCTGCTGACCCTGTGGCCGCGTAGACTTACTAACTGTCTCGGCTCTCTTCTACAGGTGACCAGAAGGTAAGGACAGGTACACAGTGTTTACTGTGACGGTTTTACGTTTCTCTTCCTTTATGCTCTTTTTTAAAGGCATGAAAGAATTACCGATGTCCTTGATCAAAAAAATTACGTGGAAGAGCTTAACCGGCACTTAAGGTGAGGCCCCTTTTGTGGGCGCGACGGCGGTGTGCCAGCGCCCTGGCATCGCTCCCGGAACGCTCCCGAGTCGCAGTGTGTTCGTAACTGACTCTCCTGCGACCAGCGAGAGTTACCATCTGGGCACCGTCCGCAGGGGCAGCCTGGAGAAGACGAGGAAGGGAGATTGCCCTGGAGGCCATTCCTCGCTGGTGCCGCCCAGTACCCGGGGCAGGTGCGCTGCAGCCTGTGTGTGCCCTCTGCCGCGGCAATCCGCAGCTGGGATTGGCCCGTGGGCTCTGGGACGCAGGGCAGGAGGAAAGGGCCAAAAACCATGGCAGGGCTTGCAGGAGCAGTGATGGCGGCCACCGCGGTGTACCTCCATTTCTGGCTAAGCTCACTTACCCACTTCCTTCATGAGCGAGAGGAGAGTGAGAAGCTAGCACCCGTGGCCGGGTCTCGGGGCCACGCCAGGCGGGATCATGGCCACATGTGCAGCCCAGGCCGGGAAGCAAGCCCAGCCGTCCCTGTGGCTTCTGGCGTAGCAGAGCACCCCCTGACCACAGTGCCTGCAGCAGGAAGGAAGGGTCTGCCACCATCGCTGCCGGGCGCTGGTTCGTGGGGTGTGGGTGGGGCTGGGGAGAGAGCCCTGTGCTCAGACACCTCTCCCTGTCCCTGTCTCCGGTCCCTGTAAGAGGGTGTTGCCCTTAGCCACGCCCCGTGGCGTAGCCTCCTGGCCAAGCCAGTGAAACGGGGAGAAGCTGGGCAGCCCGAGTGTGCTCAGGGGACGCCCTTCTGCGGCCCAGTGGTGCTGGTTGTTAATACAGAGGTCCTCCATCGATGGCTGGCTCACCGAGTTCTCTCATAGGAATAGGTGTTGAAATTTGCCCAGTGCTTTTTAGCACCCACGGAGGCGACTGTGACTTTCAGGCCTTAGTGCTGTGAGGCGCGGTATTTTGTCTGTGGCTTCACACTGACCCACCCTGCATCGTGTGGACAAGCTGTCCAGCATGGTGGTTAAGCCACTGGACTCTCACGTGGCCAACCGTGCTTCAAGTCTTGAACCTGGCAACTTGCCTTCTCACTTCCCTCTCTCTCTCTGTCTGGTCAAATTAAAAAACAATAATAAATAACATTAAATAAATCTTTTTAAAAAATAAATTAAAAACGTGAAACTCAGGCCAGCAGATGCCATGAGTGGTTAAGGCACTAGACTCCCACATGTTTGACCATGGTTCAAGTCCTCAATCTGGCATCTTGAAAATAATGGGACCAGCAGTTAGCGTAATGGCTATGTCCCTGGACTCCCATGTAGTCAACTGCAGTTCAAGTTCTAGACCTGGGGGCTTAAACTCATGCCAGGCGCGTGTGCGTGCGTGCCCAAGATCCCAAGAGGAGAATGGAGGAGAAGGGATTGCGGCGTGGCTGTCCACCCTGGGGGGTGATTTCTCGCTTTCTGTCTCTGTCTGTCTGGCAAGCGCACACACCCTATAGCAAAAACCTCTAATAAATAAATAAATAAATAATAGGTGCTTAGAACAACAGGGCCTGTCACACAGTCCAAGAAGCAAGTCAGCGCTTCACTGCCACGGTGCTCGCTGTTTGTCACGTCCACACTGGCCCTGCTTGCCAGGGATTACGTCAGCTTCACATGTTCTGGCCCAAAGTCCGTGTTAGAGGAGATTCAAGAAGTGAGACCAGGTGTGGGAAGCATTTACAGAAACCTCTGTTGGGCCCAGCATGTGGCGTAGTGGTTACATCGCTGGATTCTCAGAGGAGACTGTGGTTCGAGTCCTGGACCCGGTAGCTTGAAAATCACACAGGGCACCTGTGCATATATGCCCAAGAACTGGGAGAAGGGATTGCAGTGTGGCCATCGCCCCTGTGGGGTGATTGCTCAGTTTCCTTCTCGCTGTGTCTGTCTCTCTGTCTCTCTGTCTCTGGTGAGCGCACACAGCCTAAGACAAAAACCTCTAAAAATGAAGGTCACCTTTGCCCCTACCGCCCACAGCACCACGTCTTGTACCCCACCGAACTGCCTGCATGTATCGCATTGGAGAAAGAAAGAGAAAAAATAAATGAATAGCCCGTGTGAAGATGGCACTTCCTGAAGAGCATGTGTTCGAGTGTCCCATTGCGTTCAGGGCCTCTAGAAACCCATTGCTTACTGGTTTGGGGAGTTCACAATTACCTAACATTTTTATTTTACAGCTGCACAGTGGGGGATCTTCAGACCAAAATAGACGGCTTGGAAAAGACCAATTCGAAACTTCAAGAAGAGGTCTGTAGTCTATTGAACTTTTAAAACACAGCAGTGACCGGGGCTCAGAGAAGGCAGGGGCGGTCGGTCTGAGCAGAGCTGCTTGCCAGCCGAATGGGAACTGCCCAGCCCTCCAGATGTGCCCAGCTGGGGCAGGCACCGCCCCCAGGACTGCCCTTGGGGCTTCTCTCCTGCCACGCCTGGGATGCCTCTGGCATCAGCGCCCTCACCCATCCTGTCTCCTGCCTCCGGAGCAGCAAGCAGTCTCCCCACAGCATGGTCTCCACTTTCTCACTAGGGGGAGAGACAGGGCCGGGAGGAGCAGGCCTGAGGCCGAGAAAGGAAGGCCCCTGGGGGCTGGCTGTCCCTGCTGGCAGGAGGGCACCCAGTGTCTAAGAAGGAAGGGGGCTGTGAGAGTGGGCGCAGGAGCAGCTGCGGTTGGAGGGGCTGCGGTGCGGAGACTCATTGTGCTGCGAGGGGGCCGCTAAGGCCGGCTCTAAGCGGCCTGCTGTGCAGCAGGAGAGGCTGAGGCAGGGTCGCGCGCAGCTTGCTAGCACAGATGTGTGCCTTCGCCCGCGGTAAGAAGGCCCTCGGCCTCACTCCTCTCATCCCCATGTCAGGGACAGTCAGGGACAGGGCATGCAAGTAGTGGGTGCTCACGGAAGGATGCGGGCAGGGGCAGGGTGGGGCGGGCTCACCAAGGTGGCATTCTGTGAATGAAGGTCGAATTTAGTTTTTGTAACTGAACCAACTAGGTGTTTTTTTTTTTCCTAAGGCAAACAATTGTAACAAAATGGTTTAGAAGGGCCAGCCCCATAGCCTGGTGGTTAGGGAAGGGGGGTCTCGGGCAGCCAATCACAGTTCAGGTCCTGCGCCGTTGGCTTGAAAAACACATCAGATGTGTGTGTAGACAGCGCCGATTCCGCCAGGATGGAGGCGTGAAGGGATTGGCGTGACCAGCCCTTCTGGGGAGCACCTCCTCCCTCCGTCTCTGGCAAGCCCACGTGCCTTATGACAACATGAAAAGGAGGAGCGGCGGGCAGAGAGGAGCGTGGGTGCCGGGGTGCAGGGTGCAGGGCGCGCTGCTGTCCAGAGAGCAGCACAGGAGTAGCTCGGGGCTGTGCTGCTTCCTCCTCTGCAGCTGACTCCTCCTTCAAGGCTTCCAGTCTCCCCCTGGGGCCCAGCAGTTACCCTAGAAGCCCCAGGCCTGGGCTCTGAGTCCAAGGCAGGCCAATCCCGGGGCGTGGTAGACGCCCTGGACGAGAGGAGTTGAAGCGTGCAGTGCTTCGGGCTGCCCCAGCGAGCCAGGCCGAGAGCCCAACCGTTTCCCAGGACCCTCCCAGGACTGTTCACCCGGGTCCTCTAGCCTCGCCCTGCTCGCCAGGCCTGCAGGGCTGCGGTCTGCGCCCAGGGGCGGGGCGGGATGGACCTGGTGCCCTCACCTCGCAGGTGCGCTGAAGCTGCTCCTTCCCGTGAGCATCCTCAACACCTCGTGTTTGATTCCCCCCGGGTTCCTCGGTCCCCCTTGAGTGATAAAGTACACGTTCACTCATTGGCTGGAAGAACTGAGAAGAATAAAGAATCAGAAAAAAGACCCAGCATCCCTTTGCTATTTTTGTCACCTGCTATTGTCATCCTCATCTTTTTGTAAGCATTTTTACCTCGTCGGTCTTTGGTGGTTCTCGTCACGCGAGGTGAGGGCATAGCACAGAACCTGCCTTTGCCCGTACTGGGGCTGTCAGCAGTGTGGGAAGTGCCCACAGGCCACCGGGAGCTTTTGTAAACGCTGACCAGCTTGTCCATTTCGTGTCTCACTGTAATTAATGCAGCCGCTCTCCTGGCGGCATGCAGCGTGTCTCTGGGCCTTGCCGTGCCCGAGTCTCGGTCTGCATTCAGCAGTGCTCCACGTCGTTAGGGGAGATAATCCGAGAAGGGCGGCGCTGGCCAGGGCAGGGGCGGGGACAGTGTGCTCTTCATTTTCGTATCTGGGATTTTGAGTCGTGTGTCACCTATTCAAAAAGACGAAAGAGCAAACATGAAAATAGATTATAAGTTGCAAAGACGCCAAGTAATTGTTAGTTTTTAATTTGAACAGCAATATTAATTTTGATGTTAAAGTATGTAAAAATCTTTCTTAATCAGCTTTCAGCTGCAACAGACCGGATTTGTTCACTTCAGGAAGAACAGCAGCAGTTAAGAGAACAAAACGAATTAATTCGCGAAAGGAGTGAGAAGAGTGTGGAGGTGAGACTCGGCCTGGGGGGGGGGCGTGTCTCTCACTCACGCAGACCCGGTGACTCAGGCTCGTGATCAATGGTGACCCAGCCCGGCTCTCACCCGCCCTCCCGTTGCAGTCTGTCTGCGTCTGTCTCCGCCCCTGAGAGCTGACAGCAGACTGTCTCTGATTCCTGTTAGATCTTCCCAGTGCTAAAACACATTGGTGGGTGCCGAATGGCGGTCGGACAAGGGTCTTTCCCCCCAGAGTGAATGACGTTAATCTGTTAATCTGTTTAAAAGAAAATCAAGTATAAAATTGTTGTTATTTGTTTGGATTTTGCTCTAGGGCACATGTGCTCACCAGAGAGAGACAGAGAAAGAGAGAGAGAGGGAAAGTGAGTAATCTGCAGAGATGGCCACACCACAGTCCCTTCTCCTCCATCCTCCTCTCGGGACTTTGAGCATGCATACATACATGCCTAGCATGGTTTTCGAGCCACTGGGTGTGGGATTCAGACCGTGGAGTCACCACGTGGTACCCAGCGCCGTACCCCCATGCTTCCCGATGGCCTGGTATAAATTACGGGGCTTTTCTGGCACGCATGCACAACACCTGCCAGGATTTCCAATCCGCGGGATCTGGGATTCGAACCATGGAGTTGGCCATGTGGGATCCGGCACCGTCCCTCCACACTATCTGTTGGTCCATTGTAAATTTTCTTATGTGCTAACTTTTCAAAACTCCAGCCAAGCAGAAGTGATGCACACTGCTAAGACAGTGTCCCCAGACCACGGCCACGGGGGCCAGGGCTCAACTCCAGTGCAGCCTGAAGGTTGGGCACATGGGATGCACCTGTAAGCCCAGTAGCTCTAGGGACTGAGCAGGAGAACAGTGCCAGACCCTGCCTGAAAATGCCATTGGCTGCTCTTACTCTTTATTTTCAAGTTCCGTCTTTAAAAATGGCAGTCCTTGGAGGAGCCCTCCTGCACTATTGGTAGAATATAAGTTCACAAAGTCGTAGAAAACATGGAGCTTCGGGGACCGGCAGTTAGCGTAATGGCTATGTCCCTGGACTCCCACGTAGTCGACTGCTGTTTGCGTCCCGGACCCGGTGGCTTAGAACTCATGCCGGGCGCGTGTGCGTGTGTGCCCAAGATCCCGAGAGGAGAATGGAAGAGAAGGGATTGGGGCGTGGCCAGCCCCCCAGGGGGTGATTTCTCACTTTTTATCTCTGTCTTTCGGGCAAACGCATGCACCCTATAGCGAAAACCTCTCCAAAAAAATAAAATAATTAAATAAATTTTTTAAAAAACATGGAGCTTCCTCAAAAATGTACAGCCAGACCCACCACGTGACCCCACTGCTGGGCATCTACGCAAAGGGTAGTCAGAGACGCTGGCACAGGCGTATCTCAGCGCCAGTCGCAGTAGCCTCCACGGGACCACCCGAGTCCCCAGCCACTGGTGACTGGGTGGAGAACGTGCCACGCAGACTCAGCGGGCTACTTACCGTGAGGAGCGGTGAGCTCCTGCCATTCAGTACAAAGAGGGAGGTCTGGATGTAATCTAAGTGAGATAAGCCAGGCTGAAAGGCAGACACTGTCTGTCCCCACTCGGCACAGGACGAGTGTCTGCTCCCGGGCAGAAGTGGGAGGGTTTGAAGACAGAAGCAAGCTTAGGTCGGAGGCTACAGGGGAGGGAGGTAGAGGGGAGAGGCTCAGGGAAGAAGCTCAACAGACACAAGATTGCATGTAAGAGGGCCGATAGGCCACCCTTGATTTGATTACCACATGCCACATGTGTGCTCTGAGAATATTGTACCCACAAAGATACGCAATTCTACGGTTTTAAAAACGCGAAGAAAATTAGCCTTTTTGTATCATGCTTAAAAGACAGAGACGATTGTCTATTTTGAAACACGCCGTGTGCTTTAAACTTCGCGGTGAGCTTGCTTTCCCTCCGCGAGCCGGGCCCCGGTGCTCTCGTTTGATGTAGATAACGAAGCAGGACACCGAAGTCGAACTGGAGACGTACAAGCAGACGCGGCAAGGCCTGGACGAGATGTACAGCGACGTGTGGAAGCAGCTGGAGGAGGAGAGGAAGGTCCGGAGGGTGAGTGCAGGACTGAGGGGAATCAGAAAGACCCCCCGGGCGCATGTTAAACTCAGGGGCAGAAGCTTTCCTTTAAAAAATAAGGCTGTCTCTAACTTAGTTCAACATCGTCACTGATATTTTTTCTCATGTTTCTAACCCTTCTTCAGGGACTTCCGGTTTCTTGGACAATACAGTTGTCTCAGTCAGAGCCTCCAACCTATTTAATTCTGTTCAGTCGGTGTCAGTGGCCTAAATTCACTGTCTTTTTGTTGTTGTTGTTTTTTGTTGTTGTTGTTGTTGTTGTTTGTTTTGCCAGTGAGTATGTGCGTATCCCAGAGACAAAGGGGAGAAGCCCCCTCGTTCAGGTGTAGTCACGCCACAATCCCATCCTGTCGGGGATTTGGGACACGCACATACACACCTGGCGTGTCCCTCGAGCTGCCACGGCCACAGTTCAGACACAGCTGGCCTTGTGGGATGTGGCCCCTCAACCTGTAGGCCACGGGGCCAGGCGTTTTTTGTTAATTTTTTTTAATTGCCAGAGGCTGCATGAACTTTTCAGAAAGAGAAGCAGCACCCCAGGGCTCATGTTCATACCACAGTTCTGTTCCCGTCCTCATCCCTTCAGGACTCGGGGCACACAGCGCATGTGCCTCATGTATTTCAAGCCAGCAGGGCCAGGATTCGGGCCACATGGCGTGTGGGACCCGCTCCCAGTGTGCGGCACTGCCCTGCTTCACCGCAGGCCCTGCCCCGAGTCCGCCCAGCAGTTTCCTGCCTGGCCTCTTCCTCACTTACTGTGTTTGTGGGGAGGCGTGTTCTCAGTTACCCAGGACAGCGGTCTGTGCTCTGTTGCCATAACTAGGAAATTGTTGGAGAAATCTCAGCATTGCAGCATCAGGTCTTCCAGCACCCAAACCTAGGACGACCTTTCTTTTTTTGTTTAGAGATTTTTGCTGGAGGGTACATTTGCTTGCCAGGGAGAGAAGAGACAGAGACAGTGAGAGGGGAAGTGAGAAATCACCCCACCAGGGGGGATGGCCATGCCACAGTCCCTTCATTCTTTTCCTGGGATCTTGGGCACGCACGCTCACACACACACGCGCATGTGCACACACACACGCCCTGCATGATTTTAGGCCACTGAGTCCAAGACTCAGACCACAGTGGACCATGCGGGAGTCCATTGACCACCGCTACGCCATTGGCTGGTCCCAAGACCAGCCTTCTTTCAAGCAGGTGACCCGGGGCTGGGTTTGGAGAACGTGACTGCGAGGCCCAGGCCCGTCTTGCCTCTGCACAGCTCCATCCGCCTCAGCCTGCTCTGCTTGTGCAGTGGGAGGGCACTTGGTCTGTCCCCGCCCCAGACAGCTCCTCTCAGTCCCTACCTTCTTCAGACCTGCGGTTTGGGTGTTAGGCCTTACCCAAGACACAGCCTCAGTTAAATACACGCCTGCGATCGCCTTTAATAAGTTTCCTTGTAAACGATCTTTTAAGGAACTAGAAAAAGAACTGGAGTTACAGATCGGGATGAAGACGGAAATGGAGATCGCTATGAAGCTCCTGGAGAAGGACACCCACGAGAAGCAGGACACGCTGGTGGCCCTCCGTCAGCAGCTAGACGAAGTCAAAGCCATTAATTTGCAGATGTTTCACAAAGTGCAGGTGGGACTGGCCTCGGGTCGTGCCCCCCCCCCGGTAGCCTGGGCTGCCCACGTGCCACCCCCGGTCTCACGCCAGGCTCTCTGGGCCCGCAGACACCTCTGTGAGCCCGCGCATGTCGCCTGCCAGTGCCTTGCTCATGCGATTGTGTTTATTTCGTTTGACCCTCACGGCAGTCCCTGAGAAGGGACACAAGTGACAAGGCAGAACCAAGGGGTAGTCACACGTCCCTGGGCGCGGTCATCAGCAGAGCTATCCTCTTGGCCAGACCCGAGCTTTCTCAGCACATCTCCCGTGGCCCTGCTCTGTCCCCTGCTGTCCCCACAGCCGTTGTGTGCCCCGAGGAGTGGAAGCTGAATTACGGACATCGCTAGGTACTGCATCCCAAACCCTAGCCGTTAGGTCACTCCTGCTGACCCCTCTGGGCCACACAACTGGCCGCCACCTCCCAGGTCCTTTCAGAGCAGAGTCCGTTATGCCAGAATTCAAAAAGCAGCATCTAAAAACTGCAAAGCTTCCTGCCCGAGAGCTACCTAGTAGGCAACGACTGCGTCCTACTCAAAGCTGCTGGGGGCAGCAGGTGGTGTGTTGGTGAAGGTGCCGGACTCCCACATGGCCGACTGTAGTTCAAGTCCTGGACCCAGTGACTTGAAACTCATCCCAGGTGCACGTGTACGCATGCCCAAAATCCCAAGAGAAGGATGGAGGAGAGATTGTGGCATAGCCTTCCCCCCACAAGGCTGTTCCTTGCTTTCTGTCTCTGGCAAGCACGCATGCTCTATAGCAAAAAAAAAAAAAACTAAAAATAATGATCAGGGTTTTTTGTCTTCAGCCTTCTCCGTGGTATTTAGTTTATTGCCAGAGAGCGCCCCCCAGTGGGGTGTGTAGGTGTGGTCATGCTGCACCCTCTGCCCTCCATCTCTTCCCAGCAGGAGTTCGGGCACACACACATGCTCACACTCACTCTCACACTCACTCACATGCATACCTGCCTCACGTTTTCAAGTTCCTGAGTCCGGATTCACAGCTCAGCTGGCCACGTGGGGTTCAGCCTCACCTGCAGCACGGGGGCCAGCCCGTGTGTTCACTCTCGGAAGCTCACAGGACAGGCCCCTCCTGGTCACTCAGTGTCTGTCCCAGCGAAAGCTGGGCCTCAGGGCTGTGCGGCCGTGGGGCGAGCCCCGCTGTGCCGATTTGCTGCCAGTGCCCCTCCGTGGAGAAATGGAGCTGACGGCATCTCCCTCAGAGTCCTCGGGTGGGTGACATCGTGGGTGGGCCTGGCTGTGGGGACGGCCCAGGGATGTCGGGCCTCTGTTGCCAGAACCAGGGGCCTTGGCCCACTTCGCCTTCTGGGACTCTGCTCTTTCAGGGAAGAAGCTGCTATTAAGGAGAGACCCTTGCAAGTGGTGTGGACGTGGGAGGTGGGAGGTGGGCGGTGAGCTGAGAGCGTGGGCCGGGGCAGCCGCCAGGCCTGAGTGCGGGCCGTTCTCGCTCTCACAGGGCACCGAGGGCAGCTTTCAGCAGAAGGAGGAGGCCATCGCATCCCTGGAAGAGAAAACCGATCAAGCTCTGTCCTGCATGAAACAAATGGAAGAAAGGTGATTACCTCCCACCGGCCAACTCCAATGCCGGGCCTTCTCCGGGCTGGGAAAGGGACGTGGCCCCTCTAGACGGTGGGTGAGCGAGGCGGCTGCCGGGCTCTGGTCTGTGGTTGCGTCCCGCCGAGGCTGGGCGGGCACATCCTCAGTGTCTCAGCCTTCAGCCACTGTGTCAGAACGTCCTCTGGGGGTGAAGCTATGTGCTGGGCCCCTATCACAGTCACACCCAAACATCCGGCCGGGCCATCTCAGCACAGGGCATCGGGCTGGGTCCCACCGTGCTGGCTGCAGTTTCGGTCACCCCAGCCATGTAGAGGTGCTGGGAGTGTGCGGGCACATGCCTTAGTCGGGCAGGGGAGGAGTGAGGGGGCTGTGGCCACGCCCTCCTCGTGTCTTGGGCAAGCACAAACGTCCTCCAACATTCGGTCAAAGGCTAAACCTCGGGGCCAGCAGGTGGCGCAGCAGTCACGTTGCCGGAGTCCTACACGGCCGACTGCGGCTTCAGTCCCAGACCAGTGGCTTGAAACTCAGGCCAGACGCATGTGCATGTGTGCCCCAAATCCCACGAGGAGAAAGGAGAAGGGACTGCCGCGTGGCCATCTCCGGGGGGAGGGGCTGATTTCTTGCTCTCTCTCTGTCTCTCTAGCGAGCGTACATGCCTATATCACAAATCTCTCTTTAAAAACAGAAAAAGCTAAAACCCTCATATCATGTGACCCATAACCCACTGCTGATATTTGCCAGTGAGAGAAGTCTGTGTCCACAAAAACGACCACACACGCATCTGTATCTGTGGCAGTTCTTTTCTCTCTGTTGTTCGGGTTTGGTTTGGTTTGGTTTGGTTTTTGCAGAGAGCATGTGCATTTACTGCAGAGATGGGGATGGGAGGGCAGAAAGCACCCCTATGTGGCAGGGCACACCGCAGGCTCTTCTCTCTCTCTCCCTCCTTCCAGGATTGTGGGCACATAGGCACATGCACCTAGCGTGTTTTCCAAGCTGCTGGGTCCAGGACTCCAGCCACTCCAGTGGCCATGTGAGAGCCAGCCGCCTTGCCACCTTGCTGCAGGCCAGTCCACAGTTTTATTTTTTATTTTTTGGGGGGAGGTTTTTGCTATAGGGCGTGTGTGCTCACCAGAAAGACAGAGAGAGACAAGAAAGCGAGAAATCACCCTCTGGGGGGACGACTACGCCGCAATCCCTTCTCCTCCATTTTCCTCGGGATTGTGGACACGCACATACACGTGCCCAGCCTGAGTTTCAAGCCGCCCAGCCTGGACTCGAAATGCAGTCAGTTATGTGGGAATCCAGCGACATGGCTGGTCCTGGCCCACAGTTCTTCTCATTGCCAAACCTGGAAGCAGCCCCAGGTCCTTTGCTGGGACGTGTGAGACCCGAGCATGTAGACAGTGACATGCAGCTCAGACACGGACGGGGACCTCGTTCAGGAAGGAAGGCGCTCGGCCGTGTGGCACATGAGGTGTGGTAGGTTCCCGTGACAGTCTCGACCAGACAGAGCCGGAGTGGCACAGGACACGGCAGTAGTGCCGGGAGTGGGGGACGCGAAGGGGTGTGCATGGACGGGCACCTGGGGCCTCAGGGCGACGGGACTCCCTGTGCCCTGGCTGTGGTGCAGCTGGAGGCCGCCTGTGTTAGAGCCCCCAGCCACGTCTCTCTCTCTCTCGCGCGCACACACACACACACACACACACACACACACGTCTGTTGAACCGTGTGCTAATTTTTAAATGAAAAGGAAATTTCAGGCCAGTGAAAGTAGGCAAAATACGAGGCCGCCAGTGACAGTGAGCGCCCCTTGCTCGCTGAGGCGGGTCCACTCACGCACGCCCGTGTCACCGTCCAGGTTACAGCTCTCGGAGGGGGCGCAACGGGAGGCCGAGGAGCGGAGCCGGAAGCTGCAGCAGGAGCTCGGCGGGAAGGTCAGCGCCCTGCGGCTGCGGCTGTCCCAGCTGCAGGAGCAGTGGTAGGCCCGGCGCGGGGTGCCCTGGGGCGTGGGGTGCCCTGGGGCGCGGGGACTTGGGGAAGGCCTGCTCCCGGCTAGGGCCCTCCAGAGAGCTGCCTGCCCGGCCGGTCACAGCCAGCCCAGTGGGCGGGGAGAGGCACATGCGGGCCCTGTCACCCATGAGGGAGGGCTCTGAGTGAGGCCGAGCCCGACCACAGTAGCTTGCACCGCAGCCCGTCCCACCGTGGGCTGGGTCCTGCCCTCAGGGCTCTGGCTGGTGGAGGATCCCCCGTGGGCCTGGGTGTCGGAGCGCCTCCCCCTCAGCACACGCCGCTGTCACTGTGCGCTCGCGCCCCTTCTCCCGGGGCCTGCAGAGGGAGCCTCATGCAGTGACTTGAGGGCTCAGATGTGCACGTGGCCGCTCAGGTGGCCCTTGTTTCCCGTGCAGTCTGGGGGGTTGTGGGTGTGGGGTCTGCCATGAAAAAGTCTCAAGACTGATTCGCATTTATTTTGGGAAAACAGTGCAAGTCTAGAGAAAGAGCTGAAATTGGAAAAAGAGCAGAGGCAGGCCCTTCAGCGGGAGTTACAGCACGAGAAAGACACCTGCTCTCTGCTCCAGGCAGAGCTCCAGCAGGTGGGCGGCCTCCGAAAGGTGAGCTGGGGCCAGTGGGGCATGTGGCTGGGTTCCAGTCCAGGCGAGGTGCCTGCAGCCGGGGTCCTGATGGCAGGGCTGGGGCGCGCCATCGCCCGGGGCGAGCTCTCCCCCCACTCTAGCAGACACACACACTTCCTGCCAGATCAAGTTTTCGGAGGTGAGCCCGGCAGGAGGCGTGGTGGTTAAGGGCACTGGACTCCCACATGGCGGACGGTGGCCCGCGTCCGGGCCTGGCGGCCGCTCTCCCACCTCATCTTGCTCTCTCCCTTTCTGGCCAAATAAAAATGAATAAAATTAAATTAAATAATTCTTAAAAATAAAAATGTAATGGAGGGCAGCCGGCTCACAGTGGCCAAGGAGCTGGACTCCCACGTGGCCGACCACGGGTCGAGTCCCTCCCAGACCTGGTGGCTTGAAACTCACTGGTCACGTGGTACACATGTGCCCAGGATCCCAGGAGGAGGATGGAGAAGGCACTGCGGTGTGGCCATCCCCCTGGGGGTGATTTCTCACTTCCTGTCTCTGGTGAGTGCACCCACCCTGTAACAGAAATCTAAAAGAAGAGTAAGGGCACCATCCCAGGAGAGAGGACGCCCAGTGCTCTCCCGAAACCCCTGCTCAGCCGCCCTGCAGCCCCTCCCAGGCCTGTCGCCGCCCCAGTGCTCCGTGGCGTGCAGGGACGCGACCAGGATGTGGGAGGAGTGGAAGAGACCGTTCCCCCCAAGATGGACAGGACTGACAAGCAGGAGGTGGCCACACAGTGACCTGGGCAGAGCCTTGCCGACAGGCACCAGGAGAGATGGCTTCCTGCTGCAGGAGCAGAGGAGAGCAGTGTGGCCAGGGTGCTGGGCCGCCGGAGAAGGCCTCAGGCTGGGAGACCCTCCAGGCTGAAGGCGGTGGCAGGGGCTGCTGGAGGGACGGCCCCGTTCCGCATTGGATCAGCCACTACCATGTGGAGCCGGGACAGGCTGGCAGGAGCAGAGGTGGGGCCACCGTGAGGCACCTGCCAGCAAATCACCAGCCCTCAGCCCCGCTCAGGCCCATCGGTTGTCCCTGAAAGCAGATTGAACCTGCCCACGGCTACACCCTGCTCACCTGCCCTGTCATCACCTCAGTCTGCTGGAGGCCACACCTCACTTGCAAACATTCCTGGGCCCTGTGGGCCTCGGAGCCATGGAGCCGGGGTGCCAGCATGGTGTTGGCACCTGCTGGGCAGCTGGACTCCCAGGAGACGCAGCGGCAGGCGAAGGGGGCCCCCGACTTGGCAGCCGCCAGCTAGCAGGAGGGAAGGGTGCGGGCTGGCCTGCCGCGGGCTGGAGCCCCAGGGCCCTCGGCCTCCTTGGTGCCTTCCTTGTGAGGGGTGCTCCAGGCCTAGACCGCGACCACTGTGTGACAGACCAGCCACCTTCTTTCCCCGCCCCGTCCCTCACAGGGCCTTGGGCTGGAGCAGCTTCTGAACCGGTTTTGCCCTTGGACGTGGGAATGGGTGCCACTGCAGCCCGAGTAGCCCAGGAGGCCCTTTAGTTTCTTTTTGTCTTTATTAAAGGGACACGTATTTATTTTACTTACCATAATTTTATTTTGTTTTAATTTGCTACAGGGCACACGTGCACACCAGAGAGAAAAAGCAATCCACCAGGTCTAGGACTTGAACCACTATCAGCCATGTGGGAGTCTGTTGCCTTAACCACCTCGCCACCTGCTGCCCTGCCCCCTCTTTTGATTTCTAATGGAAAGTTCTGGGCTAGCCCACGGCCTAGTGGTCGAGGTGGCAGTATCCCACATGGCCACAAGATTCAAGTCCTGGACCCAGCAGTTTAGAAAAATATACTTGGCATGTGTGCACGCCCAGAGCCTGCCAGGAGAGAGCAAGGAAGAGGGGGTTGCGGTGTGACCCTTGGCACAGGCAGGCGCACACACCCTGTAGCAAGAACCTAAATAAAAAGCAAACTCCTTCAATTCTAGTTCAGATAGGTGAAACTTTGTCTCACAGGTTCCTAATTTTCTTTTAATTATTTAATTTATGTATTTAACTTTAATTTGCCCAGAGAGGGACAGTGAGAGAAAGTGAGAAAGCCAGCTCCCAGGGCCGGGACTCGGACCGTGGTCGCCATGTGGGAGCCCAGTGCCCTCAACCACCACGCGACCTGCCAGCCCCAAGGTTCTTATTTTTAAAAAAGTTTCTTCAAACAGGGCCTCGGGGCCCAGGTCATCCCAGACCTCCCTGTTTTGCCTCAGCCTCTTGAAATGCTGGGGTCTCAGGCATGCCACCACCCAGTCCTTAGGTCAGACTGGGGGTCAGACGGCTGCAGCCCCAGCCAGACGCACGCATGGCCGGGCCCTGTGGTTGGCTGTGTGTCTGTGTGTGGCGGGTTTTGTAGCACCGTAACTACCTCGTGGGGTTTCGTGGGAGAAGCCCCCTCCCTCCCGCAGAGCTTGCCCAGGAAATAGCGCAGCAGCCGCAGTCCATAAGAGCACACATCCCGAGGGCAACCACCCCACAGGATTGCTTGTCCTGTCACCAGACCTTAAGGGGTGGGGAGGGTCTGGTGTTTTTTGTCACTGTCCTGTTTGTTCCAGGAGCTGCGTGAGCTCCAGGAGGAGAAGGCGGGGTTACGGAAGGTTTGTGATGAACAGGAACAAGCCCTCCAAGAAATGGGACTGCACCTGAGCCAGTAAGAACACCTCCCCGCTGCTGGGCCTCCTCCCCTCAGCCCCAGACCTGTTTCCTGTTGCAGAGGGAGGGAGGGCGGGCCAAGCAGGACAGAGCACTGACACCTGTCAGCCGGATGGGGGTGCTAGCCAGCTGCTAGTGCCAGCCTAGTGAGTGTATTTGGCTTGCCAACTTAGTACCCAGGCCCTGCTGTTGAGAGGGTTGCAGGCCAGGGGACGTGGGCGGTCCACATGTGAGCCTCCAGACCATGCGGCAGACCGTCCTGCACGGACCCCTGCCTAGGAGTCTGTCTGCCGGCAGGCGCTGTCGGAGCACCGAGAGCCCTGCCCCCTGAATGGCAGCTCCCTTCCCGGTGTCCAGTTCTGGACAGGTTGCTCTGGACACCCGGCCCCAGAAGGTCACGCTGTGGCCAGGGGAACTTGTCCCTTTGTGGGATTGCTGCATCTTCAAGCTGAGGGCTAGCATCTTGAGTCAGGACTCAGGGTTGCAAGCAACAGAAATCCATCTCAGACCTGAGCCGAGCAGCTGTCGGAGTCTGCCCTGCCACCCTGGCGTTTCCTCACGAGCAGTCCACCTCCCACAGGGCCCCGTCAGAGGGAGGGCAAGCTCTTTCCATGGAGCTCCCAGAGACCCATGGCTGCCTCACTGCCCAGCCTGAATGCTGTACCAGGCCTACCTTGACCAGAAACGGGGCCCTCGTGACAAGTCAGCCTGGGCTGAGGCCCAGCGCGTAAGACTTGTGACCAGGAGGGGCCACAGACGGCCCACGAGAATACGCAAGAACGCGCCAAGGCCCACAGCGTGCGGCCAGGACTCTGGGGAGTTGGAAGATCTAGTGTTGAGACAGCCGCGCAAGGAGGGGTCAGCAGGTGGCATAGTGCTTGAAGCACTGGACTTCCACACGGTCAGCCACAGCTGAGCCCCAGACCCGGCGGCCTCAGACACGCTGGGCATGTGCGTGTGCCCAAAATGCCGAGAGGAGAATGGAAGAGAAAGGGTCATGGCGTGGACATCCCCCTGTGGCTGATCTCCCACTTTCTGTCTCTGGGGAGCATACATGCCCTATAGCAAAATATTTTTAATATATTTTATTCATTCATTTATTTTAATCTGGGCAGGGGTTGGGGGAGTGAGAAAGCAAGCCACCAGGCCCAGGGCTCAAACTTCAGTTAACCCTGTGGAGGGTCCAGCGCCTTAGGCACCATGCCACCTGCTGGCCCTGCAAAAATCTTTAAAAAAAAAAAAAAAAGAAAGAAAAAGAAAAGAAAGCAAAGCAACCCCGACACCACCGAGTGCATCTGCCATCGCAGGTGCTGGTGGAGGTGCCACCCCGGCCAACCTTCCCCACTCCCCGTATCTTTCTAGACGAGCTTAGGGGTGATGCTCGGCCCCTTCCAGCCCCGAGCCCTGCCTGCCGTGCCCCGGTTGAGCGTCCTGCGCTGCTGTCTTCAGCCGGGTACTTGCTCTGGCCCCTGCCCTCAGCCCTCAGCCCTCAGCCCTCAGCCCTCAGCCCAAGGGGATCTCCTTGAGAAGGGCAAGGCCAGGATCTGTCCCGTGCTCAGAGCACAGGTCAGCTCACACTCACCAGAACCAGGTGGGAGCCGGGGACTGGTGTGGAGCTGGCTGCTTGGGTTTGCAGCCAGGGCACAGTCCCAGCTCTCCTGCCTGTCCTTGTCACCCTCCTGGTGGACCACGGACCTCAGCAGTGTGCGGGGGAGCTGGTCTTGAGGTACATGTCGTGCACGTGCAGCTTCCGCCACTGCCCGACTTGCTTCCAAGCCGCCTTGGGCTGCTGGCCCCGAGCCCCTCCCCGTCGGGTTGTGAGGCGTTAGCATCAGGCCTGCGTGGAACAGGCAGGTCACGCGTCGCCCAGGGCACGTCCCCCAGGGCTGCCTCTGCGCCTCCCTCTTCCCCTCGCAAGCATCTGCCAGGTGAGCAGAGGAGCCTGAACACAGACCCTCCAGCAGCTGTGGAAACACTCGGCCCCTTTGTCTTGGGAACACAGACCCTTGCCCAGTTGCGTTTCCCGGATTCTGATGTGCTCAGGCTGCTTCTGCCCTGGTTTCCTGAGACCCGGCCATCTGCACAGCCTCTGTCGGCCTGCTGGCCTGCTTCTGCCACCAACGGGGCAGGAAGAGCTGCCCTGCCCATCATTCGCAAAGGCCGCAGGGCTCCTCCGACACCGGATGCTGCTGTCAGCCCTCCCAGGAGTGCAGCCCGTGCCTCCCGGAGGCTGCCACTTGAGACACTCTAGCTCAGACTGCTCCTCCCAAACTGCGAACTCTGTTTCCCGTTGGCTGGTTTGGTTCCGCCAGGTCAGACCTCACGGTCTCCCTGGACAGCTGCGGACCTGTTCTCCCCTGTAGGGGACGGAGCGCAGCCTGCGCAGAGCCTGTGCCTCCTGCACTGTGAAGGGCAGGAATG
>NW_006159689.1:1537955-1555842 GCF_000334495.1 Tupaia belangeri chinensis | reverse complement strand
CAGGTCCCAGGTCCTACTGGGGCGTGAAGTCGAAGCCAGAGCAGAGCGGGGAGCCCCACCCTCTACCCTCCACCCTCCACCCAAGGAAGGAGCCCTGCCCTGCAACCATGTCCTCCTGTGTGCAGGGACTGGTGCCCAGAGAAGCCAAAGCCTGGCTGCAACGAGGTGGCCCTGTCTTCACCAGGCGACAGTCATTCCAGATCCTGAAGCCCCTGCAGGTCCCATCAGTCTGTTCTCAGGCCAGACAGGCCCCAGGCTCAGCCTCGGGCAGCGTGTGCTCCCACCGTGCTGTCCCCCCAGAGTGGGGCTTCGGAAGCCGCAGTTGGCCCTGCAGCCAGGTGACCTGCTTTGTTTTGTTCCAGGTCCAAGCTGAAGATGGAAGACATAAAAGAAGTGAACAAGGCACTGAAGGTACCGGTGTCGGCGTGGTTAGCATTGGGTGGGGATGCTGCATGGGGCAGTGGAGGTGGCCACACACCGCCCCGAGTGTCCCCTGGCTGAGATGGCGGCACAGCCCTGTGGCAGGCTATGCTGGGACCTGGCTGCCCCGCCCCACTCCTGTGCCATGGCTGTCGTGTGCCGTGACCTAGGTTAGGTGCCCTGTAGAGGAAGCTGGTGGCAGAGACCTAGGTGAGTAGGAGACCCTTCCTTCCATCACAGAAGGGGCCCAGAGGCAGCAGCCCCACAGTGCCCCAGGCCATCTGGGACACCCAAGCCCTGTCCTGAGGTAGGCTGAGCCTCTGGGCCATCTTGGGAGGGCAGATTATATTCCACAGGAGAGCAGGAGCAAGCAGGTGCCAGGCTGGCCTCCTGGGGTGGGGGGCTGGCGGGGGGAGGCAGCAAGTGCTCTGGGTCACCCTCAGGCTCAGGGCAGGTGGCCAGACAGCCCAGCCCAGCAGCCCACGGCAGCAGGGCCCACCTATTGGAGCCCCATCCACCCCTGCCGTGGCAACAGTGCAAAGCCACCCTCTTCCACCCGCCCCTCGGCATCCCAGAGCGGAGGCCCTCACCTCTCAGGGCATTCAACTTCCCAAGGCCACGGCAACTGGCAGAGCCAGGACGCTGAGCTCCGGGCGTAACGCCTCTGCACAGCCGTGCACCGCAGCGTTCGCAGGGCGGTGGCGCCAGCAGCACAGGGAGAGGACCCCCGAGACAGACCCCAGGGCCACCAGCAGCAGCTCTTCCCTGTGAGGAAGGGCAGCCTGGGCAGTCGGGAGGTCACTGCGCATCGCGTCGTGCCCAGACACTGGGGCCGGGAAGGTACATAAAGTCGCCACCCCCCAGACACCTCAGTCCCGAAGTGTGCCCAGGTCACATGTCCCCTCCCTGACACAGACCTCCCAGGGCCGTCTGTCAGCCTCAGCTGCCTCCCCTGGAATGGAGACCATCTGCTCTCCGAGGCCTAGAATCGAGCTGGCCCTCCCCTTCCTGCCGGTTCAGCGGCACGAGGTTTAGGTCACAAGCGCCAGAGTCCCCTCTGGTACCCACCAAGGGAGTGAGCGAAGGTGCAGGGGGAGCCTCCGCCAAGGGCCTGGGCAGGCTGCAGAGCTGGGACAGCTCTGGCTGCAGCCCTGCGAGGCCACCCCTGAGGCACAGGCAGGTCCTCAGGAAGAGCCGTGGACGCAGCCAGGAGGCGGCTGTCACCCTCAGCCAGGAATGTTGCCCACCGCACGGGGTGGGCACTGAGTCGAACTGGGTGTTGTCCCCTCAGGGCCACGCCTGGCTGAGAGACGAGGAGGCCACGCACTGCAGGCAGTGTGAGAAGGAGTTCTCCATCTCCCGGAGGAAGGTGCGTAGCCTCCCCGCTGGGCCTCGCGGGCCTGCCCCCTCCACCCCCCGTCTGACCTGGCCCGTGGTGCTGGGAGCCTGGCCCCTTCCGGTGTCCGGCTGGCACCTACAGGAGACGGCTGCCCGAGTGCGTGAGCCCTGAAAGCGCCCTGCAGCAGGCCTAGCAGGGGGAGTTCCTGGGCGTCAGCCCTCCTGAGGCAGCCTTCAGGGTCAGTCCAGGAGGCCTGCTGGGGGCTGGGCAGCTCAGGGTCCGAGGTCTGCCTGAGGAGTGGGCCACAGCACGTCTCAGGCTGCAGTCTGGTCCGTTTCTAAAGTGAGACTTCTGGAACACAGAGGTGCGGGAACCGGGCTCCTCGTGTGACACGGGTCACAGCTGGCCAGTCGCACAGTGAGACACGTAATTCAGAAGAGCCTCCCCTAGGGAGCGTGCCCTCCAGCAGCCTGGCATCAGAGCCCAGGCTGACGCGGTCCGGGCCGTGACTGCCCTTGTGCCCTCCAGCACCACTGCCGGAACTGTGGCCACATCTTCTGCAACTCCTGCTCCAGCAGCGAGCTGGCCCTGCCCTCCTCCTATGAAAGGAATTTTTTGCCACACCCTGCTCCTGCAGCGCTGCTCCACCACCTCCTGAGGCCGGCTGCCCGCATGCCGCCACGGACGCCGGCCCCGTCCTCGGGCTGGGCAGCCTTGAGACGGGGCCAAGCTCGGGGTCTCCGGGACCACGGCGCGGGACCTTGCTGCCCACGAAACTCTCCGGGAAGAAGCAGACCTCCTGCCGCTGGCGCTCAGACCCCAGCTGGGCCTGGGAGCTGCACCTGTGATCTGGGCCGCCTCGGGGTGGGACTGCCATCTCCCAGTTGTCACTCGTTTTGCTACCGTCATTTTCCACTTTTCAAGGAATTGACCTATTTTGCAGTCACTGTACTCTTACGTTGCTCTCCTTACCTCCCCTGCCCACGTGCCCAGCGCCCGTGCCACGCAGGCCTGTCAGTGTACCTTCTCTGCTTGGGTGCGGAAACCTGCCACCGCATACCCTCGTGAGCGCCCGCTGTCGGCCCTGCAATCCAAGGCCGCTATTTCTCATCCAGGTGTGCAAAGTGAGCTCGTCAGCCTCACGGAACCCTGCCTCACCCCTAGTCCAGCCTGTTCGGGGGGCCTCAGAGCAGGCCCTGGTGCGGCCTCCGGGACTAAGAGCTCGCTGTGGGGGAGCTGCGCCGGAGGGCAAGGCTGGTCCGGCAGGAGTCTGCTGGGCTCCCTGTGAGCCTGTCACCAGAGCCCCGAGGGCGTTCACAGCTTCCACACTGGTGCCTTCAGCCAACCACAGGCCGGATCTGTTTTAGGTTGGCTGCCTCTCCCACCGGTCTCGCAGCCTCTGCCCTGGCACCCCGGGCTCAGCCCCCCCATGTTGCCCACCGCACGGGGTGACAGGCACAGCCCCCTGCGGAACACAGGCCAGGGCCGCAAGTACCCTAACCGTGGGGGACGTGGCCCTGCCCTCGAAGGGCTGCACTGCACCTGACAGCTCAACCTAAAGGTTCTTGTTCGGCCCCGGGCCCCGCAGGGGCCCCAGCCTGTTTTCATAATAGGCTTTATCATGACAGGCAGGGCTGACCCCTCCCATGCTGGAGGAGAGAAAGCTTTTTAGAGCAAAACTGAACACCAGAGTAACTACTCACAGTTCTGGTCGTCCGTGGAGTGGCCTGGGGTGACCGGCACTGCACAGGGCCGGGGCAGAGCCCGCTGTTCTGTATGAGGAACAGCACTGAGGGTTTGGGTAGCCATGGCAGTCCTAGAACCAGTCCGATTCCCTGGGGGCCAGGGACAACTAATGGAATTGGCAGATGACAAATGGAGATGCCTGTGGCAATCGCCCGCTGGGCCATCACTCGACCTCAAAAGCTGCACCAACACTGGCGCCGCGTCCTCTCGGGCCACAGCCTCCCAAGTGTCCAAGGCCCGCAGAGGTAATACCGAGTATGACACCCACACACCAGACAGGCCGTCTCCAGACTGTCACCATCTTCACTCCCCCAACTCTGGCCTGGTGGTCAGCTGTCCCAGCCCCTGCCGTTCCTGCAGAAGGCTTACCCACAACCCGGGTTAGGACTGGTTCCAGCACTCCCTGAAACCACAGATCCCACCATGGGAGAGGCTCAGGGAGGCTAGATCCCAGAAGGCTAAGGGACTGGGCAACCAGGCTTCAGAATCCTGGGCCAGCTGCTAGCCTGGTAGTTGAGGCAGCTGAATCCCAGCAGCTTGAAAAACACCTGCTATGGGGCCAGCAGGTGGCATAGTGGTTAAGGGTACTGGACTTCCACGTGGCTAACTATGGTTCAGGTCTTGGACCTAGCAGCTTCCTTTCTCACTTTCTCTATTCCTCTCTGGTCAAATTAAAATAAAGATAGGGGACCAGCAGTTGGCATAATGGCTATGTCGCTGGACTTCCACGTGTCGACCGCAGTTCAAGTCCCAGACCTGGTGCTTAAACTCATACTGTGTGTGTGCATGCCCAGGATCCCAAGAGGAGAATGGAGTTGTGGCGTGGCCATCCCCCCGGGGGGTGATTTCTTGCTTTCTGTCGGCGAGCACACACGCCCTATAGTAAAAACCTCTCCAAAAATAAAGATAAAATAATTCTTAAAAGAAAAAAACAATCCTGGCATGTGCGCACTGAGGAAGATCTGCGGAAGGGATTGCAGCGTGACTGTCCTGAGGGCTGCTTTCTCTTTTCAGTCTCTCCAGCGAGGACACAGGCCCTCTAGCAGATTTTCAGAAAACTGCCTCAGTTCCCCTTTTGGCTGGAACCTCCATCTTCCAGTAATTCACCAAAATGACAAACACAAAGGGAAGGAGGAGAGGCACCCGATATATGTTCTCTAGGCCTTGTAGAAGACATGGAGTGGTTCCTTTGGCAACATCTATGCAAATCTACAAGAAATGTGATATTGTAGACATCAAGGGAATGGGGACTGTTCAAAAAGGAATGCCCCACAAATGTCGCCATGGCAAAACTGTTAGAGTCTACAATGTTACCCAGCATGCTGTTGGCATTGCTGTGAACAAACAAGTTGAGGGCAAGATTCTTGCCAAGAGAATCAATGTGCGTATTGAGCATATTAAACATTCTAAGAGCAGAGAACATGGAGTGGTCCCTTTGGCAACACACAGGCAAATCTTCAAGATTGATATTGATATTGTAGACTTCAAAGGAATGGGTACTGCTCAAAAAGGAATGCCCCACAAATGTTACCACGGCAAAACAGGAAGAGTCCACAGTTACCCAGCCTGCTGTTGGCATTGTAAACAAGGGCAAGATTCTTGCCAAGAGAATTCATGTGCGTATTGAGCATATTAAGCGTTCTAAGAGCAGAGCTAGCTCCCTAAAACGTGAAGGAACATGACAAGAGAAGGAGGCTAAAGAAGGGACCTGGGTTCCACTGAAGCACCAGCCTGTTCCACGCAGAAGCCACTGTGTGAGAACCAATGGAAGGAGCCTGAGCTTCTGGAGCCTACTCCCTATGAATCCATGGCATGATGGGTGTTAAGATAATCTGTGGTCTAAAAAAAAGCTGCCCAGCTCCAAAGCAAGTCTCAAGCTAAGATTTTTTTTTTTAAGAATTATTTAATTTTATTTATTCACTTATTTTAATTTGACCAGAGAGAGGGGAAAGTGAGAAAGCAAGGGTTCGGGACTCAAACCATGGTCAGCCATGTGGGAGTGTCCAGCACCTCAACCACCATGCCAACTGCTGGTCCCTGGAGCTAAGATTTTTAAGCCCTACTGCTTAAGGAAGAGCACACAGCAGTGAAGGCCTACAAAGGCCCTCTTCCACCACTCGAGGCCCAGCTTTTTCAGAAGAGCCTTCACACCCCACACCACCTCCAAACTGCCGGGTTATCACAGATAACCAAGGCACCCAGTCTGGACTTGACAGGAAGCCTTGAGCAAGTCCACTCCCTGCTGAGTCAGCCCTCTCCTCGCGTGCATGGACACGCACACGCGGGCAAGACCCGCTCTCCCTACTCAGAAGGCCGACTGCTCCTGCCGCTGCACTCGTCTTGCCAGGACCCTGTGGAGGGGATGTCGGAGTCTCCTGGTACTCAGTGCATGTTTCTCACACCCATCTTAACTCGGCCCACCTCCACCACTGTGCATCATTCAGAACGGTCCAGTGACGGTCAACTTTTCTACTCAGACTTGAGACATACCTGAACTTCAGAGCCCTCATCCCTAGAGTCAAGCAGCACGCTACCTTCTCAAACCCAAGGGGAAAGGCTACACGTTGAGGTAGTCTTCCTTGAGAAACGTGGCATGGTCCATTTTGTTTAAAAAGATTCTGAAGCATTGCTAACCAACTTCCAGGTGACAATTCAGGTCCATGGTTTAATTTTGGAGCTGGCAGGTGGCGTGGTGGTTAAGGGTGCTGGACTTCCACATGGCTGACCACAGTTTGAATCCCAGACCTGGCGGCTTGCTTTCTCGCTTTCCCGTTCTGTTTCTGTCGTTAAATTAAAATGAATGAATAAAGTATTTCTAAAAAACAAACAAACATAAGCTCCAGGACTCAAAGATGGTCATGTCCAGTGCCTTAACCACACCACCTGCTGGTCCCCATTCTAGACATTCTTAAAGCCACATGGTTCTGGATTGGTTTACCTTTGGTCTAACTTCCTACTTCTCGCCCCTCTCTTCCTCCAAGTCAGTTAACGGCAGGGCCCACAGAAGGAGGGAATGCAGTCTCGCACCAGGTCTTAACTCCACATCACTGTTACTGTACCTCAAGAGGTGATGCCAGGGTCACAACCCAGTGCCAACTCCACACTGCCCCTCCATGAATTGTTTCATCTAGACCCAGGACAAAAAGCCACAGTGCAGCCCAGACTCCTATGTGGAACTGCCCAGGTAGCTCTCAGGTAGGGCACACGGCGGACGTGCAGAGCCTAGTGCACAGCACTGCCGTAGGCACTGTAGGGAATGGCCAGTCCCCAACCAATTCAGAGCGGTCCACCACGTTACACTCAACACTGGAGAGCATTCTGCACGGTCACATAATTTAAGAGCTTCCGCATGGGGGCTAGCAGATGCCCTAACAATTACATCACTGGACATTCATGTAATCCACTGCAGTTCAAGTCTCAGACCGGGCAACTTAAAATTATGCCCCAAATCCCAGAATGAAGGGACTGTAGTATGGCCATCCCCTTGGGGGCTCACTTTTTCTCTCTGGTGAGTGCACATGCTTTATAGCAAAAAAAACTCCCAAAATAACCAAATCGAGGGACTAGCAGGTGGTGTGGTGGTTAGGGCGCTCAACTCTCACATGGCCAATTGCAGTTTGAACCCCAGACCTGGTGGCTTGGCTTGCTCTGTATCCTTCTGGGCAAATAATAAAAAAAATTTACACGACTGGCTTTTTCAAAAGGCCTTAAGTCTCCATGACTCCTGATCAAATGCTGTATGTTAATCTCACCATTGGCCCGAGTACAGAGGATGATTCATGGTTACATACAAATTCTGTCATGGGAATTTTTGGGACTACACCGAGAACTGCTCGGTACTTCTATCAACCACCAAGCTCCCACCTGCCAAGACAGCACAGCCCAACGCCGATGGACCCAGTGCATCTCCAGCAGCAGCCCCAGGAATGGCACTAGGATGTACCTACAGCCCAGGCAAGTACATGCACCATCGATTACACCCTGAGGGGTTCACAACAAAACTGCCTAAGGACACATTTCTTGTAACACCCGTTATTCCAATCCTTTGACTTAAATCTTGCCATGTTCACCCTCACAAATACTATCTGGCATGCTGTTTCAGATACAGGGAATGAGTTCTACTCCCAAGCAGACCAGGAATAGATGTTTTCAGTCTTCATTCTATCTGAAAACCAAGTTAGCTCCTCCCAGAAGACATCCCATATATACGACTCAGATTGGAAAGGTAACTTCTAGTCCCCCGTGTGGGGCACTCCTCTCAGACATGCCTGAAGCCTTACAGACACGCAAGAGCACTGGTGCCACCTCCTCTGCCGTAGCCAAGTGCTTGGGAACAACTCAGATCAGGCCTTATGCAGTGGGCAAGCAGACAGCCCTTCTGCAACAGCCCCAAAGCCAGACTTAGACTTCCCTTTAGCTGCAGTGGAAGGAGGTCGGGAGCCAGCCTCTCTGCCACTGCGGTGGACTTGCCACCTAGGCCCCAGGCAGAGCGCACCAAGAAAGTCTACACAACACTGAAGCAGACAAGACAAAGTGCCGTTTTTAAAAGGAAGGTTTATTTGACAAGTTTCACTTAGCGCAATACACCTAAAAGGAAATCACGATACAATGAAAGATTTAAATCAAGGCCTCAGAATTTCATACAAGCTCAACTCTCACATGGCCAATTGCAGTTTGAACCCCAGACCTGGTGGCTTGGCTTGCTCTGTATCCTTCTGGGCAAATAATAAAAAAAATTTACACGACTGGCTTTTTCAAAAGGCCTTAAGTCTCCATGACTCCTGATCAAATGCTGTATGTTAATCTCACCATTGGCCCGAGTACAGAGGATGATTCATGGTTACATACAAATTCTGTCATGGGAATTTTTGGGACTACACCGAGAACTGCTCGGTACTTCTATCAACCACCAAGCTCCCACCTGCCAAGACAGCACAGCCCAACGCCGATGGACCCAGTGCATCTCCAGCAGCAGCCCCAGGAATGGCACTAGGATGTACCTACAGCCCAGGCAAGTACATGCACCATCGATTACACCCTGAGGGGTTCACAACAAAACTGCCTAAGGACACATTTCTTGTAACACCCGTTATTCCAATCCTTTGACTTAAATCTTGCCATGTTCACCCTCACAAATACTATCTGGCATGCTGTTTCAGATACAGGGAATGAGTTCTACTCCCAAGCAGACCAGGAATAGATGTTTTCAGTCTTCATTCTATCTGAAAACCAAGTTAGCTCCTCCCAGAAGACATCCCATATATACGACTCAGATTGGAAAGGTAACTTCTAGTCCCCCGTGTGGGGCACTCCTCTCAGACATGCCTGAAGCCTTACAGACACGCAAGAGCACTGGTGCCACCTCCTCTGCCGTAGCCAAGTGCTTGGGAACAACTCAGATCAGGCCTTATGCAGTGGGCAAGCAGACAGCCCTTCTGCAACAGCCCCAAAGCCAGACTTAGACTTCCCTTTAGCTGCAGTGGAAGGAGGTCTGGAGACAGCCTCTCTGCCACAGCGGTGGACTTGCCACCTAGGCCCCAGGCAGAGCGCACCAAGAAAGTCTACACAACACTGAAGCAGACAAGACAAAGTGCCGTTTTTAAAAGGAAGGTTTATTTGACAAGTTTCACTTAGCGCAATACACCTAAAAGGAAATCACGATACAATGAAAGATTTAAATCAAGGCCTCAGAATTTCATACAAACACCAAGACCAAAATCCTAAAGTATTGGTATTGCGTCTCAAATTTTCCCCATTAACTTAAAAAAAAAAAAGTTTAAACTTATGTGCCTTACAGGTTATTAAATGAAACTACAATTAACAAACATGCCAAATGATTCACTTTAAGTTGGTTATTGTGTTCAAAATTTCCCCCTTAAATAAAAAAAAAAAAAAAAAAAAAAAAAAAAGCTTAAACTTACGTGCCTTACGGGTTATTAAATGAAACTAGAATTAACATGCCAAATGTTCCACTTTAAATTGTAGACACAGCTCCTATATTGAGTTTTACAAAAAAAAAAAAAAAGCTTAAACTTACGTGCCTTACGGGTTATTAAATGAAACTAGAATTAACATGCCAAATGTTCCACTTTAAATTGTAGACACAGCTCCTATATTGAGTTTTACAAAAAAAAAAAAAAAGCTTAAACTTACGTGCCTTACGGGTTATTAAATGAAACTAGAATTAACATGCCAAATGTTCCACTTTAAATTGTAGACACAGCTCCTATATTGAGTTTTACAAAAAAAAAAAAAAAGCTTAAACTTACGTGCCTTACGGGTTATTAAATGAAACTAGAATTAACATGCCAAATGTTCCACTTTAAATTGTAGACACAGCTCCTATATTGAGTTTTACAAAAAAAAAAAAAGGCATGTCTTTCAACATGCATCCAAACAGTGTTCGATGTAATGTGGTGTAAGAGTAACATTTAACATAACTCAACCTAAATACACTTACTGCTTAAGTACACCCTACAATGTAACTAACTTGAGAAAAGCTGGAAAGCGTTAACAGTTACAGTTTCCTCATTTCATCTTATAGCCTAGGCTGAGTGTTGTGTTCAAAATACTGAACCTTGAGTCTTTGAAACAGTCCTGATTTCCACTTATAGAGTACGCATAAATCACACGCTTGTATTGCAAAAACTGTTAAACTTAAGTTTTTTCTTAAAAAAAGTTGACCAAGAGTCAGTGAACCAGGATCAATCACATTCCCCATCCACCACTCATACTGGACATGCTAGACATCCCTCCCATTCCGTTCACGCCCACAGATGCACGGGCTCCGCTACTGTAGCAGCTGCTGCTCACTGCTCCTTGGCTCCCTGCAAGAAAAGTAATTTGACAAGTTAGGAGCAGTGTCAGATTATCACTCAAATTAAACAGCATTCCAGGAAAAGTTTAAGAAGTATACGAGTACAAATGGCTGCTGTCCAAGTAGCGAGAAGCATGTTTGGAAAAGGGGAATCCTGACTCCAAACAAGTCTGTCACCCCTTTTCTGTGCAGGACCATCGTGCCAGCTGCTTGTGCTACATGTGAATGGATTCTTCAGGATCAACATGGAAAATTAAGTTTAAAGGAAAACTAGTGTTTTTCAAAAATTGCAAAATTACTTCGCTTTTAAGCTAAACAAGACACCGTTTAAAAAAAATTTACCATAAACATTCACAAAGTGTCCAACGAATGGCATGTGAATAGGGAGCTCAGGGGAAGTCTCTTGCTTTTCCTATTCATGGTGGGCAGAAGTGAGAGAACAGTTAGACTAAAGGCAACTCACTGTGCCCAAAATGGCAGCCTCCATGGAGTTAAGTCAGAGCCACTGACTGCTACAGAAAGTGTTATTACAACATATCAGTACTTGCTATTGGGATTTTTAAATTATATTTTTTGAGAAAATATTTACCTATGCAATGTTTGATTGAAAATCACTGGAGTTTTCCTGTAAAACTTGGTCTGCAAAAGGATTTTGTAGGGTAAGACTATAATACCAAAAATCACCATTCTTTAGACCAATTGAAAAAAAAAATTAAATAAAACCAATCCTAGGTTAACTGACTAGTAAACACGGTCCTGAACCCAACCACCATCCTACTACTTAAAATTATCCCTCCATATAAAATTGATTTAAAACTAACAAAAAGACAAAAAAAGGAACCACTTAATGTTTTAATAAATGGAGGCAAATGTTTCCTAGCTTGAAACAAGTATCCAAGTTGCAACAACTAGTTTTTAATTCATAGAACACGTCCCCCTCCCAATGACTGTTTCTGAAAATTAAGTCATTAAAAAAGTTACATTAGGATTTAATAACCCAATTCCACCAAAAAGAAGCCTGTACATACCCCCAGCTAAAGAAATCTACCTAAACTTATTCTAAGTATATAAAAAAACATGCTTACCATATCCGCTCATGCTGCTCTGGCCACCATAGCCACCTCCATAACCACCACTCAGCTGCTGGCTGGCCGGGCCCCCGTAACTGGACTGGTTTGCTGTTAAGTTAAGAGAACATTAGATCCTGTCCCTTGTTTCACATGGTACCTGGAGGTACCGAGCTTGTAATTCTATCTCTAATTTTCCAACCTTGATCTTAACTATAACCCTTCTGGCTGGCTTCCTTCTGCCTACTCTATAACCACACTAACCCATCATCTGAGCCACTCAAAAATCAAATGGCTAACCTAACTATATAGTGGCAGGACTAAATCCACAAGTCCATAAGCAGAAGCATTTTACGAGGATCTTACAAAACTGCTTGATTAGACTTAGTAGGTTTCCCCCTTAGTTGGCAAATTTAATGCATATCAATACAAAAGTTATCACAAAAACCTAAACTATGTCCCAACGAAGTATACCACCCAAAAATCTCAAATTATTTTAATCCTGCATTTATTAAAATTTTACTCGATTCAGATCATCTCATCCTGTAGTCCCCTCCCCCAAAAGTACTTTGAATGATCTATCCTAAATAATTTTATCTAATTCTTAATGGATTAAATAATAAACTAAATTCATTCAAATCAATAAATTGCTTTATCTGCCTAACTTACATTGTTATGCTAAGCTCGTTAAATACAGATTAACTTAACTTACAATCAACTTACAAACAACTTATACAGATATAAATGTTTTGGTTTTTAAAAAAACTAACGATATTTACACAAGCCCATGCCTCCCATCATTTGGCTACCATAAGCACCACCGCTTGCTCCTGCTGTAGAATTCAAGAAGAGTTCTACATATCTGTGTTCTGAAATGAGAGAAAAAGCATACAAGGTTAGCTTAAAAAAAGGACACTAAAGTGATATTTACACAAGCCCATGCCTCCTAGCATTTGGCTACCGTAAGCACCACCGCTTGCTCCTGCAGTAGAATTCAAGAAGAGTTCCACATATCTGTGTTCTGAAATGAGAGAAACAAGTTTGAAAATGTTTGTTGGTGAAAGAAAACAAGAGAAAAGCACAATAAAGTTCTTAAATGAATCCGAGAGCTTCAAATTACTTTTCATTAAGAAAATCCTAGCTGTTCCTCTAACTTAATTCAAACACTGGCCTTTGAACATGCATCTTCAATTAAGACTATCTTCCTATCACAAATCCCTTTCAGTTGCACAGAAATGTAAAAACCAAAATTTTCCTTCTCCCCCAACCCTTTTCAACACATCCTTTAGAACCAACCCATCACAGGAAAGCAAATCCCTCAACTGCAGCAGCCACATAACTGCCTGTACAGAGCCCCAGTGCTTAAAGCCACACTCACGCATATTTGCTTTGTCTTTTGACATAGCTGCCACAGCATCTTCGTGAGTTGCAAACTCAACATCTGCCTCACCAGTCACTCTGCCATCAGGGCCAATCTCGATGTGTACTCTCACGGGATTGAGCGGTGAGAAAAACTACAACAAAGTATTCCAAAGATCAAGCCATCTTGCAAACATCATGTAAACTAGAATGTATAACATGGCACTCACTTATGACCAAGTTTTAATGCCTCACTGAAATGCCCAACTCTTGAGCTCACCATTCACTTACGTTATAAATGTCGTTCTCGGTTGCTCTGTAAGGTAATCCACGCATGTGAACACAGTGTCCTGTGGTACTTTTTAAAATAGAGCCACCATCTCCATATCTGTGATCAGACATTCCTGAAAAACAGTAATTGAGGTCTAGATGGACGAGAGTGTAAGTACTCTGCAGCTGGCAGATTTAATTCTTACCTTACCTCTTCCAAATCTATCTGACCCAAATCCATAGCCGTCATTATAGCCATTATAATCATCATAGCCTCCATAGCCTGAAAGACAGTTAAGTGCAATCAATCAAATAAAACCTAGACAAAGGAGGATGGGGCTTGCCAACCCTGATACACATATCTGCACGTACCTCCACCATAAGCACCACGCCTCATCCTCTCAAAGCCAGCTCCTCTGCCAATGCTGTTATATCCCCTGCCAGCCCCAGGTCTGTCATAAGGACCTGGCCGCTGCATGGCCATAAGCTTTCGTGGTGGATCATAGTGAGTTCTAACTTCAGCTCGACTGCTCTTAAAGATCTCGATATACCTAAAGCATTGTTCATAAGGAAGGGGGTAGGAAGGGGAGAGAAAACATTAGTTTGTTTTATACAAGAATTTAGATACACAAGAAAACAATCTAGTCATAGCCATGAAACTGACTGAAATTTAAAGCCAGATTTCTTATATTTGCATAGGCGATGACCAGAAATTCACTCAATTTTAAGATTTAATGTAAATTTTACAGAGAAAACACACTCCTCTGAGGCAGAGCCTAACCTTAGGGGTAGAGAGGAGTACTATAAAGAAACATTTTAGGAGGGAATGAATTCCACTCAACTTTCAACATTTCAAGTTTTACATCCATTGGCAGCATGTATAGCAAGTGGGCTAGAAAGCCAGCCTCCACCAACAGTCCAGCCCACACTACACATTTCTCCTCGCCAATAAATACCCCAGCCTATGCTTTTAGTAGGAATCAGCATAGGTAAGCGCATGCTTCAATGGAAAATAGTCACAAGCAAAGAGAATAAAACCTTTTGTGACAATTTCTTGAAAGCTATGCTTATTAATACATATGCAGAATATTTATACAGCAAGAAAAAGTTTGTTGCATTTCAACTTTAAAAACAAGATCAGAAAGTATCACATTTTCTTATGGTAATATGAATTTTCTAGATGGGTGTTATTACAGCTAAAGCCAGGTTTGCATTAACTTTTTTTTTTAAAGCCATAGTCTCTCAACTCCATTGATTAGGGTTAATAAATCAAGTGTCTTACAAAATTACATAAAATAAACCAAATTGGGGGGAATTTTTAAATCTGAAATTTAGTTTAAATGCAATACAGGACTTGGACAAAGATAAGATTTTAAGATTGTGGCAAAAAAAAAAAATCGAGACTAGGAAATATATTAATTTCCTCTTTTTAAGCAGAGAGAATATGGATTTAATTGTTTACCATAAGAAAAGTGACATATCCAACCAACCATCCATCCCCACCTGTGCCCTATTCTTTCCTTGTGTTTCTTTAGAGCCTTTTCAGCTATTTCCTGTGAAGCAAACTGCACGAAGGCCTCCCCCGTACTCCTCCCCTGGAAGTCCACCGGCAATGTTATCCCATTTGGCACGATTTCCAACCCTTCAACCCAAGGACAAATAACCCCAGTAGGGGGGCAATATTAACATCACAAGCCCAGAAATGATTCTTCTTATAGCTTTAAATAAACCAGAATTTTAACTTTAGGTGAATGGTATGCTTTCAACAAGTACTGTTTAAATATGCATTGCAATAATATGAAGTTCCATTACTACAAAGTACAACTCAAATTCTTAACACACCCCATGGAAAAGTATACATAAACAAATGAACACAGGATGCATTAAGAATTCAACACGTAATAAAACTATTATCTATGCAACATAATGTTGAGAATTATACGACTTTAATAAAAGTTAAGCATTAAATAACATCTTTATTCAATTCTAAACACACCTTTACCTTACTTTATATATTTCAATGCTTTAAGTTATTGGAACTTCAATTTTAAAAATTCATTTAAACATTCTATATAAAAATCAAAACATTGCTTAAATCATAAAATTGACACACATACAATCTAAATTTCGACAAACAACTAGTCTACACAACACGGTCATGCACTCTTATGCTCTAACAGTAGTATGATTCACTTCTGGAAATTCCGTTTATGAAAAATCCTTTCCGTGGATACATTCCCAAGCTTACAAAAAGGGCTTAAAGCACTTTCCTAGAAGATATGAAATTATGTTCATATTTAAGGTTGACAAATAGCATTCAATTCTCACCAATTTAGATAAAAAACACAACAGACTTGATTTCAAAAGTTCTGACAAAAATATGACTTATCTAGTAATCAAATTTTTAATACATACATACACTATACCATGAAAGGATTTCTTGCTTAATTCCAGTTTATCACATCATGAATATTAAGAAGAGTACTTAAAATACATGATCTAAACATTCTGCTAAACATGCAATTTTATCAGCTCTTCAGCATAAAAACTTTCAAATACTTTAGGCCCAGAACAACATCAAAACACTTTCTGTATTTCAGATACTAAGACTACAAGCATTCAAGCTACTTTGGCTACATTTTTTCATTAACAGTTTATAATACGCTGTTTAAATCAAGTTGCTTCTACCAGTATTTTTTTTTTTTTGCATTACGAAAAACTATAAAGACGTTTCTGGTTCCATGACACATGTTAAGTGTCTCTAAGATTCTTGCTATAAATTACAACAACCTAACTCACTAATGTAAAGGGATCTTACCTTCAACGTGAAGTACTTTGCTGAACAGCAATGTGAGGAAATAGTTAAAAACTGATGAGGGCAATCCTCAAAGACCTACACTCAACTATAATACTAAATAGAGGCAAAGTTAACATTTTGGAAATACTACTTTTCCACCTTTAAGATGGGCTTAAATTATTTGAAGGTCTCCAGGAAGAAAACGTTAAGTAAATCACCACTTACAACCTAATTAAGAACCTGAACTACTCAACTCTAAGGTCTAAGTCATGTTGCCAGAAGCTAGCCAAAACTCACTGCTCAGCAACCAACGGGACTACATACCTGAGAAGAACTGAACAATTTCTTCCTTGCTACATCCAAAGGGGAGTCCTCTAAGCCGTACAAAGCCATCATTGGCCGTGTCGGGACTATTTGGACCAGTATGCTTCAACACCCAATCCATTTCAACGTTGTTTGACTTGAATACTGAAAGAGGTGCTTAGAATTAGTCAATTTTGGAAAGTCAGAGAACACAGTTCAGACTTCCTGGGTCTTTAGATAAGCTAGGAAGAGCTGCCACAAACTCCCTTAGAGACCATTTCCATGCGGTCAAATACCTAAAATTCAGAAGGGGATAAGACTTCTATGTGTTTAACATTTACTGTTACTAGGGCAACGTAAATCAAACCTTCAACATATCTGTGTCCCATAGTTTCTCTGTCTTTTTTCAGGGCCAATTTGACTTCATCTTCTGATTCAAGTTCAACAAAAGCCTCTCCACTCGGTCTGCCTTCTCTGGTGTAGATGAAACGAATACCTTGAGCCCCATTTTGAATTTTGCAGTCTGCAAAGAAAATAACCGTTAGTACGTAATTTAAAACCTAAAGTCACCTCTGGGTGATACAGATGAAATGCCTATTTATGTCCCTACTATCAAGTAAATAACCTGTGAAGCTCAGAATGACCAAGACATTAGTAACTCCTAGGAGCCTCCAGCAGTTAGTAGGCTTTCACAAACCATCTCATTCCCTCCCTGACAAACCCAGTATGAAAAGGGGGCTTTCCCAATGTAGTCATCTCCAAATCCTTGCTACATTTATTTCCATTCAACATCCTTTATAACTTCTCAAAAAATTACTCAAAAGTTTGAACGTTGGACTCTTCTGGCATTTTCTGAACATAGTTCAGAGTTTTAGTCTGAGGCATTTGTTTTACCTTACCAGCATCCATCCATATTACATTTCTCATTCAAATCCAAATTGCAGGCCCATACTCACCTGAAACGGAATCAGTGTTATCAAACTAAAATGCTCCAACTGCACAGGTGAAGCCAAACCCAGTCTCGCCCCTGTAAGGCGGCTTCCAGTGTACTTGGTTCTTGTTTTACAGGTCGCTTTCCGTTACCAAAGCTAAATTCAGATAATTAAGTCAACACTACAAGTGTCTTTCCAAAGCCTGTGACATTCCTGCCAAATGGAACTACCGATCTGATCTTTAAACACTAGCAGACTTTCTAGCAGAAACTGTTGGGGGAACCTACAGTGTAAAGAACAAAGCTACAGAGGCGCGAAAGCTTCCCTGGGCTTCAGTGTCCTCAACTGTAAAGGGAGTCAGATCGAGAACTGGGTGAGCAAGAGCTCTTCAGTTACCAAATCCTGATTAGGAAGTTTCTGAAATTAAGAAGTGACAGTTTAGCTTTCCGAATCTCAATGGCCCTTTTCAAGCAAATGCCAAAACTGGAAACAAGCAGTTACACTTTAAGACATGAGAAATATTACCATTTTCTGCCCAGCACTCGACTCTTTTCTCAAGCTAGGCAAATATCCCAATTTGTCCTTTTGGAAAAGTGAAGAGCTAGTGTTTAAAACAGGTAAACACAACGACCCTCCCGCGGGGCCGAACGGGCGGGCGGGCCTCTCGCAATTTCCATTGCGTAACAGCGGCCGGCGGGGCCCGAGCCCGCAGCGGTGAACGGCTGCCGCCCGCGCCCCACCAGGGGGCGCCAGGAGCCCGGGGCACGGCCCGGTTCCGGCCCGGTCCCGGGCAGCCCGCCCGCCGGCCGCCCCCGGCCGCGGACTCCCGCCTGCCGC
>NW_006159689.1:1537197-1537628 GCF_000334495.1 Tupaia belangeri chinensis | reverse complement strand
GGGGGTCCCTGGGCGGCAAATGGGGACCGACAAAGACTCACCAGCACAAACGACTTCGGCGTGGCCGAGGCGAAATGGCCAGCGGGCGCCTGCGCAACCTAAATAAGGCTCTTTAAGCCAGCTGTGCGCACGCGCAGCCAGGTGCCCGCACCGCCCCCTTGCGTCACACAGAGCTGAGGCGCCTGCGTACTTGCACGAGCCCGCCGCCTCCAGCCGGCCGGTCATTATGCGCATGCGTCTTGGGCTCGGTTTCCCTCCCGATAAACACGGCGGGCTTTCTCTGCGCCCGCGCTTTCCCGCGAATAGTGAACCCGAGGCTCAGCGGTTTTTCGGTCAACTTCCTGCGCATGCGCCTGCCCGCAAACCGTTCTCCAGCCCTCGCCCGGGTGGGGGCGGGGCACGGCGGCGGTCGGTGCCCGGCGGGGCCGGCC
>NW_006159689.1:1536877-1537155 GCF_000334495.1 Tupaia belangeri chinensis | reverse complement strand
TGCGCCCCCCCTGGCCGGCCTCCCAAGGCCGCTCCGTGTCCCCGCGCCGCCCCTCACTTTGCCCTGCAGCCCTCGGGGCTGGGCCTAGCGGCCGCGCCTCCCCTACAACTGCAGGCTCCAGGCGCCCGGGACGCGGCCGGGGCCTCCCTTCCCTACCTGCCGCGTCGAGCCTGGGCCCGTGACCCGCCCTGGTAACCAGCAGGCCCCTGCGCCCCTGCCCTGCCGCCGCGGGGCCCTCGCTCGAGAGGCGCCTGAGGGCGCGGGGAGCTGCGGCGCGC
>NW_006159689.1:1524398-1536696 GCF_000334495.1 Tupaia belangeri chinensis | reverse complement strand
GTCGTGAGCGAAGCCGCTTCCCACCCAGATTTGACGAGGTTGGAGAACACCCCGGGGACGGGGACGCCAAAGCAAAGCCGGCGGCCCGCGGGAGGCAGGGCTGAACTCCCGCGTGCACCCGAGTTCGGAGGGCCTGCCCGGCCTCCGCAGGGGCACAGTAGCAGCGGGACCTACAGGAACAGTGCTGACCGTGCGGGGGCACAGGGACAGCCCGTGCCTCTGCTACAACGGAGCTGGGCGCGAGGTGTATTTGTGAGCGATTGTTGGCCACCCCTTCCAGGACACTGCACTGGCACCTTCCCCCTCAGTAATACGCAGCATTTGAGAGCTCCTCTTTTTAAGAGGACCTAGAACACTGGTTTCTGAATAAATGAGGGCAAAACCTTGACCCCTTGTAGCTCATCAAGGAAAAAAAAATAAAATCGGAACCAGCAGTTGCCGTAATAGCTATGTCGCTGGTCTCCCATGTAAGTGGACTGCAGTTCGAGTCCCGGACCCGGTGGCTTAAACTCAGCCAGGTGCGTGTGCGTGCGTGCCCAAGATCCTTAGAGGAGAATGGAGAAGGGATTGCAGCGTCACCATCCCCCCTGGGGGGTGATTTCTTGCTTTCTGTCTCTCTGTCTCTCTCTGGCTTTGTGGGGTGCCCACGTGCCCTATAGCAAAAACCTCTCCAAAAAAAAATAATCATCCTGGGCCCTGCAGGTGGTTTAGTGGTTAGGGCACTGGCTCTCACATGGCCTACTGCGGCTCAAGTCCCAGACACAGTGGCTTAAAAATCAGAATAAATGCCTAAGTACATAGATATTAAAAAAAGAAAAAAAAAAAAAAAGCCTAGGCCATCAGTTGGCATGGTGGTCAAGGTGACGGCCCCATGTAGCTAACTGCATGGTCTTAGCCCCAGACCTGGAGGCTTGGTAAAACATTCCCGGCCCCTGTGTGTACCCCAAGCCCCTAAAGCAGGGAGAAATGGGGCAGAAAGGATCTGGTGTGACCATGCCCTGTGGGAAATGCCTGTCTCTCACTGCCTCTCTCCAGTGAACTCGTGCTCTCTGACCAAAAAAATGACACTGACACAGAAAAACTGCTCAGTAGAGCAACATCTAGATATTGCTAGGGTCCAAGGGATACCAAGGTTCCGGGTCAGCCCCAGATCCCACATGGCTAACTGCACAGTTTGAACCATGGTTCGTGTGGCTTGAAAAATGTGCCAGGTGCCCGAATGGGCGTGCCCGAAATCCCAACAAAGTCACACGTTAGGGACTGTAGCATGACCACACCCACTAGGCAGCCTTCTCCCTCCCCCATTCCTCTGCTTAGTGCACTCGCCTCCTGGCAGGTGAAAAACTGGTGTTCAAGAAGGTGATCTTTCATATCAGAATGAAAAGAATTTTCTTCGTCTTTTTAAAATCCTTCATTCTTTCTGTTTTCCAGAGGGCGCTAGCACTGGCATGAGAGAGCCGGGAGTAACCCCCATGGGGAATGCTCATACAATCCCTTTTCCGTTTCTTCGTCCTTTCAAGACTTGGGGCATGGATACACACACATACCAGCATGTCTCAAGCCACCAGGTCAGGGACTTGAACCATGCAGTCACCTTAACCATCACCCCACAGGCTGGTTAGAAAGATTTTGTTTCTTTGTCTTTTATGCTTGTTGGAGCAGGAGGGGGGAGGGGCAGGCATGACAAAGCACCCCCCAGGGAGGGTGGTCACATTCAGGTTAGGCCCTCTGGGATCCCTACCAGGCACGGTGCGCTCCAGATCTTCTGGATGGGCAGGTGCCTCGATGAAAGATGAATGCCGAAGGTGGGAAGTTACAAAAGAGGCTGAGGAGTGGTCAAAGAGGTGGGAAGGGCCAGCAGGTGGCGTGGGGGTGAAGGCGCTGGACTTCCACATGGTCAACTGCGGTTTGAGTCCCAGACCCGGTGCCTTGCTTTCCCCTTTCCCTCTCTCTCCCTTTCTGTGGAGCACATGTGCCCTATAGCAAATCTAAAAACAACAATAATAATAAATTAAATGTAAAATTCTTTAAAGAAAGAAAGGTGAGGGAACCAGCAGTTAGCGCATTACGCTATGTCGCTGGACTCCCACGTAGTTGACCGCGGTTCGCATCCTGGACCCAGTGGCTTAAAACTCAACGCCGGGCGCGTGTGCGTGCGTGCCCAAGATCCCAAGAGGAGAATGGAGGAGAAGGGATTGTGGCGTGACCATCCCCCCCCCCGGGGGGGAGCATCGCTCGCTTTCTGTCTCTGTGTCTCTGTCTGTCTGGCGAGCACACGCGCCCTATAGCGAAAACCTCTCCAAAAAAGAAAGAAAGGAAGGAAGGAAGGTGAGAGAAACCTTGCCTGGAGAGGAAAGGACAGGTCTCAGGTGGGAGAGTGTGGTCAGCGGTGTCACATCCTGGTGAGGAGACTCAGAGGGAAAGGAGGAGCCCAAGCCTGGACTTCACAATGTGAAGTGCCCTAGGCTTTTATTTCTAATTATTTAACTTTACTTGTTATTATTTTTTAGTTTGATCAGGCAGAGAGAGAGAGAAAATGAGAGAGCAAGCCTCCAGGTCCAAGACTTGAAATGCGTTTGATCATGTGAGAATCGAGCACTCTTAACCACCATGCCACCTGCTAGTCCCCAAATGCTCTATGTTTTAAGCAAGGGCGGTCGAGGTAGAGTGCAGGCTGGAGTGGAGAAGAGGAAGGCAGGCAAATGAAATACTTCTTAGAATGCAACATAATGAACTGGTGGGTCCAGCAGATGGCGGAATAGTTACATCGCTGGACTACCACATGGTAGAGATAAGAATCGAGAATCAAACACACGGTTTATTCCAGGAAATTTAAAGTGGGGGGTCACTTCCTCACAAAAAGAAAAATTATGAAACTGTATCCATGAATACTAGAAAAGGGCCAGCAGGGGGGAGGTGGTTAAGGTGCCTGCATCCCGCTCGGCCGAAACACAGTTAAAGTCCCAGACCTAGTGGCTTGAAAGATATGTCAGGCTTGTATGTGTGCATGCCCAAAATCCCAAGAAGAGAACGTAGAAGGGACTGTGGCGTGGCCATCCCCCCAGGGGGTCATTTCTCACCTTCTCTCTTTCTCACTCTCTCAGGGAAGCACACATCATACAACAAAACTTAAAAAAAGAAAGAAAATACTTAAATGTAGCTGTATTTACTAACACCCAAAAGTATAAAGCAAAATACTCAAGTTGTTTCCACTAAAACAGAACAAAGCAGGACGTATACTACTGTTTAACATTTATTTCATCTTACTAAGAAATTTGGGGGGGGCATAGAGGTTTTTGCTATATGGTGCGCGCACTCACCAGAAAGAGAGACAGAGAGACAGAAAGCAGAAATCATACCCTGGGGGGAGGAGGGCTCACCAAAGAGAGAGAGGGAAAGTAAGAAAGAAAGCTGCCAGGTCCAGGACTCGAACTGCAGTCGGTCATGTGGCTGTCCAGTACCTGGCCACTTGCTAGCCCCTTCGATATTGTTTTGCAGGGTCTTGGGACCAGCAGATGGTGTAGCAGATACATTGCTGGACTCCCACATGGCCAACCACAGTGCAAGTTCTGGACCTGGTGGCTTGAAACTCACGTCTTGCGTGTATGCTAGTGTGCCCAAGATCCTGGGAGGACAGAGGAGAAGGGATTGCAGCAGGCCATCCTCCCAGGGGATGATTTCTCATTTTTCCTCTGTCTCTGTCTCTCTCTCTCTCTGGTGAGTGCACATTGCATTAAGGCAAAAACCTCTTAAAAAATAATAAAACACTCTGATTCTTTAAAAAAAATTGTTCTGTAGGGTCTAGATAGGCAATACAATTAGAACTGGTTAAATAATTTTATTTCATTTTAAAGGGTTTTTTTAGCAAGGATTTTATTTTTACTTACTTTTTAGTTTGCTATAGGTGACGTTAGTTTGTTGGAGAGAGGCATAAAGAGGAAGGAAAAGTGAGGAATGGCCCCAGCAATCCCTTTTCCTTCATTCTCCTCTTGGGGTTTTGGACTGAACTGCGCACCTGCCCGGCGTGTTTTTCAAGCCATCAGGTCCAGGATTCAAACCGCATAGCTGACCATGTGGGATCCAGTCACCTCAACTATTATGCCACCTAGCTGGCCCATAGAATTGAGGTGTTTTTTTAATAATTATTTATTTAACTCTATTTATTATGGTCATTATTTTATTTTTCAACTTGACTGGAGAGAGAAAGAGAAAGCAAGCTGCCCAGTCTGGGGTTTGAACAGTGGCTGGCCATGTGAGAGTCCAGTGCCCCAACCACCGTGCCACCTGCTGGCCCCTAGAATTGAGTTTTCACTGGGTCAACGAGTCTGAGTAATGTAAGATTTCCTTTTTTTTTTTTTTTGAAGGTTTTTGTTATAGGGCACAAACTCTCCAGAGAGACTGAGAGACAGTGAAAGGGAACGTGAGAAATCACCCGATGGAAATGGCCATGCGGCAACCCCTTCTCCTGGGATTTTGGGCAAGCACACACAGGTGCCCAGCATGATTTCCAAGCCACCAGGGACAGGAGCCGAGACCAGCCCCTGTGGGAGCCCCAGTGCCCCAACCACTACACCAGCTGCTGGACATCCCTCTGACCCCAGGCCAATACAAAAGATAAAGTGTAGTCAGGCCCCAGGACAAGCCGGAGTCCAGGTGGCCTGTAAGCCGGGAGGATGCCTTCCAACCCAGGGCTGGGGGAGCCAACCACCTGCTGGGAGCTGGGCTGCAGCAGCCTGGAAGGGGGAGGGCAGAGGCAGGGAAGGGCTTTGCCTTTTTTTTCTCCTGAGAGAAGCACTTGCACTTGTGGGAGAGACAGACAGAAATCACCCCGCAGGGAGTTGGCCAGGCCGCAGTCCCTTCTCTTCCAGTCTCCTCTAGGGATCTTGGGCACGCATGCACACACGCCTTGCCTGGCCCAAGTTTCATGTGGCCGGATGGAGACTTAGTCAACAGTCACTAGGTGGGAGTCCAGCGACGTAACCACTACGCCATCTGCTGGTCCCTGCCTTTCTTTTAAACCCTGCTCTTTAAATACTAAACATAACTCCACAGGGTCCCAAATTCTTAGTATTTTGAGTAAGTGCCTCTTTCCCGTGGGCCTTGGCTGCTTCTCCGGAGAGCGGACTGGGCAGCTGACTGGAAAGGGCGCAGGGATGCAGGAAGGAGATCTGGCCGGTGGGAAGGGCGCGGGGAGGCGGGAAGGAGAGCCGGCACTGCTCTGCTGCCCCAGTGGCTACTGGTCCAGGGGCGTTCTGAGCTTGACGAGCCCTGTCCGGCGTCTGAGAACCGTCCTGGAGCAGCAGAGGGCTGGCCACGCCGCCTGCCCAGCCTCCAGCACAGGACTATGTAGTCTGCCCTACTGCCCCTGTGCAGAGCTGGCTGGGGCCTGCCCAGGCCACCGGGTGGACTGAGAGGGTCTGACAAGGAGCGCAGCAGGGGTCCGGAGGATGACCTCCAAACCCTGAGGGCAGGGACAGAAAGAACCCACCCAGGATGGCTGTGAAGCTCTTCATCGCAGGCATTTACCACAGGGTGGGGGGTTGTGTGCTTGGGAGGTGCTCTGGGGGGGTGCACACTCAGAGGGTAAAGGCACAGTGCTTGGGACGTCCTTCTTTTTTTCTTTTCTTTTTTCTTTTACAGTTTTGTAATTGAGATTTATTGGTTGTGTCAAGGACCAGTACAGACATTTCAATTTGTACCCAATTCTTAGCATACGTACCATAAATTTAAAAAACCAAGTATAGGGATTCCTTTTAAGTTATTCCAGTGATGTTCCAGCTTCACATGTGTAGGCAAATTTTCCTTAAGAGGATATCAAGAACCACTGTCTTCAGATGTTGAAAGCTGTTATGTAAGTCCCACCAAATCGCAATTTAGTATCATACAGACTGCATACTTCAAATTTCCAATCTTTCACGGCACATTAACAGAATTATTAGGAAAACTGGACTACCACGACCAAAGATGTTACAGAGTGCACACAGTTCTGACAGGGAGCGCAACAATCAAAGAGTGGTTTTTCTTTAGGAAACAATACTACTAAAAAACATAATAGAAGTCATTTAAAATATTCAAGACACATTAAATGTATGACTGTGACTCCAAACTGCCATTTAGTATGCTTTGTATTCAGGATATAAAAACTACCCGCCCGCCCCCACCTATGGAATGTTAAGCTGACACGTAAGAGAGTCGAAGCCTCCTATAAGTCAATATCCCACTATTTCCTGGTTGTACTGAAAAATAAACAACCAGTACATGATTTCACCTCTTAAAAAAAGCATTTACACTTAAAAATTAGATGAGGTGGGCTTCTCTCCTTAAAAATGTTTCTAGAACTACTTAAAAACTTGCATTTACAAAGTAGTTGATAAAAATATTCCTCTGGATTGTACAAGGGAGTCAGGGACCACTGATGAGACATGGGATATGACATTACTCAGACTTGACTTCTTTCGCGCCTGCTTCCTCAGAGGGTGGACTCTCCTCATTTTGTTTCTCCATTTTCTGCAGGTAAATCTTTAGTGTCTCGGTTGGCCACTTCAGCCTGTTTCCCCTTTGTTCCCCTTTTCCCTTTTGTTTGAACTCTTTTGTCTGAAGATTTATCCTTCCCTGCCGCCTTTTTTGGCTTCATCTCCACTTTTGCAGGAGATTTAGCCAACAACCTCACCGATCTCGCCGATCTCCATGATCTCCTCTTGGGCTCTTCCTTGGCCGCCCCCTCGGCTGAGCTGACCTTCCTCTTGGGCATCTTGACTGCGGACAGGGTGCGTGCTGGGTGCCTGATGAGGCCGCGAGGTGCCTAGAACCTTTGCGGAGTTCAGCGGATAAACCCTATCGCTCCTGCCACCGCCGGAGCTGCTGGAACTCCGGGAAGGTCCTTCTGCAACTCCCTGGCAATGTCTGTGGTTACTGCCCTCTCTCAGCCTCCAGTGCAGGGAGTCGGGTTTTTGCTAATGAGGGGCGAGAACTGCTATCTTAGTTGTTTTCATTCTGCATTTCTATTATTAAGAGCAAGATTGTGGACCTCAGGCCAGCCAGTGGCATGGCGGTCAGAAGGCCGGATCCACATGGCCAGCTGTGCCATGTCCCAGACCCAGAGGCTTGAAAATGACACCGGGTGTGTGTGCCTGCATGCTCAAAGTCCTGAGAGTGGAGAAGGACCACGGCATGGCCATTCCCAGCAGGGTGATTTCTCACTTCCCCTGTCTCTAGCCAGTGCATGTACCCTGTAGCAAAAACCTAAGACAAAACAGAATGCTCTGTGACAGACTCGCACCTGGAAAGTTTCCTAGTTCAAGTCCAGAACCCCCCAGAGCACGCGTGGCCCATCTGCTCAGGGTCAGGTGCTGGCTGAAGGCTGGGACTGATCGCAACAGGGCTGTTGGGGGTTCTCTCTCTCTCTCTCAGAAGAAATGGGTTCTGTTTTTCTCTTTCTTTCTCAGAAGAAATAAAGACAAAAACCCAAACACTGAATGCACAGTGGAATGCATTGCAGCATGCTCCCCCCGTAGATCAAAACAGACTGTAGAAAGGAAGGAGAGCACTCTGCCCTGCTATCGTGTCACTCCAGGATGCAGTTCTTTCTTTTTTAAAAAGGAATCTTTACTTATTCATTCCTTTCTTTTAATTTGACCAGAGAGAGACACACACAGAGGAAAAGTGAGAGAGCAAGCCACCAGGTCCAGGACTCAAACCATGGTTAGCCATGTGTAAGTCCAGCACCTTAACCACCACGCCACCTGCTGGTCCCTCCCCAGGATGTATTTCTTTTTTTTGGAGAGATTTTCATTGTAGGGCACGTGCGCTCGCCAGACAGACAGAGAGCGACATAGAGACAGAAAGCGAGAAATCACCCCCCAGGGGGGATGGTCACGCCGCAATCCCTTCTCCTCCATTCTCCTCTCGGGATCTTGGGCACGCACGCACACGCGCCCGGCGTGAGTTTTAAGCCACCGGGTCCGGGACGTGAACCGCGGTCGACTATGTGGGAGTCCAGCGACATAGCCATTACGCTAACTGCTGGTTTCCCCCAGGATGTATTTCTAAAGTGAAGGCACCAGTAGGCTTTACAGGTTTGATGATACACAAAGGCATCCCAGAAGACAGGAGAGACAAAACCGCCTGCTCATATTTCCAAATAGAACAATGGAAGGGACGTTTTTTAAGTTACAGTGAGCATTTACCTAGCGGGGAAAGAGCAGAGCGAGGCGGGGCTTCGAGCGAGGCTTCTTCATACACACCCTGCTCTATCGTCTCTTTGGAGACATGGGAATGTGCACTGACTTAAAGAAATGAATATCAAGTTAGTTGATGTCCTGTGACCTCAATAAGCATGTCCTGAGGGACACGGATCATGATCGTTCAGGTTTCTCTTTCTTTCTCTCTCTCTCTCTATATATATACACACACACACACATATATATATCATTTTATTGAACTTTAATTTTTTTATTTATTTTAATTTGGTCAAAGAGAAACAGTGAGAGAGGAGAGAGAGGTGAGAAAGCAAGCTGCCAGGTCCAGGTCCAGGACTCGAACCACCATCAGCCATGTGGGAGTCCAGCACCCTTAACCACCACACTACCTGCTGGCCCATCCCACTATATATTTTTGTACTGATACAAAAATAATAATAAAACCAGAAAACAAAAGTGTTGGCAGGACGTGGAGGGGCTGAAGCCTCATGCGCTGCAGGTAGAAGGTGAACCGTGCAGCTGCTTTGGGAACCAGCCTGCCAGTCTGTAAACACTCAAGTGAGGTCAACCATGTGGGAACCGGAGGGCCCCTGAACGTGCCAGGTTTGTGCACGCCCATGGCCCGGGCAGGGTGGGGCTGGGCTGGGGCACGGCATGAAGACCCTGCTGAGAGCACCTGTCTCTCTGAGTTGATCTTTTTTTTTTTTTTTTTTTTTGGAAGAGGTTTTGGCTATGGGGCTTGTGCCCCCCCCAGCCATAGAGACAGAAAGTAAGAAATCACCCCCCAGGGGGGATGGCCATGCCACAATCCCTTCTCCTCCATTCTCTTGGGATCTTGGGCATGCACACACACGCGCCCGGCGTGAGTTTTAAGCCACCGGGTCCAGGACACGAACCACAGTCGACTACGTGGGAGTCCAGCGACATAGCCATTATGCTAACTGCTGGTCCATCTGATTTGATCTTAAAAGAAATTAAGCAGAGTTAGCAAACCCAGCAGAAATGAAAGCACAGCCCACACGCAGCCTTGCACATGAATGTTCAACCTTATTTAGAGTAGTTGAGAACTGGGAAACCCCCAGTGCCCCTCCCTAGGGATGAATGGATACTGTGTGATAAAGCAATGGGCCGCCCCTCAGCAGGAGGCAGGGGCTGGCTGGTGGTGTAGTACAATGCACTGCTTAAGATAAGGTGCTGGGAACCAGCAGATGGTGTAATGGCTGTCGCTGGACTCCCACGTAGTCCACCGCAGTTCGAGTCTCAGACCCAGTGGCTTAAACTCACATCGGGCACGTGTGTGTGCGTGCCCAGGATCCCAAGAGGAGAATGGAGAAGGAGTTGTAAAGTGGTTATCCTCACTGCAGGGTGATTTCTCACCCTCTCTCTGTCTCTCTCTGGTGAGTGCACATATACTATAGCCCTCCCCCCCAAAAAAAATGTAAGAAGAGGTTATCCCCCACATGGCACCTGTGATCAAAATCTCCATCCCAGTCAGCCCAAAGCACTCCAGATTTGCACCCTCCATGTAGAAGGTCTAGGGAATTAAAGGAAGGCGTTGCTAGAGTGACCAGACCTAAGAAGGTGGCCGCCTCTCTCCTCTCCCACGAGTGCTCACATATGCCAACATGAACACAAGGAAAACAATTTTTTTAATTATAATTATAAAATAAAAAGGAATGTTGATATACCCGACAGCATGGGTGAATTTAAAATTTTTTTTTCTTTTCTTTTTTTTGGAGAGGTTTTTGCTATATGGCATGTGCGTTCGCCAGAGAGAGACAGACAGAAAGTGAGAAATCACCCCCCAGGGGGGATGGCCATGCCGCAATTCCTTCTCCATTCTCCTCTCGGAATCTTGGGCATGCACACACGCACCCGGTGTGAGTTTAAGCCACCGGGTCTGGGACTTGAACCACAGTTGACTATGTGGGAGTCCAGCGACATAGCCATTACGCTAACTGCTGGTCCCCCGAATTTAAAAATAATTTTGTGTGCTCACCTTGCAGCATCTATACTAAAATTGGAATGATACAGAGATTAGCGAGACCCCTGAGCAAGGATGACACACAGATTTGTGAAGCGTTCCATATTTTTCTTTCAGCCAAGCCAGGAGGATGGTTCCAACAGACCTAATAATCTGAAGTCTAATAAGTAATCATTATCACTTTGCTAAGTACAAACTAGGTTTTACAAAAGTCCATACTGAATGGGGCAGCCCTGGGACCTGGTGATCAGGGGAGTCAGGTCCCATAGGGGCAAGTGCTTTCTCACTCTCTGTCTCTCTCTGGTAAAATTAAAAAGTAAATAATAATACAATTAAACAAATCTTTAAAAAGGAAGAAAGAAAAACATCGGTTGATCATGTGTGCAAGCCCCAACGCTCAACAGGATGGGGAAATGGAGGAGGGACTGCGGCAGGACCACGCCCCAGTAGATGGTGCTTCCTCCCTCTCCATCTCTTCGGAGCACACACACCTTCTAGCAACAAAAAGTATATACTGTATGGTTCCATTTGAAGAGAAGTCTAGAAAACGGAAACTATAGTGACAGCAGATCAGCAGTGCCCTGTGTGAGGGCTCGAAAGAAAGGATTACCAAGAGGCACAAGGACATTTTGGAGGGTGTCTTAGTCCATTCCTGCCACTAAAACGAAATATCACAGATGGGCAATTTACAAATAAATGGATTTCTCATAGTTTCGGTGGCTGGGCAGTCTGAGATCAAGACACCAGGAAGCCCACCTCCCAGTGCATGTACCCTGCAGTGAAAACAAAAATGTGAGTACCAAAGGGCACACGTGCTCCCCAGAGGGAGAAAGCAGCCCCCAGCAGGGACAGCCATGCCGATTCCTTCTCTTCCATTTCTCCATCCTGTTGGGATGTTGTGAGCTGCACACATTGTGCCTGGCATGGTTTTCAAGTTGCCAGGGCCAGGATCGAAACCCATGGTCAGCCATTCAAAATCCAGCTCCCTTAACTGCTAGGCTGAGGCCTGCCCTGTATAAGGAGTTTCTAACATAATTCACCTTTGTATTCCTGGGATAAACTCAGCTTGGTCATGACAGATATGGTATGCTATTTGTAGGCATTTCTGCATTAATTTTATCCTTACTGCCTTCTAATTGCTTCTACCTACCTGACGAGACCTGCCTTTCTTTTTTCACACAGCCATTTCTGGGCTTTGGGGCTTTGCTGACAGCTGACGCTGGACATGAGCTGCGGAATGTTCTCGCCTTTTCTGTTCTGGGAGAACTTGTTCTTTACGGTCAGAATAATCTGTTCCTCGACAGCTTGGTGAAACTCGCCTATGAAACCATCTGTGTTGGTATGTTCTTTGCAGGGAGGTTTTTAATCACAAATTACCTCTTAATGATTACAAGGAAAATCCAAGCCAATCCCCTATGAGGTGCACACACTCCGGGGAGAGGGAGAGGAAAAGCCGCTCCATCATCCGTGCCCCTCCGCCCTCTCCCACACGCACAGGCACCTTTCTCAAGGTCGAGGCGGAGGAGGGGAGCACCAGCCCGGGAGTAACCACAGCTGGGGGCACGGCTTCCTTGACAAGGGCAGGCTGGGCAGAGTCGGGAGAACTCCAAAGTTGGGGAGGGGGACACATAAGCAGGGAGAGGCATTGGAGACGTGAATAGAAGCAACTTTTGGGAATTTTGAAGGGGGCAGAGAAATGAGGCGTCAGCCGGAAAGCAGAGGATGGACTAGGATGATTTTTTTAAGGCTGGCCCCGTAACCTGGTTAGAACCGGGGAGCCAGAGCCCATCCGGCCTGCTGCGGATCCAGTCGACCTTGTGACTTGTCATCACACCGGGTGCATGCGGATGCCCTGGACCCCCACAGGAGGGAGAACTGGAGATGGCACTGTGGTGTGAGCACTCCCAGTTGGGGTGCCTTCTCCCGCTTTGGCAAAGAAACACCCCTCCCTCCCACAAAACGAAGGACCAGCTGGCGGTGTGGTTGTCGAGACTGGGTCCCACGTGGCCCACTGCAGGGTTGGAGCCCTGGACCCAGTGGTTTGAAAAAACCACACGCCAGGTGTGTGCATGTGTGTGCAAACGTGTACATACATGTCCCAAATCCCGAAAGGACG
>NW_006159689.1:1522393-1524151 GCF_000334495.1 Tupaia belangeri chinensis | reverse complement strand
ATGTTTTTTTTCAATTTTAATAATCACTTTGACTTTATTTACTTATTTTAATCTGACCAGAGAGGAACAGAGTAAGAGAGAGGGAAAGTGAGAAAGCAGGACGCCAAGTCCAGGACTCGAACCGTGGTCTGCCATGTGGGAGTTCAGTGCCCTTAACCACTATGCCACCTGCTGGCCCCCCAAAATATTCCTTAAAAAGGAATATTTTATCCAAGAGGGAAGATCTACTGGGACCTCCCCTCTTGCTGCAGACAGACGTCCAGCCTTTCAGAGCTCCCTCCTGAGCCCAGAAATATCTTTATTCTGCTCCTCGGAAGCTCTGAGTTGTAGCAGGTGAGAGCGGCACCACTCCTCCTGCTTTCTCCTTGGTCACCCCTACCCTGGGGTATTTACTGAGCGTGGCTGTCTCAGGCAGGTGGCAGGGCCAGGTGTGAAGTTTGGAGCAGAGAGGGCAGACATTTCAGAACATGCCTGCCCCCTCTATTCCCGGCCTTCATCCGTTGGCTCCATCTCCTTAAGCGGGTTCCCAGCTGCTCTAAATTCTTGCGGTAGGGCACCTGTCCTGGCCCGAGAGAGCAAGCACTCCAGAGAGGATAGCCACTGCGGCTCCTTCCCCACCTCTCCCTCCATGTTCCCAAGTGTTGGCGATTGATGCAGTTTTTGAAGAATGTGGGCCATGACCTACATTCTGTTCCAGTCTCAGACCCTGCCGCTTCAAAAACATGCCTGGACATGGGACCAGCAGTTGACATAATGGCTATGTCGCTGGACTCGACGGTGGTTCGAGTCCTGGACCTGGTGGCTTAAACTCATGCCAGACGTGTGGGTGCGTGCACGCCAAGATCCCGAGAGGAGAATGGAGAAGGGATTGTGGTGTGGCCATGGGGGGTGTGTGTGATTTCTCGCTGTCTTTTCTGGCGAGCACGCAGGCCCTATGGCAAAAACCTCTCAAAAAATAAAAAAGAAAAAGCAAATAAGAAAAACATGCCTGACCCAGGTGTGTGCCCCAAATTCTCAGGCAGGAGACTGGAGAAGGGGCTGCGGCGCCCACCCCGCCCCATGGTGCGCTCTCATTCCCTCCTCCCCAGCCAGCGCACGCCCCTATAGAAAACATGGCAAAGACAAAAGCGGGGGTCTAACACAGTGTACAACTCTGCCTCCTGCTCGCGTGCACGCAGGGCCTGGGAGACCACCATGCTGCTGAGGAAAGAACGTCCCCTGTAACAGGGCCCCCCCGAAAGCCACGCGGGCAGGTGCAAGGCCCCTCAAGGTTTCGAGTCTCTCCCGGAGCGGTAAGACCCGGGGCTCTCAAGCAGCCCGCTCCTGCAAGCTCAGAGAGCCAGGTGCAAAGTCCCCGACCCCGCCACCCCGCGGCCACGTGCTCTCCACACCCCCACCCCTCACCACTTCGCCCTCCCTCCCGCCCCAGCGTGGCCTGTTTCAAGCTTCGCTCCCTCTCCGCGCCCCGCCAGGCCGCATGCCATCCCCCTCCGCGGCCCGATCACAACTGCAGCTCGGGTCTGCGTCCCGCGTCTACACCCGCAGCGAGAGACTGGGGCGCTGGCGCTGGGACGCGCGGGCGTAAGCAGGGACCGGGCGAGGGCGGGGCGCGTGCGCGGACGGGCTTTATTGGTCACCGCGACTCCAGGGCGCGCGGCGGGATCGCGAGCACGCCGGCCGCGCCCTCGCGCTTGCGCAGCTTCCTCTGCCAGGCGCGCGCCGCGGCCGCCGGGCTGCCGGCGGGGGGGGGGCGCCTCT
>NW_006159689.1:1518667-1521880 GCF_000334495.1 Tupaia belangeri chinensis | reverse complement strand
TAGCCAGCCGCTGGCCCCGGAGAGTCCGTCCCTGCAGACCTGACCCGCAGCAGCTGGACCAGACCACCTGTCCCTGGAACCACTTTGGGAAGCCACGGGCAGATGGAGTCAGGGAAGGAAGCGAGTACAGGCTGTGGGGGGACTGGCACTTCTCGAGAAAAGGGGGTGCAGGGCTTTGCCAGGCCGTTGGGACTGTTACTGGAGAGCCCGAGTTCGGGGTGCGAGGAGGCGCCTGGGGTAGGGTCAGTGTGGCGAGGGCAGCAGAGGAGGGCGCTGTTCAGGGCACGCTGCTGCGGGGTTACCGAGCCGGGGTTACCGAGCCGGGGTCCGCGGGTTCTGCAGGGCCTGGGTGTCGAGCATCGCCTGCGCAGCGCTCGCCCACCTCGCCCGGCGCCTGCCCTGTGCCTGCCCTCGGGCAGCTGCGTGGGTGCGCCTGCGCTCAGGGCTGGAGGGGCTGGAATTGACTCCAGTGCTTTCCATTGCGGAGGTCCGGGCCCCACCGAGCGGGGTTCTCCCTGCCTCGCCCCACCCACTGCGGGTTCTGCGGTGTGAGAAGGCGAGCCGCGTGGCGTTGTCTGCCCGGTCGGTCGGTGGTGGGCGGTGGAAGGAACCCGCCCCTTCCCTCGCAGGCCGCACTAACGGCGCCCTCCCCCGCGGGTTGCTGGGCACAGGCTGGCTGGGACAGCTCTAGATCTGGTCCCAGAGGATCGGCCGTACCCCTCCCTGCGTGCTGGGCCTCACCTGGAAGGTGTGGCGGTGCCAAGCTGCTGTCCCAGGGCTGGCCCCATCCCCGGAGCACTCAACCCTGGCCCAAGCTATGACTCACAATGCCCCCGCCAGCCCAGGACAGGAGGGGCCGGCAGCGTGGTGTGCACAGCCCCTGGGCAGCACTTCCTGTGCTGGGGACTGCCCTGGGGAGAGGAAGGTCGCCCTTGCTAAGCTGGCATTCTTAGTTTGGAGGGCAGGGGTGTGCTCTAGGAGCAGCCTAAGGTGACTCTTATGTTTTTCATTCTCCTTTATTATTACTTTTTAATTGCCAGAGGGCACATGCACTCATCAGAGAGAGACAGTAGGAAGGGGGAGAACCCCAGTGGGGTGTGGTCACACCACAATCCCTTCTCCTCCATTTCTCTGCCCATGTGGGCCCATCACACAGGTGCTGGCATGGTTTTTAGGCCACCTCGGCCAGGATTCAAACTGCAGTCAGCCACGTGGGAGCCGGCTCCCTTAGCTGACAGGAATTCGTGTTTGGGTGACTAACTGGAGAAGCGTTCTCAGGACTGGGGAGCGAGGGAAGCAGGGAGCTAAAGGAGGCCTCCCAGGTCCTCTCCTTCGGTGTCGCCCTGCAGGAATCAGACCCAGCTCCAGGCAGCATCCGGTCGGGGCTGGAGCCAAAGGGGGGCGCCCCTGGAGACTTCTTGGGACACCTTACAGGAATGAGCGGGACAGTCAACTGTGGGCTTCACACGGGTGGACGCACTTGGGCATTCGGTCCGGGCACTCGTCTGCAAACCAAGATAACAAGGGACTCATCACCCCATCTTCTCTGTTGTTCTTATATGTTAGCATTTTTTTTAGAATTGTATGCAAATAAATGGTTTACAGTCAGCCCTCCCTGCCTGCTCTTTCACATCTGCAAATTCAACCAACCATGGTTTGAAAATAGGAAAAAAGAATCGGTGGGGCAGCAGGTGGCATGGTGGCTACAGCACTAGACTCCCACATGGCCAACTACAGTTTGAGTCCTGGGCCTGGCAGCTTGCTTTCTCACTTTCTCTCTCTCTTGCATATACCCGCACATGCCCTATAGCAAACTAAAAATAATAATAATAAAATTAAATAATTTAAAAATAATTGGTTGTGTCTATAGTGAATATTTACAGACGTTTCCATGTTGTTCCTGGAACAATACAGTCTAACAAGGACTAGGTCGCATCTGCGTCGGGTCAAGTGCCACGAGGAACTCGAGATGGCTGTGTGGGGGTGACAGAACGGACTACACATCTCATCTAAGGGACCTGAGTAGGAGTTTGATATTTGTGCGCATCTTGGAACCAATCCCCTATGAGTACAAAGGACGGCTAGTGAAACATGGAGACACACAAAGGGGAGACTGGTTTGTTTTTTTTTTTTGCACTGGCCTCTTGCAGCATAACTTATTAACAATTTGTTCCTTTTATTGATGAGTATAATTTCATTGTATGGAAATAACACAATTTTTCTTTCACTGTGGATGGAAATTTGGATGTTAGGGCTGGCAGGTAATGGTGTGGTTAAGGCAGTGGACTCGGCAGCATAACTTATTAACAATTTGTTCCTTTTATTGATGAGTATAATTTCATTGTATGGAAATAACACAATTTTTCTTTCACTGTGGATGGAAATTTGGATGTTAGGGCTGGCAGGTAATGGTGTGGTTAAGGCAGTGGACTCCCACATGGCTGAACTGTGGGCTGGGTTTGAGTCCTGGGCCTGGCAACTTGCTTTCTCACTTTTTCTCTCTCTTGCATATACCCTATAGCAAATTAAAATATAAATTAATTGTTTAAAAAAAGAAATTCGAATTGTTCCCAGTTCGGGGCCCATCACAGACGAAGCTTCTGTGAGCATGTCTGCGCGCATAAGCATTCGTGGAGAGCATGTGCTTGCCAGACAGACAGACAGACAGGAGCCCCCCCCGGGGGTGTTCATGCTACAGTCCCTTCTCTGAGCATGTGCTTGCCAGAGAGACAGACAGAGTGAGGAGCCACCCCCCCGGGGGTGTTCATGCTACAGTCCCTTCTCTGAGCATGTGCTTGCCAGACAGACAGACAGACAGGAGCCACCCCCGGGGGTGTTCATGCTGCAGTCCCTTCTCTGAGCATGTGCTTGCCAGACAGACAGACAGGAGCCACCCCCGGGGGTGTTCATGCTGCAGTCCCTTCTCTGAGCATGTGCTTGCCAGAGAGACAGACAGAGTGAGGAGCCACCCCCCCGGGGGTGTTCATGCTACAGTCCCTTCTCCATTCTCCTCGGGATTTTGGGCACACACGCACACTCGCCTGCCATGAGGTTTTTTGTTTTGTTTTTTGAGAGGTTTTTGCTATAGGGTTTGTGCACTCACCAGAAAGACAGAGACAGAAAGTGAGAAATCACCCCCAGGGGGGATGGCCATGCCGCAATCCCTTCTCCATCCTCCTCTTGGGATCTTGGTCATGACTACACACACGACCC
>NW_006159689.1:1514437-1518615 GCF_000334495.1 Tupaia belangeri chinensis | reverse complement strand
ATAGCCTTTTGCCAAACTGTGGGCCCCCCCTGCCATGCGTGTTAAGCCACCGGGTCCAGGACTCAAACTGCGCCTGCCTACGTGGGTGTCCAGTGATGTAACCATTATGCCGTCTGCTGGTCCAGCACATTTACCTTTTGTTTTTCTTTTTTCTTTTTTTTTGGAGAGATTTTTCGCTATAGGGCGCGTGCGCTCGCCAGACAGACAGAGAAAGACAGAGACAGAAAGCGAGAAATCACCCCCCAGGGGGGATGGTCACGCCGCAATCCCTTCTCCTCCATTCTCCTCTCGGAATCTTGGGCACGCACGCACACGCGCCCGGCGTGAGTTTTAAGCCACCGGGTCCAGGACATGAACCACGGTCGACTACGTGGGAGTCCAGCGACATAGCCATTACGCTAACTGCTGGTTCCCCAGCGCATTTACCTTTTATGAAGCAGCCTGGCTTCCCCCCAGTTCCACCATATCACCCACCAGTAGTGAATGAGTTTCTGTTCCTCCACGCGTGGCCCACACTGGATATGGTGAACCTTTTTAAGGGTAGGCCTCGTGGCATGTCTCAATTGTGGTTTTAATTTGCATTTCTTTCCTCCAGTCTCCTCTTGGGATTTTTGGCATGCATGCACACATGCCCACTGGGCCCGGGACTCGAACCGTAATTGACCACCGGGAGTCCAGTTACATAACCATTACACCATCTGCTGGTCCCAAGGCCTCATGAAAGATTGATGCTGTCTCAAGAGACTGAGTGAAGGCCAGCTGGCGGTGTGATGGTTAAGGTAGCTAGATCCCACCTGACCAACTAAGTGGTTTGAATTCTGGACCCAGCACTTTGAAAACCACGTGGGGTGTGTATGTGTGCGCTCATGCCCACAATCCTGAGAGGAGAAAGGAGACGGGATTGAGTGCAGCACTGCTGTCCCCCGGGTGACTCCACTCCTTCTTCTTGTGAGCACACATGCTCTATGGCGAAATAGACAGCCCTGGCTGTCAGGAGAGGGCGGCTCCCGGGAGAGCAGTGAGCTGTCCGCACTCCGCGGCTGTCGGCCCTGTCGACCACCGTCTGACGCCACAGGGCTCCCCAGTCTCCGGAATCGGAAGTCAGATAAACCCTGATTTCTTACGAATCCCGTCTCCTCGCAGACTCATTTGCAGGCCCGGACGTTTGCCCATTGCAGGTTAATGATTCGAGTATCTCAGTGCATTTTACCAGTCTCCACCGTCAAGTTCTGTGCCTTCAGTCCCTTCAGCCGCTCGTGGAGGCGGTTCTGTGAAGAACGGCCCTCTTCTAGGTGTGCACAAGTGGAGCCATACAACACGCAGCCGCATGTCGGCTTGTCCCTCTCAGGGCTCTGCACTCGCCCACGCAGTCGCATGTGTCCGCACTGCATTTCTGTTTCTTTCTGTTGCTCAGGAGCTTCCCACTGTGTGGACAGACCACATTTTGTTTGCCCATCGACAGTTGAAGGTGGTCTGGGCTGTTTCTGGTGGGCAGCGGCAGGTGACGGAACCGTCCCGTGGTGGCCCCACCGCAGGGCCGCTGTCAGGCAGGTGAACGTGGCTAACTCCCCCGGGAGCAGCCACGTGGTTTTCCACGCGGGCTTCGCTGTGTGCTCCCACCCAGGGGCTTCGGTCCCCACGTCGCCAGTTTTCCTGGCGGTCCCTGCAGCTGGCATGTAGAGGAACCTCGCTGTAGAGGAACCTCGCTCGGTTGGTTGGGGTAAAGGCATCTGCTCCGGCAGTGGAACCTGGCGGGCGCCCGTTGGGCATCCCCGTCTTGGGGCCGTGGGCAGCCCGGAGCCCGCTCTCCTCGCTTGGCCTTCACCAGGAGGGCCCCAGGTCAGTTTCCCGCGCCCTAGGAGGGTTTCGCATTTCCCCTCCAGTTGTGTCTCTGATGTGTGAGAGGGGGACAGAGGTAGATATTTTCTTTTTTTGGGGAGAGGTTTTTCACTCTAGGGCACGTGCGCTCGCCAGACAGAGACATAGAGACAGAAAGTGAGAAATCATCCCCCAGGGGGGATGGTCACGCCGCAATCCCTTCTCCTCCATTCTCCTCTCGGGATCTTGGGCACGCACGCACACGTGCCCGGCATGAGATTTAAGCCACCGGGTCCAGGACATGAACCACGGTCGACTACGTGGGAGTCCAGCAACATAGCCATTACGCTAACTGCTAGTTCCCAGAGGTAGATATTTTCATCGAGGTCTTGCCCAGGTGTGCACGCTGTGCCTGCAGGGCTGGATCGGGCTGGGATCTGAACTCTGCCTTTCAGGCATCTCCAGTGCCCAGCAGCAACTCAGTAGCCCTGGGCTTGCGTGGCTGGGCCTCTCTAGTTTTAGAGGCAGTTTCTGGGGAGGAGTTGCTCTCACACTGCCAAGCTGCTGCCCTCCTCACATGCTTTGAGTTCAAGATTTTTTCCTCTATAGGTTTTCTCTACATTGATTCTTTTTGAGAGATTTTTGCCTTCAGGTGCATACACTCACTGGAGAGACACAGAGAGACAGAAAGTCCCCAGGGGGGATAGCCACCCTGCAGTCCCTTCTCCTCCATTCTCCTCTTGGGATTTTGGGCACCCTTGCACAGGGCCTGAGTTTTAGGCCACCACATCCAGGACTCCAACCCTGGTCAACTGCGTGGGAGTCCAGTGACATAGCTATTATGCCAGCTGCTGGTCTCTACAAGATTATGTTCAAAGTAAGTTATATCTGTGTTTTCTTTTTTAACGTTTGTTTTTATGTATTTCTTGCCATCTTCAGGCTGCTGGGTCGAGGATTTAACTGGCCGGCCACGTGGAAGCCCAGTGCCTCAACCAGCCATCCCTATATCCACTTCTTTTTAATAATTATTTTCATCTAATGTTGTTTATTTATTTTTTAAATTTGATCAGAGAGAGAGAGAGGGAAAGTGAGAAAGCAAGCCACCAGGTCCAGGATTTGAACCATGGTTGGCCATGTGGAAATCCAGTGCCCTTAACCATCATGCCACCTGCTGGCCCCCCATATCCATTCTCCAAATGTACGTATGCTTTGACCCAGCAATTCCACCATTGGGGGTACCCCTCCATCTTCAGCTGTCACTGACGATCAATTACACCCATTACACACACTGCACCTGTGTGTGACAATACACAGTGACGTGGACTGCAGCATTGCTTGTGAAAGGAATAGCCTGTAATCCCCTAACCTAGCCGCACAGAGGACTGGGGAGATGAAATACACGCCATCTCCATTGGGGTTACCCCTCCATCTTCAGCTGTCACTGATGATCAATTATAGAAAACACCCATTACACACGCTGTACCTGTGTGTGACGATACACAGTGACGTGGACTGCAGCATTGCTTGTGAAAGGAATAGCCTGTAATCCCCTAACCTAGCCGCACAGAGGACTGGGGAGATGAAATACACGCCATCTGCGTCTTGTGCTGTTGGAAAGCGGGACGTGAGCATAGGTACTCACGTGAACAGCAGCGAGCTTCAGTTCCGTGAAGCAGCACTGTGGGAGGTGCTTCCTTTCATGGTGAGAAGGGACACACGGTCATAAATCTAAGCCTGGACAGACACGCTTACAGAAAGGTGCCCACGAACTGCTGGAAGCAGCTGATGCCAGAGAGGCGACCTGAGACGCTAGAGCAGAAGAAGGAGACGTGTTTCATAGCACACATATATTATTTTTTCAATAAAGAATCAAAATCATTTCAGCTCTTGTGTTTAGTTTTTCAAAAAAAAAAAAAGGGGGGGGGCAGCAGGTGGTGTGGTGGTTAAGGCACTGGACACTCCCACGTGGTAAACCATGGTTCGAGTCCTCGACCTGGTGACTTGCTTGCTTTCTTTTCCTCTCTCTTTCTGGTTCTCTCTCTGGTCAAATTAAAACAAATGAATGATTAAATAAGGTAAGTAATTCTTTTTTTTTCTTTTTTTTTGGAGAGATTTTCGCTATAGGGTGCGTGCGCTTGCCAGACAGACAGAGACATAGAGACAGAAAGCGAGAAATCACCCCCCAGGGGGGATGGCCACGCCGCAATCCCTTCTCCTCCATTCTCCTCTCGGGATCCTGGGCATGCACGCACACGCGCCCGGCGTGAGTTTTAAGCCACCAGGTCCGGGATGCAAACTGCGGTCGACTACATGGGAGTCCAGCGACATAGCCATTACGCTAACTGCTGGTTCCCAAGATA
>NW_006159689.1:1508613-1514267 GCF_000334495.1 Tupaia belangeri chinensis | reverse complement strand
AGGGGGGATGGTCACGCCACAATCCCTTCTCCTCCATTCTCCTCTCGGGATCTTGGGCACGCATGCACACATGCCCGGCGTGAGTTTTAAGCCACCTGGTCCGGGACACGAACCGCGGTCGACTACGTGGGAATCCAGCGACATAGCCATTACGCTAACTGCTGGTTCCCCCAAGATAAGTAATTCTTTAATAAAAAAGGAAAAAATGTACTTAAAGAAAGGACAGTGTATTGGGGACCAGCAGGTGGCGTGGTGATTAAGGCGCTGGACACTCCCACATGGCCAACCAGGGTTCGAGTCCTGAATCTGGTGGCTTGCTTTCTCACTTCCTCTCTCTCACTCTCAAGCTCTGTCTCTCTCTGGTCAAATTAGAAAAATAAATGAATGAATAAATAAAAATAAAATAATTATAAAAATTTATTTTTTAAAAAAGGACAGTGTATTTAAAGCAATTGTAAACAAAATTGTTGACACACCTGTCCTTTATTCCCAGCTTCTCCTCAAAGCTTACCTTGTCTTCAGAACTGCCCACACCCTCTCTCATCCCCACCTCCCTTCTCTTGAAGGAGAAAGTGAGCCCAAAGGAGGGGAGCACCCACATCCGTCCAGCCCTTTCTTAACGACTAGGCCAGTCACGGTTGTTCCTCCGTGTCCATACTAATCTGCCATTGTCGCATTGCACACAGCCTCAGACAGCATGTGGTCATGTCCGCTGGGCTTTCTTCACAGTGAAGCTCCACATTTTTCATGTTCACTTCACCACACGTACTTCTCTGTGGATTGTCTCTTCAAGGCACTTGCCTATTCTCCTATTATAGGATTTGTCTTTAGTAAGAAATCTAAGTTTTTATTTATGTCTTCTGAGAGAGAGAAAAAGAGAGCACCCTGGGACCAGCAGGTGGTATGGTGGTTAAGCTGCTGGACACTCCCACATGACTGACCTCAGTTCAAATCCTGGACCTGGTGACTTGCTTTCCCACTTTCTCCTCTCTCTTTCTCTCTCTGATCAAATTAAAATGAATTAATGAATAAATTTTAAAAATTAAAAAACAAAAAAACAGAGAGCTCCCCACTGGGGTCCCAACACTGGAGAGTCTTCCGGCCATCATCCAGCCCTGGACCCATGGGCATGCTCAGGGAGGTCTCTGGGCTTGAACCAGGAATTTCCCATATGCGATTGCTTTGCAGGGCATTGTGTTTTACTGCTGAGCCACCATTTGGCTCCTGTGAGGAATCTGTATTAAGATACTAGCTCTCTACTGCATTTGCCTCCACCCCTTACTTCAAGAACTTTTTAAATTGGGACCTTTGGGCCAGCAGGTGCTGGAAGGTTGGGCCAAGTGGATCCCACATGGTTAACTACACAGTTCAAGCTCTGATCAAGCGACTTGAAAAGTGTGGTAGGTATGGGAACCAGCAGTTAGCATAATGGCTATGTTGCTGGACTCCCACGTGGTCGACCGCGGTTCGTGTCCCGGACCCAGTGGCTTAAAAGTCATGCCGGGCGCGTGTGCGTGCGTGCCCAAGATCCCGAGAGGAGAATGGAGGAGAAGGGATTGCGGCGTGACCATCCCCCCTGGGGGGTGATTTCTCGCTTTCTGTCTCTATGTCTCTCTCTGTCTGTCTGGCGAGCGCACGCGCCCTACAGTAAAAATCTCTCAAAAAAAAAAAAAAAAAAAAAAAAAGTGTGGTAGGTATGTGTGTGTGCCCCAAAATCCTTGGAGGAAATGGAGAAGGGACTGTGGTGAGGCCGTCCCCCTGGGGGATGATTTCTCAATTTCCCTCTCTGGCTCTCTCTGCTGAGCACATGTGCCCTATAGCAACCTAAAACAAAACAAAACGAAAAGTAGGGGCTCTTTTTGGTCATAAGGAACAGACGTTTATTGTAGCTAACTGAAGGGAAGTGCACAAGGTTGCCGAAGGCCCACGGAGAGGAAAAGGAGAACGGTCACCTTATGCCACCCTGAGCCGGGCTTTGCAATGGAGGTTGCCCTTCCTGTCCTTCAGAGGCCCTGACACCTGCTCGATCCCCTCCCTTATCAGGCAATTGCACTTTTTTTTTTTTTCCTATAAGACACAAACAGTCACTGGAGAGAGGAGAAAAAGAGAGGGAAAGTGAGGAAACACTCCCAGGGGAAGGCCAGGCAACAATCCCTTCTTTCACGCTCCTCCTCGGGTTTCAGGCACACATGCATATGGACCTGGCATGTTTTCCAAGCTGCCAGGCCCAGGACTTGAAAAGAAAAGAATCTCGTAGATTATATTATAAAGTCAGAAAACATTTAGGTCAATTTTCTTTTCTTTCTTTCTTTTTTTTTTTTTTTAAAGAGAGGTTTTTGCTATAGGGCATGTGCACTCACCAGAAAGACAGAGAGAGACAGAGACAGAAAGTGAGAAATCACCCCCCAGAGGGGATGGCCACGCCACAATCCCTTCTCCTCCATTCTCCTCTCAGGATCTTGGGCATGTATGCACATGCGCCTGGTGTGAGTTTAGGCCACTGGGTCCAGGACTCGAACTGCGGTCAACTACATGGGAGTCCAAGTGACATAGCCATTATGCCAACTGCTGGTCCAATTTTTTTTTAAAGAATTGTTTTATTTAAGTTTATTTATTTTAATTTGCCCAAACAAGGACAGAAAGAGAGGGGAAGTGAGAAAGCAAGCTGCCAGGTCCAGGATGCAAACCATGGTCAGCCATATGGTAGTCCAGTGCCCTTAGCCACTATGCCATCTACTGGTCCCCAAATGTTCACACCTTCTACATCGGAGAGCTATAATTTTTTTTTAAAAGGAATTATTTTATTTTTATTATTATTTTAATTTTCTATAGGGCAGAAGTGCTCACCGCAGACAGAGGGAAAATGAGAAGGCAAGCTCTTAGGTCTAGGCTTTGGTCAGCTCTGTGGGAGTCCAGCACCTTAGCCACCTTGCTGCCTGCTGCCCCCTCAACTTAGTTCTTTTAAAACATTAATACTTTGGGGCTGGATTCCCACATGGCTGACCGTGGTTCAAGTCCTGGACCTGGCGGCTTGCTTTCTCTCTTTCCCTGTCTCTGGTCAAATTAAAAAAATAATAACTAGGGATCAGCAGTTGGCATAATGGCTATGTCGTTGGACTCCCATGTAATCGACTGCGGTTTGAGTCCCAGACCTGGTGGCTTAAAACTCAGGCTGGGCGCATGTGCTTGCGTACCCAAGATCCCGAGAGGAGAATGGAGGAGAAGGGGTTGTGGCGTGACCATCCCCTCTGGGGGGTGATTTCTCGCTTTCTATCTCTCTGTCTCTCTCTGTCTGTCTGGCAATTGCACGTGCCCTATAGCAAAAACCTCTCCCAAAAAAAGAAAAAAAGAAAAAAAGAAAAGAAAAAGAACTAAATGGAATTAAATAAATATTTTTTTTAAAAAAGAATTATTCTATTCAACCCTATTTATTTTATTATTTACTTATTTGAATTTGACCAGAGAGGGACAGAGTGAGAGAGAGAGAGAGAGAGAGAGAGGAAGTGAGAAAGCAAGCCACCAGGTCCAGGACTTGAACTGCAGGTGACCATGTGGGAGTCCAGCACCCCCAATCACCATGCCACCTGCCAGGCCCCTTAAATAATTCTTAAACAAAACATTAACACTTTAATCTTTTGGATTAAAAAAATCTCATTCTTTAGTGTTTTGTCCTCAGTTTCCTCCTTTGAAGAACATTATATTTTAGCCAAAAAAAGAAAATATCTATATTGAGTCCTGCTCCATCTTGGGCTGGACCTAGGAATAGTAAGCTCAGCTTCCCTTTTCCAGGGCCTCCACACTTCACCTTCAGTCACACAGACTCTAATCCCAGGGTCAGCTTTGGTTCCTCCTTTTCCATAGCCTCCTGAGTCCAGTGAACCATTTAAAAAATACTCAGTTTTAAGGGCCGGCAGGTGTTGTGGTGGTTAAGGGCATTGGACTCCCATATGGGCGACCAGGGTTTAAGTCCTGGACCTGGTGGTGGTTTGCTTTCTCACTTTCTCTCTCCCTCTCTGGTAAAATTAAACAAAGTTAAATAAAATCATTATTTAAAAAATTCAGTTTTATGATTACTTTTTTAACTTGACCAGAGAGAGGGAGAGTGAGAAAGCAAGCCGCCAGCCCAAGACTCAGACACCGTGAGCCTCGCGGGACCGGAGAGAGTCCAGGCGTGGCCTCCATGCTCCATGCCCAGCCGGCTCCAGTGGGCCATTCTTCAGCTCGGACCTGTACTGGTTTTGTGCCCTGCCACTCCTGGAGCTGCCCCTCCACCTGCTAGAGCGGCTTATCCAGAGGCCTGGGGGTGGGAGTGTCTCTCTTCAGACCTCTCTGGAATAGTGTCAGATATTTCCCTGAAGGTCTCCGCCCTGACAGAAATCTAAAATACCTCCCTACAAACTCCCTGGCTAGGTTTTCAAGACCTGACCCCACCTGATGCGAGCTGATCTGCCGTCACCCTCAGCCTTTCAAGCACTCCTGCACGCGGGGTTCGCGAGCGCACCCACCTTCCTGCCCTGCAGACGCTGCTTCCTCTGGAAGCCTGCCTGAACTCTCCACCCGCAGAGCTGCAGTCCTGGCCCAGCTGTCTCACGCTGCCCTGGCCAGAGCCCCCTGCATTCTCTTTGGCACAGTCCCCCTGTCTTTTTATTTTTGAAAACCTGCTATAGGGCACATGTGCCCAGAGAAGGGCACAGAGAAAAGGAAAGTACGAAATCGTGTGTGGACGGCCTCTCCACCTCCTCCAGGGACTTGGGGCCGCGCACGTGCAGGTGTGTCTCCAGCTGCGGATCAAACTCCAGCTGTGCCGGGCCACAGGGGATCCAGCTGCCTTCACCACCGCCACTGCCATGGCCTGCGCGGAACCACGTGTCTCAGCACTTCCCACTGCTGGGTGGCTCGGCTTGGCTCAGGTGTGGTCGTAACTTCCTTGCAAGTGTATGACTGGAGTGGCACCCAGAGCTTTATTCTGCTTCGAATATCCCTTCTCGGGTAAATAGGAAAGCGACTTCTCCTCCACATGTTGGGGGCCGAGAGGGGCCGGGTGCTACACCCCGGTCAGCACCAAACCCTGACTGGCCGTCAGGTGGCAGGAGGAAGCCGGCTTCGGGACGCGACTTGTGTGCGCTGGCGGGCCCCAGGAGTCTGTCCACCTCACTGTTTGAGCCCTCGGTGTCCGAATAAACGGAGGCCCTCTAAAGGTCTAGAACCACCTGGGCCTCTTCATTTTCAGGGTGCTTAACATATTACTCTCAAGGGGTGCAAATGCGGTGGCGCGTGTGTCTCCGTGCCCTTTCGTCTTACTCCAGGAGACATCACGAACTGCAAGCCGACTAGCCTCGGACTCTGCCATCAGGGCTGTGTTTCAGGTAGGTGACAAGGCGGCCGCGGGCTCGGGCCCAGCGCGATGACTCTGCAGGAACCCGGCGCCGGCCTCACCTCCTGGCCAACCAACAGCCACTTCCTGCCTCACTCTCGGCCAATCCTCACGCTCCACGAAGAATAGCCCTAGGGGGCGTATGGGAAGGTGCGCGGAGCGATGGCCACGCCGACCAACCGGACATCGGGGCTTGCGCGGGGGGGCAGGACTTGGCGCTGCCGAGAGCTACTCAGGAGCGAGGGGCGGGCGCAGGGCCGGGCTCCGGGCGGGGGGGCTC
>NW_006159689.1:1505338-1508270 GCF_000334495.1 Tupaia belangeri chinensis | reverse complement strand
GCAGCCTCCGGCGACCTCTGGGACAGCCAACTTACACTTTCAGCTTGGCCTCTGGGGCCTCGTTGGGCCTCCTTTTGGCTTCCTGGATAGTCGGGGTGGGCTGGAGTAACCCGGTAAAAGTCTAAGACGGGATCGGGCCTAGCAGTCCCCCGAGCAGTAGGGAGAGCTTATGCTAGACCGAGAGAGAACATTTAGGATTAACGTTACAGGTTCGGTATTTGGAAACGTAACTCCGAAGCGACAGTCTGGACCCTAGCAGGCTGCAGAGTGAGGAGAATGTACTAGAACCGCGCAGTGGTGGAAACTTGGGTCTTCTCCCCTGGGTGGGGATTGAGCCAGTTGAGGATTTCCCGGACAGGGCTGCACCCTCAAGCTCTGGGCACCTGTTCTTACAGCGAAGGAGACAGAGGCCTCTAGATAGGAAATGACTGCCCCAAGGTCATCCACTCAGTAAGTCACGTTGGGAGTGTGGGAGAGGGCTGGGCAGTTGCAGTGTATTGGTTGCCTCTGGTTCGAGTCCCTCGGCCGTTTGTTGCGTGAGCTTGGGCAGTTCTCTTACGCTTTGTGCCCCCCAGTTCTCGCCAAGTTGCGAACATAGTACCTGGTGGACTGGAGGAATGAATTGTGTATAAAACAGGGCAGGGAGGTCTGATTCAGAACTGCTGGGGACAGCTCTCCCAGTAGGGCGCTGTATTCGGAAGGCCCTTGGCCAGCTCCGCTTACATCCTTCTGGGCTAACATTTAGGGTGACAGGAGAGAGGATCTGGTCCTTCTGGAGTATCTATTGGGTATGAAACCCAGTGAGCGATTGCGGGTGGAGGGAGGCTAAATCAAGCTGAATATTAAAGCGAGAGGACAAAGGTGAAGCGCAGTGAGGTCTCCTTACCTGGAGTTTAGGAAATGGCAGATTTTACTCAAGTTTGTAAGAAGTAGAGTCTTTTAAAGGGGAGGGTCGTATTGATCTTTGAAGTCATTCCATGCCTCAGTCTTTCCAGCAGCGTGGGAGGGCTGGGAGTGGAAGCAACTGCTTGGTGCACGCGTGCTCAGTCGTGCGGCCTCGCGAGGCGGAGGGCGGGTGGCAGTTCTCATAAGCCAGGCTGCACAGACAAGCCAGGTCACTGGGCCAGGAGAAGGCTAGAGTGAGAGTGAACCGGAGCGAGTGTCCCACAGTCACCCTCTCACTCAAAACGGGCGTTGGCACCTTCCCACACCTTACTATCTTAACCCGACAGGCCAGCAAGCATGTTATCTGGGAAGGGCGTTCGGACAGGGTCCTCGCTGGAGGTCACTTTGTGTCCTTTTGATTACAAGGCTCACTTTGCCCTGTGAGATAAGTTGAGGGAAGAAGTGGCAGTTGGTAAGCCTAAATGGAGGTGCGGAGTAACTGACTACCTTGGCTTCCACATCTGTAGGTGGGGTGCGAGGTCTCCTGATTGGCGCCTCACCTTTAGGGGCCATTGGGAGGTGCAAGTCAGATGGCAGCATAAAGCCCCTTGGGAAGCTGAGGAGGGTGCGGCTGTGGGCCTGCAGCTCGCGGCTCCTAGAAGGACAGCAGTGCCAAGGGGCCGTGGCTGCGGCTCACCGAGGAGCTTGTCCGGAGGTGCTGGTTGGGTGCTTTGTCAGATTGCAGGTGAACATTCAGGGTAAGCCTAACTGTGCTGCAAAGTAATTTGGAAAACTTTCTTCTTTTTTGGAGAGGTTTTTGCTATAGGGCATGTGCGCTCACCAGAAAGACAGACAGAGAGACAGAAAGCAAGAAATCACCACTTGGGGGTGGCCACACCGCAATCCTTTCTCCTCCCTTTTCCTCTTGGGATCTTGGGCACGCATGCACACATGCCCAGCGTGCTCGCCCGGCGTGAGTTTTAAGCTACCAGGTCTTGAACTCAAACCGCAGTCGACTACATGGAAGTCCAGCAACATAGCCATTACACTCACTGCTAGTCCCGGAGATTTTGGTTTTTTAAAGAGTTTGGGGAATCTTCAGTGTGTGTCTTGAGTACTACGTAGTGTATAGGAAGCAACATGCTACAGGGAAAAAAATCAATTCTAATGTTCCTGTTGATGAGAAACAAATTCCAAAAGCCTAAACAAGGCACTATCAATCTATTTTGATTTTTATTTTTGGAGAGGTTTTTGTTATAGGGCACGTGTGCTCACCAGAGAGACAGAGACAGTCAGAGAGACAGAAAGCGAGAAATTACCCCTTAGGGGGGATGGCCACACTGCAGTCCCTGCTCCATTCTCCTCTCGGGATCTTGGGCACACATGCACAGGCGCCTAGCGTGAGTTTAAGCCACCGGGTCCAGGACTCGAACCGTGGTCGACTACGTGGGAGTCCAGCGACATAGCCATTACACTAACTGCTGGTCCCAAGTATCAGTCTATTTTTAAGTGGATGAGCATTTACAAGAAGACCACGTTGAGTTTTATGTATTGTTCCCCTCTCCATGCTTTTATTTTTTTTATTTTTTTGGAGAGATTTTCGCTGTAGGGCGCGTGTGCTCGCCAGACAGACAGAGACATAGAGACAGAAAGCGAGAAATCACCCCCCAGGGGGGATGGTCACGCCGCAATCCCTTCTCCTCCATTCTCCTCTCGGGATCTTGGGCACGCACGCACACGCGCCCGGCGTGAGTTTTAAGCCACCGGGTCCGGGACACGAACCGTGGTCGACTACGTGGGAGTCCAGCGACATAGCCATTACGCTAACTGCTGGTTCCCTCCATGCTTTTATTTTTTAAAAGAATTACTTCATTTTATTTATCATTATTATTTTCTAATTTGCTAAGGGTATGTGCGCCCACCAGAGAAAGAAAAGAAACATGGAAAGCAGGCTGTAAGGTCCAGGACTTGAACCATGGTTAGCCATGTGGGGAGTAAGGCGCCTTAACCACCCTGCAACCTGCCGGCCCCATATTTTTATTTTTCA
>NW_006159689.1:1503663-1505294 GCF_000334495.1 Tupaia belangeri chinensis | reverse complement strand
AACCAGCAGTTAGCGTAATGGCATTTGGCATTTGGTTTCTGCAACAGCCCGGAAAGGGAGACACTGCTGTTACCGTCTTAGAGGTGAGGAGGCCAGTGATTCACCCAAAATGACAAGTTGCCGAGTAGCCATGACCTGTTTCACTGCATGCATCGCACTGTCCTAGCTGTGACCTCGACAGATTATGGAATTTCTTTTAGCTTTTCTTTTCTCATGTGTAAAGTGGGGTTGATAGAATTTCTTGGGGTTCTCGTAAGGGTAACTAGACTGTAAGTGTCCAGAACCCATAAAACTGAAAAATCTTAAAAGTATATTAGATGAATGGATAACTTAAATAAAAGGAAGACTGCCTCCCCTCTCTGATTACACACTGCCTGTTTATACAATCACTTAATACTTTTTCAAAACCAAAACAGACATCATCATCTCTTCTGTTCCTCTTTCTGATTTCTCATGGAATAAGAGGAAATATAGTTGAAATTTCTTGACTTCTTTTAAGAGGCAAAGAGTCACAGAAAAGCCAAAGAACCAAGTGGCTTCAGTTCTGCCAGATATTTAAGGAAGAAATAACACTATCCCTTCACACAGTTGAGAAATGGGGCCTGGGTTGGGGGAGCACTTCTTAACTCATTCTGTGAGACCAGTATTACCCTGATACCAAAATAAGACAAAGATTTCGTAAGAAAGGAAAAACATGGACCAATAACTTTCTGAAAATGGATGCAAAAATCTTGAGTAAAACTAGCAAACTAAATCCAGTAACATGTGAAGGAGGATGATTACACCAGGACCAGCTGGGACTTACTCTGGGAATGCAAGGTTGGTGCGACATCTGAAGATGAAGGAAGGGCAGACATCACGTGATCATCTCAGTAAACCAAAAATAAGAAAAAGCCCCTTTTATGATAAATAATCAGCAAGCCAGAACTAACACTTCAGCCTGCCTTAGAGACAAAGACATAATCTCTTTATTTGAAAAGGTAAAACGTAAGTGTAAAATACCTTGAATATGGTTTGAGCCCCTACTTGTTTTTTATTTCTTTCATGGAAGAGAGAGAGGGGGAGACCGGTATCCTTGCCAGGGTCTTCACAGCGCAGTCCACCCCAGCCTTTAGCCAACCCTGGCTCAGGAGCACATCTGTCCAGCATACTTACAGGGGTCTCTGGACCCTTTCCATGTGGGATTGCCTCACAGAGTTTGGTGTGTTTTCATGTCATCATCTGTCCCTCCCCCATTTGTTTTAAACATCTTTTTTTCTGAATGGACTCTTTAAGGACAGTTTCTGCCTTAGATATCTCACTGAGAAGTGACAGATGTAGCATTTCTTAATGCTGGTCATTCCTAAAGTCGACCTGCATAGTCATCTAGGTTTGCTGAAGCTCCATGCAGAGATGCCTACTCACGTTAGAAAAGTAGAATCTGGGGACCAGCAGGTGGCGTGGTGGTTAAGGCACTGGATACTCCCACATGGCTGACCAAGGTACAAGTCCCGGACCTGGTGGGCTTGCCTTCTCACTTGCCCTCTCTCTCTGGTCGAATTGAAATAAATGAATAAATAAAATTAAGGAAAAAAATAAAGAACCCTATTATCTTTAAAAAAAAAAAAAAAAAAAAAGAGAACACAAGAGTT
>NW_006159689.1:1486492-1503515 GCF_000334495.1 Tupaia belangeri chinensis | reverse complement strand
CTTATTTTTTTTAAGAATTATTTTATTTAGCTTTATTTATTTATTTATTTATTTTCATTTGACTAGAGAGGAACAGAGAGAGTGAAAGGGAAAGTGAGAAAGCCAGGTTCAGGACTCGAACTGCAATTGGCCATGTGGGAGTCCAGCGCCCTTACTCACCACACCACCGGCCCCCAACTTTATTTCTTTGCTTACTTATTTTAATTTGACCAGAGAGGGTGAGAGAGAGAGAAAGTGAGAAAACAAGCCGCCAGGTCCAGGACTAGAACCACTGTTGGCCATGTGGGAGTCCAGTGTCTTAACCATCACGCCACCTGCCGGCCTAGTCTCCTGAATGTTATTAGATGTGTGTAGTAAAACAGTGTACATATCCCTGTCTTTGCGGTATGCTGAGAACAGAGTTGTAGGTTAAGAAGTTTAAACTTGGAGAAGCTCATAAAGAAAGTAGTTGGCGACGCAGCAGGAAAAGAACAGGCAAACATGGAAGTTCCATATCCAGAATTGCTGAAGTTGTTTCCACTGCTGCCGACGAGCTACAGAAGTCACATAATGTAATTGGGAAAGTGAGTTTCCTTGCTACATAGATTATCCAGCCCGTTATGTAAACCATCTGGACATTAGGTCTGTTGGTGAAGGATGAGAATGTAGTGTACTCACTGTGGCTGTGTCGAGAATACCGTTCAAAGGGCAAACCTTTGAAGTGTGACTATGGAGCACTGGACTTCACAGAGGATGCGGGCGCTCACTGGGGAGAGTGTGCCTGTGTGTGCACCTCCCATGGGGGTGGCCACACTGCGGTCCTGTCCCTCAGGAACTGGAGCATGCATGCACACGTGCCTCGTGTGTTTTCCAAACTGCAGGGTGGGGATTCGAACTGGATAGCCAAGTGGGGCCCTGCTCCCATGCTTGGTGTCTGCTGCACAACAACAGGCCCTCTTTTTTATTTTTAAATTTCTTTCTTTCTTTCTTTTTTTTTTTTTTTAATGAGAAATAAATTTGTTTATTCCTATAGTGTAAAAATCTATGCTTCAGGGTTCAGTGAACTCTTGGAAAGCGTCTTCTGCATCCTACTGGTTGTGGAAGTATTTCCCGTGCAAAGTTGTTGAGATGTTTAAAGAAGTGGTAGTCAGTTAGCGAGGGGGTCAGGTGAATATCAAGGATGAGGCAAAAACTTTCTAGTCCAGTTCATTCAGTTTTTGAAGAATTGGTTGTGCAACATGCAGTTGGGTGTTGTGGAGAAGAATCGAGCCCTCTCTGTTGACCAGTGCTGACTGCAGGCGTTGTGGGTTTTGGTGCATCTCGTCAGTTTGCTGAACATACTTCTCATATGAGTGACCATGACCTTTTTTGGTGCAAGTTTGTCTTTTAGAAGTGCTCTGAAACTTCATTTCAGTCCAGCCACGAAGCTGGTCATCACCAGTTGTATAAAATCCACATTCATCTCTTGTTACCATCCAATCAATAAGTGGTTTGTTGTTGTGTAGACTAAGAGAAGACAATACTTCAAAAAGACTATTATTATTATTATTATTTGGAGAGGTTTTCCCTTTAGGGCGCTTGCGCTCGCCAGACAGACAGAGACAAAGAGACAGAAAGTGAGAAATCACCCCCAGGGGGGATGGTCACGCCACAATCCCTTCTCTTCCATTCTCCTCTTGGGATCTTGGGCACGCACGCACACGTGCCCGGTGTGAGTTTTAAGCCACCGGGTCCGGGACGTGAACCACGGTTGACTACGTGGGAGTCCAGTGACATAGCCATTACACTAACTGCTGGGTCCCATCAAAAAGACAATTATTTAAAAAAATTTCTGATCAGCTCATGAGGCACCAACTTATTGAATTTTTTTTCACCTTCCTAATTTGCTTCAAATACCAAACAATGCCGAAAGGTAGACATTGAGTTCTTCAGCAACTTCTTGCACAGTTGTAGGAGGATCAGCTTCGATGATTGCTCTCAGTTGGTCGTTGTCGACTTCCGATAGCTGGTCTAACACCATTTCCACGGTTTGCACATCTATGCGACCGAGGGCTTCAGCCTGGGCGTATTTCTGCTTGAGAGCGGCAGTCCATCCCACTGCATGACCGACATGCACGGCATGCTGAAGGTGCCCTGCGGCACGGTGCACATCAGTTGCATAGACAAGCTGGAGACCAGTGGCGGGCCTAAATTTATTTCTTTAATGAAAAAGAGACCCCTTCACACTACAGGCCACTTCTAGCCTCAGCTGGTGTGTGTGCCGGGCATGTACTGGGGTGCCGGGCGTGCACATGATGCTCCCACATGGCTTCAGTGCCACTGCGTGCTGGTAACCCCATACCTCTCGGCTGGCCTGTTTTCCTGACAGGCCTTTGAGGCAGAGATACTGTTAGCCACACTGGTGAAATAGGGCAGGGAGGGCCCAGGAAGGTACACAAGTTGGCTGTGGCCACTCGGAGGAGCAGGAGGGGCTAGAATGCAGGTTCCTTGGCCCAGCAGGTTGCTCCACCACACGTACTGTGCTGTGTCGTGTGTAAGGAAGTGTTTCTGAACCTTTATTTTTTTCTTTTTTGCTAAAGAGTGTGTACATTGACCAGAGAGGGAGAGGAGGAAGCACCCTCTATGGAGAGTGGTCAGTCTGCAATCCTTTCTCCTCCATCTCTGCCTCCATTTGGGATTTGGGGCGTGCACTCACAGGAACCTCACACGAGAACCCCGTGTTTCCCAGGCTGCCAGGTCCAGGATCCCAACCATGCGGTTGGCCATGATCCAGCCGCGTTCACCACATCACTGTTCGCTAACGCTGGTTTCTGCACAACTTCGATCAGCTTTCAGTAACTGTCTTCTCTGACCCCAGGAATACTTTCCTTTTAGTTTTTGCTGTGGGGCACTCACTGCTGGAGCAGAGATGGGGGGCTGCGAGACCACGCTGCCCCTGCCACAGGCCCTTTTCGTTCTCCTCCTGGGCCCCGGCATGCTCGCAGTGCTGGCCGTGTGGACCCAGTGCCTTAGCTGCCACACCACTGCTGACCTGAAGTCCCTCGCTATCCTTGACGGTGTTAGAAGATTATCACGTTTATGGTGGTTTTTCATTGCCAGCACTTCTGAAGGTCCCTGACTGGTGATTTGGCCAGGGCAGGCGTGTCGCACGGACACACTTGGAGAACTGTCGCAGGTCCAGCTCTGTCCTGCTTATGAGTTACACACCCATATCGTGTGCATCCTGGGTCAGACGCTGCTGTGAAGTTTGAGGTCCCCCTCCGTGATGAAAGTTAGAGGGTGGGGAGTGTGCATGCGCTACAGAGGGAGGGCGGGAGAGGGCTTCTAGAAAACCAGTAAGTGGAGGTCTCCGAGATGAGAATGACTGCGTCCAGGCAGAAGGTCCAGGAGGTGGCCTGCCACATGGACGGTCTTCGGAGCTGGAGGGCATTGCCCTCGGGCTGTGGTCTGTCTTCATACGAGTCAGGAAGTAGCAGAGAGTGATAGGAAATTTTTTTTTTTTTAATAATAATTTCATTTGTTATTACTATTTTTTAAATAATTATTTTTTATTTAACTTTATTATTATTATTTTTCCAGTTTAAACAGAGAGAGAAGAATAATGAGAAAGCAAGCCACCAGGTCTGGGACTTGAACCATGGTTGGCCACGTGGGAGTCCAGCACCTTGAATCACCACTTCACCTTCCAACCCCTTTATTTGTTATTATTTTAAAAAATTTGACCAGAGGGAGAGACAGAGAGAGAGGGAAAGTGAGAAAGTGTATCGCCAGATCTGGGATTCAAAGCACGGTCAGCCATGTGGGAGTCCAGGGCCTTAGCCATCACACCACCTGCCGGCCCCTGTGGTATTTGTTTAGTACAAGAAAATGCTAATTCATTTAGCAGTAATTTTCTTGTATTCCTGGATGTTCCAAATCTAGTGACCACTGGCACTGTGGTTTTGGGGCAAAGGCACTGTGCCATTTGCTTTTTCAAGTTTATTTTTTCCATGAGCGAGAGAAACAGCAACCCTAGCAGGGTCTCGGAGCCACCGCCCACCTGCCGCAGCCAGGCCCAGGGCACCGGCAGCTGTGAGCCCTGCTGCTCAGGAGGTCTCTGAGCTTCACGCAGCATCTTGCCGTGTGGGCCGTGTGGGTTGGCGGCAGAGGGCTCGGGCCACCGTCTGGCACCGTGCTGTCTGTCTGTTAAGAGCGTCATTGCTCTTTTCTTGAGCTGCTGTTATTTCCTTTTGATTGTCTCAGAAACTGGGGACATGGTTTGTAAAGGCCAGGTAAGACGGAGACAGGGGAGGGCAGCCTGCGAGGTCCCCTTACTCTTTTTTATTTTTGGAGAGGTGTTTTTGCTATAGGGCGCGTGCGCTCGCCAGACAGACAGAGACAGAAAGCGAGAAATCACCCCCCAGCGGGGATGGTCACACTGCAATCCCTTCTCCTCCATTCTCCTCTCGGGATCTTGGGCACGCACGCACACGCGCCCTGCATGAGTTTTAAGCCACCGGGTTCGGGACGCGAACTGCGGTCAACTATGTGGGAGTCCAGCGACATAGCCATTACGCTAACTGCTGGTTCCCAGAGGTCCCCTTACTCGTACACATGAAGGTACGTGAAGAGTTAGTGTGTCTTTCAGACAGCTGTGTAGAATTGGCCAGAGAGGTGCAGATGGGAAGTCAGACCTTGGCAATGTGACCTTGGTGAGGCGTGCTCGGGCCTTACACTTCCTCAGAAAGGAAGGTAGTAGGTACACTAGACTCCTTGAGTGTATTTCTGCTCCAAGATTTTAACAATTATCTATTTAATTTTTTGGAGAGGTTTTTGCTGTAGGGCGCTTGCACTTGCCAGAAATACAAGAGACAAACAGAGAGACAGAAAGTGAGAAATCACCCCCCAGGGGGGATGGCCATGCCGCAATCCCTTCTCCCCTTGGGATCATCTTGGGTGTGCACGCAGACGCGCCCAGCATGAGTTTAAGCTACCGGGTCTGGGACTCGAATCATGGTCAACTACATGGGAGTCCAGTGATATAGCCATTATGCCAACTGCTGGTCCTAGCTCTGGGACTTTTTAGTGGGGAGATGGGGAATCATCCATTGAAGATAAAATAATGGAGAGGTCAGCAGGGGGCATGGTGGTTGAGGTTCTGAATCCCACATGACCCGCTCTTTGGTTTAAGTCCCAGACACAGTGCCTTAAAAAAAAAACATGCTGGGTGCATGTGCATGCTTGTCCAAAATCTCAAGAGGAGAGTGGAAGAGGGGGTTGTAGTGTTGCCATCCCTCCTGGGGTGGTGATTTCTCATTTCCCACCTCCTGCTCTTTTTCTCTGTTGTGAGTGCAATGGCAAAGGTGTAAAAAAATAATAATAGAGCATCTTTCTTTTTTAAAAGAATAATTATTTGATTTACTTTTATTTATTTATTTTAATTTGACCAGAGAGGGAAAGTGAGAAAGCAAGCTGCCAGGTCTGGGACTCGAACTATAGTTAGCTGTGTGGGAATCCAGCACCCTTATCCACCATTCCATCAACTGGCCCTCTTTCTTTTTAAAAAATCTGATTTACTGAAAAACTGTGAAGGTCTGGGGCCAGCATGTAGCATGGTGGTTAAGTCACTAGACTCCTACATAGTTGAAAGCGATTCGAGTTCTGGACCTGGCGGTTTGAAAACCACATGGGTTCGTGTCTGTGCATGCCCAAAATCCCAGAGGAAAGTGGAGAAGAGATTGCGGTGTGACCATCTTCCTTTGGAGGTGATTTCATTTTCCCTGACACTGTCCGGGCTGGCACATGTGCCCTATGGCAGAAATGTTGAAGAAAATGCTGCAGAAGTAGCCCAGGGGGTGCCTGCATCCCTCACATCCGGTGTTCTCCTGGGGCTAACTTGGACTGGTGTGGTGCATCCCTTACTTCATGAACCACCTCTGAAACCCAGTGGGCACTGTTTGTAACTGAGGCTCCATATAGAGTCCAGTCTTGCACCTCTTCCAACCCAGGGTGCCATGCTGCATCTGGTTACCCTGTCTCCTCAGGGTCTACCCTTGGTCATCTGGTTACCCTGTTTCGTCAGGGTCTACTCTTCGTCATCTAGTTACCCTGTCTCCTCACGCGCTTCTTTCGGAGCAGGGAATGAAGCGCGGGCAGCAGAGAGGTGACCGTTGTGACGTGGGTCTCGGCCGTCGGTTTAGGGAGGCCGGTGCAGGAGGGTGCAGGGCTGTCTGGGCCAGGTGAGTGGGGGCTTCCCAGCAGCACCACCTGGCTCCTGAGGGGCAGAGTCCGACTGCTCATTGTAGGGTAGAGTTTAGCAGGCAGGTCTGAGTTTCGGACGCCGAGTCTGTCCCATAGGGTGTAGGACCTCTTCAGAGAGGAAGCGGGGTGTGATCACGCCAGTACAGGGGTCCTGACGGTGCCAGCAAGGCCGGGGAGCCTGGGCGTGGCCATCTTCCTTTGGAGGTGATTTCATTTTCCCTGACACTGTCTGTCCAGGCTGGCACATGTGAATAACATACTTCCTTTCCTTAAAGGATTATTTATTTAATTTAATTATTTTTCTTATTTTTTTATTTGCTAGAGGGCATGTGTGTTCACCAGAGAAAGCGTGAGAAATCCAGCTGCCAGGTCGGGAACGCCAGCTTGGTTGGCTCTCTGGGGTCCAGTGCCTGGCCCACCGCGCCGCCTGCCTGCCCTGGCTGGCGTACTTCCGTGCTGCCTGTCCTCAGCTGACTGTGCCCTTAGCTCTGCTTCTCAGGGTCACGTCCTGATTGTCCTGTTGCGACCTCGCAAGGAGCTGAGACCCCCGGCCTGTGCCCCTGAGGCAGCTTTCTTGGTGAGGCCACCAGCGTGGCCTCCACTGCCAGCCCTGGAGCCGACTGGCCTGTTCCTTCCATCAGTAGTCCTTGGAGAGGCCCATTGCTGCCAGTGGTAGTCTAATAGTCTCGCCGTGTTTAGAGGGTCAGAGATCGAAGGAGCTGGTCCTTGGTTTAATATTTGTTTTGGATCTTAAAACACTACTTTGAAAACATGCCTACATCTGATGGCCCTTGAGCAGTAGCAGCACATTCGTTGGTGTTAAGTCTTCAGTGTGGGAAGCGATGCGTCTCGTCCCGTTGTGATTTGTGATTGGTACTCACCGTCAGTTGGTGAGTGAACGAGCTTCTGTCCGTTGTAGAGAGCTTTACAGGTGCAAGGGGCTAGCGGGAAATTGTATTTGGTTACTCTAGATCTCTGTAGCCAATCTGATATTCTATGTGGGATAGTTACATTTTTTTTTTTTTTTTGAGAGAGATTTTCACTGTAGGGCGCGTGCTCTCGCCAGACAGACAAAGAGAGACATAGAGACAGAAAGCGAGAAATCACCCCCCAGGGGGGATGGTCACGCTGCAATCCCTTCTCCTCCATTCTCCTCTCTGGATCTTGGGCACGCACGCACACGCGCCCGGCGTGAGTTTTAAGCCACCGGGTCCGGGACGTGAACCACGGTCGACTACGTGGGAGTCCAGCGACATAGCCATTACACTAACTGCTGGTTCCCGCATATGTTTGAGTTTTATTTTGCAATTTTTTTGAAATAGAGTCTTTTAATTAAGTGATTAATTTAGGAAATCCCTTAATCTCTCTGGGCTCTTTTTTCTTACCTATAAAATGAACTACAGTAGGGACCAGCAAATGGCGTAATGGTTATGTCACTAGGCTCCCAGATGGCCGAGTCCTGGACCTAGAGACTTGAAATCCCACTGGGTGTGTATGCGTGCATACTCAAAATCTTGAGAGGAGAATGGAGAAGGGATTACAGTGCAGCCATCTCTCCTGGGGGGTGATTTCTATCTCTGTGTCTCTCCAGCAAGTGCATGTGCCCTATAGCAAAAATGTTTCTAAGATTAAAAACAAAGTGAAATAAAGTGAACTGCAGTGAAGTTCTTTTTGCTGATTTGGAAGCCGTAGTTTTAGTGAGAGGACAGTGACGCCGGGGCGTGTAAAGCCCCAGACACTCACTGACCGTGCTGTCTTCCACGTAGGTCATGGGGCGGGAGTGGCTGCTGTGTGTGTTACTCGTCCTTGGAACGGCCCTCATCCAGGCTCACGAGGGGCAGGAAGATGATATGGTCGACATCGAGGACGACCTTGATGACGTCATTGAGGAGGTGGAAGACTCAAGACCCAAACCAGATGCCAGCTCTCCTCCCCCATCTCCAAAGGTTCGAAGTGGTCTCTGACTCCGTCTCCTTTACCTCTTGGGATGATCAAGCTGGTGCCTGGGTCCTCCCACAGGGAAAGCAGTTCTCAGACGTGTCTCCCCGCCAGGGCCTCTGCTCTCCCCGGCCAGAGGCCAGTTGTGTGGGCTGAATGACAGGCTAGTGCGAGGGACATTGGTGGGGACTGAGAGCGAGACAGATTCTGCTGAGGGGGGATGCTGCTGAGACTTGGCTCTAACCCAGCTTCGTGTGTGATCCAGGTTACCTACAAAGCCCCAGTCCCGACGGGGGACGTGTACTTCGCAGACTCCTTCGACAGAGGGACCCTGTCGGGGTAAGCGTGTACCCGAACGAAGGTCTCACAGGCGGGCGTGTCAGCGAGCGGCCATGGCGGGTTCCTTTAAGGGCACATTCTGTGCAATGAACGGCCTTCTGGAACGGAGAGGCTCGCTTCTGCCCCCTGCCCAGCTGCGCCCTGTGTAAGGACTTCCAAAAGTCTGTGGGAATGGAAGCTAAGCACGTTTACTTTGCTGCAGGAAGTGATTGAAGTCTATGCAGTTTCTTTATAACACACATTTTGTTTTTTGTTTTTATTTATTTTTGCCATAGGGCAAGTGTGTGGTGGGGCCAGGGGAGTGAGGAGCGACCTCCGGTGGGGATAGACACTCGGTCCCTCACATTTTCCTCTAGGGGGCTTGGGCGTGCTCACACGCTACGCATGTCTTCCAGGCTGCCAGGTCCGGGATTCAAACCACGCGCTTGGCCATGCAGGACCCAGCCTCCTTGACCACCACACCACTGGCTCGCCCAGGCATATGCATTTTCCATGAACTTTTTAAACGTTTATTGTTTCCGTGAGAGAGGCAGAGAACTGGGGAGAGAGGGGCACCCAGCAGGTGCCCATGCACAGTCTGTCCCCGCCTCAGTCGGCCTGGGCCTGGCAGGTGCGTGCCCAGCATGCCCGGGGATCCTAGGCCAAGAGCCCGGCCCCCCCATGGGGTCCAGCGGGCCGGTGCACCCTCCCCACCAGGAACGTGCAGCCGTGGTGCGGCCTGACGCCTCTGCCCTGCCGTGAGCTTTCTGAATGCCCTTCGTACGTCCTTGCAGTCTAATGGTCTCCGCCCCTTTCCGTTAGATAGGCTGTGAGGCGCATGTGCTGTGTAAGCACTGCTGGGGACAGAGTCAGGTCCGAAGTAGGGTGGTTCATAGGCTAAGGGGAGCAGGGCAGATCTTGCTAGAAATATTTACATTATTTCTCTCACAGGTCAACAACCATCATTTGAATCTTAACTTTGGGGTTTGTCTTAATTACAGGTGGATCTTATCCAAAGCCAAGAAAGATGACACCGATGATGAAATTGCCAAATACGATGGTGAGACGCCGTCAGTGTTAGACACATAGTGGACGGCCCTGGCACCTCCTAGGTCTAGTTTCAAAGGCGATACAAGTTGTAGGATTTTTCTTTGGAAGTTTTGCCAGCTCTGTGTGGTGGGGCACTTAATATGGAACTTAAAGCCATGTTGGAAGGGGGTGGTCATCCTAGGCAGTGATGCAATGAATATGCTACGGTTTTTCAACAACTCCAGCTGATGTCGGTCCGCTAAACGTGTGTTCAGCACTTAATAGAGCAACTCTCATAGAAAAGTGGAACACACTTCAGATTTGTTGGTATGGTAGTTTACAGCTTAAGTTTCCTCTGACAGCGTTCAAAGGCCCTTCAGAGGTGTATTAGGAAGTGGGCTTTCTCTGTTGTGTTGCAGGGAAGTGGGAGGTGGACGAGATGAAGGACACCAAGCTTCCAGGGGACAAAGGGCTGGTGCTCCTGTCGCGGGCCAAGCACCACGCCATCTCCGCCCAGCTGAGCAAGCCCTTCGTGTTCGACGCCACGCCTCTCATTGTTCAGTACGTGAGTCGCTCGTCTGAGACGCTTCCTAGAAAGGGCACTGCCAGGGAGCACGCTTCAAGCTTATTATTCTCTCTAAAATAACTAGGAAATGGCATAAAGTACAGTAGGAATTTTTGGGAGAATGTAAACTTACTATTGATGCTTTTTATTATATAATTTCTGCCTAGTAAACTGTTTTGAAACAAACTGGCTATCCATCCTCCTGATAGCAAATGAAGATCTGTATTTCGACAGGAGATTTATTGGGGATCTGCATTGAGATTTAATCTTCTTCTACTTTAGCTGGATTACGTAGCAGTTCAAAAGCATTAAAAGATGGATTCTTTCTTAAAGATAAGCATATTACCTGTGATAGACAATAATAACCGAGGTGGGGGAAGAGAAAGTAAATTAAGAGATAAGATCTTTTAAAACACCCTATTTTGTGCTTTTTTTGCTGAAATTAGGTACGAGGTTAACTTCCAAAATGGAATAGAATGTGGGGGTGCCTACGTGAAACTGCTTTCCAAAACACCAGAACTCAGCCTGGTAGGTACTTCCTTCTCTGTGGCCGGATGGCCTCGATCATAATTCACAAATTACAGAGGAAAGGAAAACTGCGTGTGGGATCAGTGAAAGTAAGGCCTACTCCCTGTGGTTTGGGTATTGACTTGACACTAACGTGTTTTTTTATTTGAAATGTGAATGCCAGAGCTATAACCAAGTTTTTGTCTCATCTCTGGCTTCTGTTTTCACAATGTTAATTTGAGCAAGCCCACTTCCTTGTTTTATAAAAGCAGCAGTCGGGCTGGCCTCGTGGCCAGTGATTGAGGGAGTCAGCTCCCATACGGCCAAGTGCACAGTTCTAGCCCTGGCCTCAGAGGCTTGGAAACACATCAGGCGCATGTCTGTGCACGGCCGAATCCTGGCAAGATGGAGAAGTAGAAGGGATTGCAGCAGGACTGGGGCCCACTGGAAGGGCTGCCTTCTCTCCTCCCTCTCTCTCCCTGTGTCTGTGGCAAGCTCACCCACCCTCTGCAAACAGAATTAAAAAAATAAAATGAAAGAAGCAGTAACTAGTATATTACTCTTTTTGAAGTACTTAAATATGTTCTTATTTTGAATTTCCCAATAATTGCTGGTTATTTCTTTTCATAAAAGTCTTACACAGTAACGTGCTTTTCCTTTACCTGTAAATGTATTGCAATTTTATGAGGGAATGTTGCATGATTTTAAAGTGTCGCCGTTGGCCACTTTGATTAGTTACTTAAAAGAGCCCACTTGTTCTGAAGGACCAGTTCCATGACAAGACCCCTTACACGATTATGTTCGGGCCCGATAAATGTGGAGAGGACTATAAACTGCACTTCATCTTCCGCCACAAAAACCCCAAAACGGGCGTGTATGAGGAAAAGCATGCCAAGAGGCCCGATGCAGATCTGAAGACCTACTTCACGGACAAGAAGACGCACCTGTACACACTGGGTAAGAAGGCCCTCTTCGGGCTATGGCATGGCGCGTTTATCTTGCATTCAGTCCAACAGTTGTGCGTCTGGAAAATACCCGTGCAGCAAGTACTCCCCAGTACCCTCTCAGGAGTGATGAGCTTACTAAGCTTGTCAGCATTCAGAGAAGGCCCGTAAGCGGGACTGAGAACTGAGCTTTGAGGCGCTTTAAGTCTGTGCTGTCCCATGGAGAGTGTTTCTCCCCTTTGGTTATTTCTTGTCGACAGAATGTGAATTAGAACATTGAACATACAGTGAGAATACGTACAGTAGGGACCAGCTGGTGGTGGGGGTTAATACTATATTCCCACGTGGTGACAGTGCTTCGAGGCCTGGACGCAGTGACTGGAAAATCACACTAGGTACATGTGCCTGTGTACCCGAGAGGAGAATGAAGGAGCAGGTTCTGTGGTGTGGCCCGCCCGCCGGGGTGGGTTCTCACTTCCTCCGTGTCTGTCTGTCTGTCTCTGGTGAGTGCACGTGCTCTGCGGCAAAGCCTAAAACATTACACAAGGAAGGCACAGTTTAAGGGGCTTCCCTTAAATACCTGGACGATTGAGTTTAATCATTTGGAAATTGAAATAGGTTTTTGGTTTTGTTTTATTTTAATTTTACTTTATTTATTTTTTTTTTTTTGAGGTTTTTACCTGAGGGGTATAGAGACAGAGACAGCAGGCAAGTGAGAAATCGCCTCAGAGGGGACGGCCTCGCCACAGTCCCTGTTTCTCTGTTGTCCTCCCAGGATCTTAGACAGGCACACCCATGTGCCCGGTGTGAGACTGCAAGCCACCAGATCCAGGACTGGAACCGTGGGCAGCCATGTGGGAGTCCAGCGATGTAACTGCTGCACCATCTGCTGACCCTATTGTTTTTTTTTAAAGACTTACTTACCTTTATTTATCATTTTATTATTTTAAAATTTGTCATAGAACATGTGTCCTCATCGGAGGGCAGAATAAGCGACGAAGCAGGCCACCAGGTCTGAGACTTGAACTGCAGTTGGCATGTGGGAGCCTGGTACCTCAACCACTGTTTCACCTGCTGCCCTGACTTCATTTTTTCCCCTTGATTTGTAAAATTAAGGTTTCCTACTTGTTTGAGGTCATATGTATACACACCCACTTTTCTGAAGAGACTGTAATAACCTTTTATCTTTATTACAAAAGTAGCTCATTGGATATAGATGTTTGGAACATAGAAATAAGCAAAAAGATGACAGTTAAAATTATTTGAGATATCAGCACTGTGATATGTATTTGTTCATATGTGTATAGACAAATGTAACTTTCTTTTTTATTGGAGAGGTTTTCGCTATAGGGCGCGTGCGCTCACCAGACAGACAGAGTGAGACAGAGAGACAGAAAGCGAGAAATCACCCCCCAGGGGGGATGGCCACGCCGCAATCCCTTCTCCTCCATTCTCCTCTCGAGATCTTGGGCACGCACGCACATGCCCCCGGCATTTGAGTTTTAAGCCACCAGGTCCGGGACACGAACCGCAGTCAACTATGTGGGAGTCCAGCGACATAGCCATTACACTAACTGCTGGCTCCCAAATGTAAGTTTCTTAAAAAAGAATTATTTATTCAGTTATTTAATTTGACCAGAGAAAGATAACACATACAGACACAGAGAGAGAAAAAAGAGAAAGATCTGGGACTCGAACCATAGTCAGCCATGTGGGAGTGTCCAGCTCCTTAACCGTCATGCCACCTGCTGGTCCCAACATTTTTAAAGAGGTTTTTGCCTTAGGGTGCATATGCTTGCTAGAGACAGGGACAGTGAGAGGGAGAGCGACAAATCACCCCCAGGAAGATGGCACACCACAATCCCTCCTCCGTTCTCCCCTTGGGATTTTGGGCACATATGGACACGCGCCCGGCTTGTTTCAAGTTTCTGGGTCTGGGACACAGGCTGCAGCTAGCCCTGTGGGAGTCCAGTGATGTAACCGTAAGGGTGTCTGCTGGTCCCTGACTCATGCTCTCACTGCTCAGCATGTGAGGCTTCTTCATGAGATCGCATGTCTTCCTTGTGGTTGGCAGCCATGTGGTGCTCCTTGTGCGTGCTCCAGCCTGGCCATTTGCATATCACACTGAGGTGTGAGGTCCAGACTAACACAGATCCTCGTTAAGGTGCCTCTGTGGCATAAAAGTCCTTTCATTCTAGAGTGGACTTCTGAAATAGAGTCATCAGTGGGTATGTGTTTTGTTTTGTTTTTAAGAGAGAATTTTGCTGTAGGGCATATGTGGTTTCCTTGGAGAGAGAGACAAAAGAGACAGAAATCGAGAAATCACCCTCCCCCCCAGGGGGATGGCCACACTGCAGTCCCTTCTCCGACTCTGTGGGAGTCTCGCGACTTAACCGTTATGCCATCTGCTGGTCCCAGATATGTGGTTTAATAAAGTAAAATGAAAAGGTTTTTGTAATTTGAAATTTTCCCTTCCATTCTCTTTTCAGGGTCTTGGGCATGCATGCCCACTTGCCCAGTGTGATTTTCAAATTGCCAGGTCTGGGACTCAAACCCTAGTAAGGCATTTTGGAGTATAGCACCTCAACCACCATGCCACCTATGCCTCAATACCAGCTCTGTTAAAAATGAAGTTATGGACCTTTTCTATTGGGATGTGGTCATAGTAAGTAAACCTGTGGGGCCAGCAGGTGTCATGGAGGCTAAGGTGACTGGATCCCACATACCCAGGACAGGTGGCTTAAAGCTCATACTGGGTGTGTGTGTGCATACTCACAATCCTGAGAGGAGAAGGGAGAAGGGACTGCATCATGACCATCCCTCCTGGGAGATGATTTCTCACTCTCACACACTCTCTTTCTCTGTCCCTGTCTCTGGCGAGCACATGCACCCTATAGCAAAATTAGAAATTAGAAACAAAACTCGCTTGCTGATTAATGCGGATCCATTCGCACTACTGTGCTGAGCTGTTTTGAGGATGTTCAGTATCTGCTTATTTATTTCAGATCTTCAGATCTGAGTGGTGGGCTCCTCCAGCACTGGCCCGTCTGAGGGTGCCATGCTGTGTGCAGGACGTGACTGAGATCTGCATGACCCAAACACCTACTGTGTCCAGAAGGGACCGCCTCAGTCTCTGAAAAGTCCGGGACCAGCCTAGAGCTATGCAGTTGTTTCTGAAGGCTAGAACTGTCCTGCTTCAAATTTTTCTTTGAGCTTTAAGTAATCTCTTTTATCACAATACTGTACCCGCTGCTGGGGGGCAGCTGGATTCAGACGTGTGTCTCAGCATGCTACACGGAGGCCAGACACTTCCAGTGCTCGTCCCAGGGCCTCAGCACACCCACCTTTCCTTCATGGCTGCGGCAGCCATCCTGCGCTTGCTGCATGGCCTCCCTGGTGCCCAGGCCGCCGGCTCTGCACCACCGTGAGGCCAGCCCGCCCCCTTTTTAGGTTTCACCCTAGTGTGAGTGCGTCCACCAGAGAGAGGGACAGCGAGGGACGTGAGCAATAACTCCCTGGTGGGGACGGCCATGCTGCAACACTTCTCTGTTCTCCTGGGGTTTGGGGTACACATACCCAGCGTGATTTTCAAGATGCCTGGTTCAAGACTCTTAACAGTAGTCAGTCATGTGGGAGTCCAGTGCCTTGAGCCACCATGCCACCTGCTGGTCCCTAGTGTTATAAATCTTCTCTGCCATGTCTTGTCATTCCTAGCAACCTGTGGAACTAGCGTGTGTGTCTTGGAGGCCCGAGAGCCAGGAGTGCTCTTCCCCAGACTCTTCCCTTAGACGCGGTGCTCTTACTGTGGTGAAGGAGGCCGGGGAGGGCGCCGCCAGCTGTCGTTACTTCGACTTTCTCTTTTTTAGTCTTGAATCCGGATAACAGCTTCGAAATATTAGTCGACCAGTCTGTTGTGAACAGTGGAAATCTACTAAATGACATGACCCCTGCTGTGAATCCTTCACGTGAAATTGAGGACCCAGAAGACCGGAAGCCTGAGGACTGGGATGAAAGACCAAAAATCCCAGACCCGGATGCCGCCAAGCCCGATGACTGGTGGGTACTGCAGCCCTGTCCCGAGCGTGAGGGAGCAGTCCGAACACGCCTGGCATGGACTTCTGGGTCTGGTCCAGTAGGAGGGGCACTTTTCCCTCGTCGTCAGTGTAGTCAGACTCCAGAAGCCTCGCAAACCACGCAGCTGCACGGGGACTGGGGCCCGTCTGCTGTCCTGCCCTGCCACAGGCCTGCAAGGTGCTCACCTTGATGGAGTGTGGTGACTCAGGTTTCGTGACAGCCTCGGACCTCTTGGCTCAGCCAGTGCATTTCATCTTCACAGACACAGTTAAGGCTGATGTCCTGAAATGTTCAACTTTAATTTGAAAAATAACCTTTGTCCTATTTAAGTACTCAGCTCTCTGCGACAGATTGGGCAGTGGAGTACCAAGGCATAAAACACAGAGCTCTCGACCTGGGTGTTAGGCCGGAAGTACAGCTAGCTGGGGGTGTGCGAAGGTGCCAGGGACCAGCCTGCCAGGCAGCCCTAGGCTGGGCGGGGTTCCTGGAGCAGGCCAAGCCGTGGAGGCTGGAGAGGGAGTCGGGCAGCTGGCAAAGGTGTCTCAGGTGAAGGGACCACCATGTGCAGGGACAGAAGTGAGCTCGACGGATGGCAGGACTGCGGGCCGCGCGTCGGCAGTGACGAGAGATGAAGACAGGCAGGGCTGCGTGCTCACGCCAGTCAGATCTAAACCAGCCGGGCGCTTTCACAGAGCGCCGGAAGTGAGCAGAGCAGTAATCGGGATGGGTCTCCCATTTGATCAAGTGCCCCCATGGAGTTAAATTCTAGATCTTTTTCTTCCCTGAGAGTTGAGACTTCTACTCTTGAACTTTATGCCATGCTGGTGTAAGTGCTGTTTATCTGTGTATTTGGGGGATGTTAGATTTGAACTCAGCCTTTTTCTTCTTAAGAGATTTCTGCTTTAGGGTGCCTGTGCTCATTGGAGAGACAGAAAGTGAAGTAATGGGTGGGGTGGCTATGCTGCAACCCCTCCTCCAGTCCTCGAGATTTGGGGCACGCACACACAGTGCCTGGTGTGTGTCTCCAGCTGCTTGGTCCAGGCCTCACCCCGCAGTTGGCCCTGTAGCTGGAGCCCAGCGCCTGGTGTGAGTCTCCAGCTGCTTGGTCCAGGCCTCACCCCGCAGTTGGCCATGTAGCTGGAGCCCAGTGCCTTAGCCACCGCGCCACTTGCTGGCCCTGGCTTTGCAGTGTTTAATTGGCTGTTTTGTTTCGGGGTGGGAGTGGATGACTTTATAGCTTAAAAAGATCAGGTGACTGTCACACAGGCTCCCAAGATTCTCACACGAGTAACTTGAAGCTAACAGGCAGGACAGGAAGTCCCGACTGAGGCTAGGAGGTGTCCTTGCTGCTATCCACAGTCCCGCTGCCTTACAGCAGCCGCATGGGACATCGTCGGTGCGCCCTGAGCTCCGCAGCCCCACGGTTCAG
>NW_006159689.1:1469286-1485712 GCF_000334495.1 Tupaia belangeri chinensis | reverse complement strand
GGGTTCAGGACAGTCACTGGAAAAGGAGCTTGCTCCCTGTCAGCAGTCACTCCCTACTGCTACCTCTCTCCACCTGCACCAACCCCTGATCCGCCCCTCTGGATTTGCCTGGTCTGGACATTCCTGTGAGGGAATCAGAAAACGCGTGGCCACTTACATCTGGTATTTCTCATTAGCATTAATGCGTGAACGGCCTGTGAAGCCTGACCCAGTCCTCTGTGTCATGGCTCCGACTCCACCATGTAGACGCCGCCGGGTTTGGCTGGGATGGCATCGAGCTGGCTCCCCATGCAACTGCAGTCATGGCTGAGGCTGTGAACATCTGCGGGTGTTGCGTAAATGCATCCTTTCCTTTCATGGGTGGAATTGCTTGGCCACACGGTCCCTGCGCCCACATTCGGGAGCTGCCAGACCCTTCCCAAAGCAGCCCGCGCTGCTGCTTTTCCTGCCAGCAGCGTCCAGGGGCTCGGTTTGTCCATACACACCCTCGCCGTTTCCAGACCTCGTCCTGACTCGGAGTTGCGTTTCCTTGATTGCTAATGACCGCATTTTTCATATGCTTATTAGTCATGTCGTTATGGAAATCTTCTGCTGATTTTTCAGTAGTTTGAAAGAGTTCTTTCAGGAGACGCTTATCAGATACATAGGTTACAGAGATTTTCTATGAGGAGTGTAAAATTTGAGATTAAGACCAAGATATTTCTAGAATGCTCTGTCAGCCTCACACGGCAGGACTACCTTGTCCTTCTCTGGCTAGGGCTGCCATGACCAGCTTTTTCTGTGTTGAAGGGATGAGGATGCCCCTGCTAAGATTCCAGATGAAGAGGCCACAAAGCCTGACGGCTGGCTGGACGGCGAGCCCGAGTACGTGCCCGACCCGGATGCAGAGAGGCCAGACGATTGGTAAGGGCTTCAGCGGCCTTTGTTCTTCTCTCTTTTTTTTTTAAGAATTATTTATTTAAGTTTACTTATTTTTTAATTTGCTAGAAGACACATGTGTTCAGTGGAGAGAAACAGAAGGACAGAGAGAGGGAAAGTAAGAAAGTAAGCTGTCAGGTCAGGGTTGGAAGCAGTCAGCCACGTTGGAGTCCAGCATCCCAAACACCACGCCATCTGCTGGCCCATGGCTGACCTTTTAAATGACCTGTGTTTTGTCAAAGTTGTAAAACTTAGCTGAGTACCCAAACCTGAGGGTAAACTTAACCAATTTAGTTACATTTTCATCTTTTTTCTTTTTTTAATGTATTTGCCATGAAAAGCTGCCGTTGCTGGACAGAGAAGTGAGAAGGCGGTGCTCTCCGCACGGCACTGCACAGCGTCCTGCAGGGACCCAGGGGTAGCTTGTCCTGCTGGTGCCCCGAGTCCTCATCGCAGAGCCTCTTATGGCCTGTTTCTGTCTCTGCAGGGGTGAGGAATCGCAGAGCCTCTTATGACCTGTTTCTGTCTCTGCAGGGACGAGGACATGGATGGCGAGTGGGAGGCTCCTCAGATCGCCAACCCTAAGTGCGAGTCGGCCCCTGGCTGTGGAGTCTGGCAGCGACCTATGATCGACAACCCCAGTTACAAGGGCAAATGGAAACCCCCCATGATTGACAACCCTAACTACCAGGTGTGTGCCTGGAAGGCTGGCTGCTCTCCTTGATCTCGTCGTAGTGAGATACATGCTGTCTGCCCGGCTGATCACAGTACTCAAGTCATTGAATTAAGACTAGAAAGTTAATGTAATAAATTAGGAGAGACTTGGTTCAGTGTTACTAAAATAAGCCTAGAAACCAGAGACGGTGGTTGCCATAGTCGTTACGTTTGCAAACAGAAGAAGTGGAAAAGATTGGGCGCTGATGTGGGCGGCCGTGGTGTCTCACCCGTAGTGGCCCCCAGTCCCAGTCTGGCCGGTGTGATGTGGACCACGGCCTCAGCCAGAGTGGGGCCCTCAGTCCCAGTCTGGCCTGTGTGATGTGGAGGGCCGTGGTGCCTCACCCGGAGTGGGCCCTCAGTCCCAGTCTGGCCTGTGTGATGTGGACCGCGGTCTCACCCGGAGTGGGGCCCCCAGTCCCAGTCTGGCTGGTGTGATGTGGGCGGCCTCAGCCGTCGGGTCAGCCCGTTGTGTGGCCTTGGCTCTGAGAAGGTTGAGCTCGAATGAGCTGAAAAGCATACAAGCCACGGAGGCCAGTACGGGGCGCGGGGGTTGAGGCGCAGGACTCTCGCGTGGCCAGCAGCAGTGCGGGTTCTGGACTGGTGACTTGAAGCTCGCACTGGGCATGTGTGCGTGTGTGTAGGTGCCCAAGATCCCAGGAGGAGGATGGAGGAGAGATCGCAGCATGACCGTCCCCCTGCCGTGATTTCTCACTTTCCCTCTCAGTGTCTCTGTTACACAAAAAACTAAAAAAATGCAAGTCGACGGACCAGCAGTTAGCGTAATGGCTATGTCACTGGACTCCCACGTAGTCGATCGCGGTTCGTGTCCTGGACCCGGTGGCTTAAACTCACGCCGGGCGCATGTGCGTGCGTGCCCAAGATCCCAAGAGGAAAATGGAGGAGAAGGGATTGCGGTGTGGCCATCCCCCCTGGGGGTGATTTCTCACTTTCTGTCTCTATGTCTCTCTCTGGCAAGCGCACGCGCCTTATAGCAAAAACCTCTCCAAGAAAAAGAAAATGCAGGTCATGAAGGTGTGGAGTCAGGGTTACTGTGGAAGCTCACCCATGCACACCCTTTTTTCTGTTTCTGTCCTGGAAAAATTATTTATAATCCTTAATTTCCACTTTGTCAAAATTCAAAATTTAAAGTGTATTTCTTTTACTTTTGATTTGCTCTAGGATGTGTGTACTCGCCAAGGGGTGGGGAGGTAAGAGAGCTGCTAACACCGCAGTCCTTCTCCTCTGTTCTCCCCATGCTTTTTAAGCCCCTGGGTCCGCAGAACCGTGCAGTCTGCCGTGAAGGACCCAGCTGATCTGCCTCACACCGCTGGCTGGCCCTCAGGTTTCTTTTTCTTTTTTTACTTTGCTAGAGGGCGTGTGTGCACCAGAGAGAGGGACAGACACATACAGAGCGGGGACAGTGGCCCCAGCGGGGCATGGTCACACTGCAGTCACACCTGGGCGTGTGCACACGTGCTCGGAGTGTGTCTCTCAAACACCGAGTCTCGTCCTGACTTGTGCAGGTGGCCATGTTGGGTCTGCTCCCTTTACCCCAGGCCACAGGACGGCCCTGTTCCTCTGTTCTCAAACATTCCCAAGGTTTTTGTCACAGGGCATGGGTGCTCATCTGCGAGAAAAGGAGAGACTGACAGGGAAAGTGAGAAATCACCCGTGGAGGACGTGGGCACGCCGCTGTCCCTTCTCCAGTGTCCTGGGGCTTCGGGCACGCGCACGTGTACTGCGATGATTTTTTTCTTTTCCTTTTTAAAGAGGATTTTCCTTAGAGCATATGTGCTCACTGGCGAGGGAGACACAGAGACCATAAGGGCGGACGTGAAAATCACCCCCACCCCGGGATGGCCACACTGCAATAATTGTTTCTCCATTCTCTTCCTGGGCTCTTAGGCCACACATGCACACGTGCCTGGTATGAGTTTTAAGCCACTGGGTCGGGGCTTGGAACCGTGGTTGGCCATGTGGGGGTCCAAAGACAAGCGCTACGTACCAAAAAAAAAAAAAGAAAGAAAAAAAGAAAGCAGTCTGCCATGTGGGGGTCCTTTTTTTTTAAAAATAATTATTTATTGGGGCCAGCAGGTGGCATGGTGGTTTATGCACTAGACTGCCATGTGGCTGTTCATCGTTTGCGTCCTGGACCTGGTTGCTTGCTTCCTCACATTCTCTTGCTCTGTGTGTCTCTGCTGAGCACATGTACCTTATAGCAAATCTTTTTTTTTTTTTTTTTTTAAGTAATTATTTACTGGGACCAGCAGATGGTGTAATGGTTAAATAGCTCGACTACCATGTGGTCAACCGTGGTTTGAGTCCAAGACTCGGTGGCTTAAAACTCATGCCGGGCACTGCGTGTGTGCCCAAGGTCCTGAGAGGAGGGCAGAGAAGGGGTTGTTGCATGGCCATCCTCCCTGGGAGAGGAGGTGATTTCTCACTTTCTGTCTCCCTGGTGTGCACATGTGCCCTATAGCAAAAATGTCTCTTTAAAAGAAAAAGGAATTATTTAATTATTATTATCATTTAATTTTCCTACAGGGCTTGCATGCTTCCTAGTGAGACACACAGAAAAAATGAGAAAGAAGCCACCAGGTCTAGTGTGATTTTTTTTTTTTTTTAAGCTGCCAAGTCCAGGACCCAAACTGGCCAGCCATGTGGGAGTCCAGGACCCTAACCACCACACCACCTTCTGCCCCTTTGAAATTTTTTTTTTTTTTTTTTTTCCTTTGAGAGATATTTTTGCTACAGGTTGTGTACGCTTGCTGGAGAGACAGAGACAGAGAGACATAACATGAGAAATGCCCCTCTACGGGGGATGGCCATGCCACAGTCTCTTCCCCTTTCCTGTCCTCTCTGGGGTTTGGGCATGCATGCACACTTGCCCAGTGTGAGTTTTAAGCTGCTGGGTTTGGGACTTGAACCACAGTCAACCATCTGGGAACCCAGCACTTTAATCACGTGCTACCTGGCAGCCCTTTTAAATGTGCTTTCAATTGTATGGTAAACAATAAGGTAGCAATAATTGCATTTTAAAAATTACCTTTAGCTGTTTTGTTAATGGCTATTCAGACTGCCATTTTTGCTTTTATTTTTTGTCTTACTCTTTTTTTTCACTTGATTCATGATAGAACATGTGCGTGTGTGTCCAGGAGGAGGGAGAGAAGCACTGCCGGCAGGGCCTGGCCGTGCCGTGGACCCCACCCTGCACTCCAGGTGGTGCGACTCTTGGGCATACGTTTGTTTTGGACCTGCTGGGCAGGGACTCCAGGCCTCCACTGCCCTGTGGCGTCCATCTCTGTGGTTCAGTGCGCTGCTGCCTGCCACAGAGGCTAACCCGTTTCCTCTAAGGTTTTCTCGTTACTTGTTACAGAGCTGTGCTCGTGCACACGAGGGAGTGAGCAAGGAGCACCCTCCACTCTTCGGGGCCAGTGCTGTGGTGACCGCCCTTGTCACAGGTCGGGGTATAGGAAGGAGGTTTTCCTCCAGGCAGGTCGCTGGTCCTAGACCTCGTCGGTCCCGTCTGAGTCGCCCCTCCAGAGACCTGCGGGGCTTCTGCTCCTGCTCCATCAGCAGTGGGAGGAGTGGAGCCTTGGGCACAACTGTGGACAATGAGTGTGGGTTTGGGCCGAGCCTGCTGGTCCTGGGCGCTGGCTGTGGGAACAGAGCACGGGGGCTGTTGGCAGTGTGTGTTCTTCTGTCACCCTCGTCAGTGTCCCAGTCAGCGTTGCCGTCATCGAGCACGCAGACCTGCTCTCCGGGTAGGCTCCCCGTATGTTTTTGTTGACTGTTATCTAAAATTTTTTAAAATATTTTTTCTAGGGTATCTGGAAACCCAGGAAAATACCCAATCCAGATTTCTTTGAGGACCTGGAGCCTTTCAGAATGACTCCTTTCAGTGCTATCGGTTTGGAACTGTGGTCCATGACCTCTGACATCTTTTTTGACAACTTCATCATTTGCGGTGATCGAAGAGTCGTTGACGACTGGGCCAACGATGGATGGGGCCTGAAGAAAGCTGCCGACGGGGCTGCCGAGGTCTGTGCTCGCGTTTGCATCTTCAGGGTGGCACCTTGCGTTTGTGTTCCTTTTTCTGTGTCTCGCGATAAACAGGCGCCCTGGCGGATAGACAGGCGCCCCGGCGGATAGACAGGCACTCCGATGCCCCAGTCCACGCCCACCCTGCTCTTCCGGTCTGGGTCCTGCTCAGGGAGGTCCTGGGATGTGACCCCAGTTCTTTTCCCATGTAAGTCGAGCTGCATTAGTAACGTGCCACGACCTGGCCCTGTAGTGGATGCTTTTGGTTTTTGGTTTTCTTTTTTATTCATAATACAGCACACGCGTGCTCCTGTGAGGGGGGAGCGTCTGGTATGTCTCGGGATGGCCAGGTTGGGGGCTGCACCACTGTCGCCATGCGGGGGTCTGGCTTCTCGGGAGCAGTGTCATCCCTATGCCATGGAGCCAGCCCTGCGATGCACTCGCCGATGGTGAATCTCGGTTTACCAGCCCTGAACAGCAGGGCATGTGGCTAATCCGGGGGCCTAGAGCGCCTAACTGAGACGAAGCTCTTCGTCACTGGCTCCGAGGTTAGGGAGCCTTTCGCAGATGATGAATTAGCCTGCTTTGCCGGCTCAGAGTGAGCTCGCACATTGGTGAGAACAGCGTGGGAAGGGAGGCGTTTGTCCAGCTCTCCTTTCGCACTGCAAGCACGACTTCTCAGACCCGGGGGGCCTGGGCAGCGCCATGCCCAGGTCCAGAGCCGGCCGCTCAGCAGCCCCGTCTCCCTGCAGCCAGGCGTGGTGGAGCAGATGCTCGAGGCGGCTGAGGAGCGCCCGTGGCTCTGGGTGGTCTACATTCTGACCGTCGCCCTGCCGGTGTTCCTTGTCATCCTCTTCTGCTGTTCTGGAAAGGTATGGATTGTTTTAAAATCACTTTTAGAAACAACACTTATGACATTAAGTAATTAAAATATTGACATACTGCCTGAGACGTTTCCAGTAGCAGCCCAGTAAGGACTGGGCCACGTTTGGGGTGGACTTCCAAGCTGCCTCTGCGTCTGCGGCCACGGTTGTGTGCAGTGGGGGGGGGCTTTGCCTCACTGCTGTGTCTCCCGGCTCTGTCACTCTCGATCTGGAGCAGCTTCCTCAAACCAGATTCTGGCCACAAACCCGCCTTTCTTCCTAGCTGGGTCTCCCTGTGCTGCTGGTCATGGTGAGCTTTGCGTGCTCACTGCCCTTCGTCCACACCCGCCACTGCAGGACTGGGGCACCACGGCCTCGGGCACTCCTGTGACCCAGGGCGTTCAGTCACAGCAAAGGAGCTCTCTCAGGCTCCACTTCTGCAAAGTGGGAATTCGGCCTGCCTCGCCTGCCAAGCACTCTGTTACCTGATTCAGAGTTCTTTTTTCCAGGCTTACCTCTCTTCACTGTTCATATATCTGTGCCGTGTTGAAAGCGATTGTATGCATCTTTTTTTTTTTTTTTTTTTTTTTCTATAGAGTGTGTGTGCTTGCCAGAAAGACATAGAGAGACAGAGAGACAGAAAGCGAGAAATCACCCTCTTTTTTTTTTTTTTTTTTTGAGGGATTTTTGTTTTCAGGGTACGTACACTCGCTGAAGAGAGATAGAAAGCGAGAAATCACCTCTCCGGGGGGGATGGCCACACCGCAATCCCTCCTTCCTTCTCCTCTCAGGATTTTGGGCACCCATGCACACATGCCTGGCATGAGTTTTAAGCCACTAGGTCTGAGACTCAAACCATGGTTGAGAGTATGTGGGAGTCCAGCAACATTAATGATTATGCCATCTGCTTGTCCCACTATATGTATTTTTAAGTACTGGAGGATATGTGTGTTTGACAGGGAAACAGAAACTGGGTGGGGTAGAGGGAGGCTGATGAGTCCTGGTCGTGTCACAGTCCCTTCTTCCTTTCTCCATCCTACTGGCATTTGGGACACATGGTATGTTTTTCAAGCTGCCTAGACTGGGATTTGAACTGCACTTGGCCTTGTGGGAGTCGGCTCCCTTGATGACTAAGGTGTGGGGCTGGCGTAACTCTATGCGTTTTTATATATTTTTCCCTTGAGTGAGAGAGGCAACACCCCCAGCAAAGTCAGGAGGCCATAGCCCACCCACAGCGTCAGCAGCCCCAGGTCCTGGGCACAGACCTCGCCACGTGGGTTGGCCTCGCAGGGTGTTGCACTTAATTGTTGTATCACCCTCTGGTCCCCTATGTGGACTGTCGGGACATCTACTTTCATTTTTTCTTGCTGTTCCTTCTACCTGAACCACCTTTAAGCACTCTGCAAAGAGGAAGCTCTGGGGACCAGCAGGTGACATGGTGGTTAAGGTGCTGGACACTCCCACATGGCCGACCAGAGTTCAAATCCTGAATCTGGTGGCTTGCTTTCTCATTTCCTCTTCTCTCACTCTTACCCTCTCTCTCTCTCTGGTCAAATCAAAAAATAAAGAAAGAGGAAACTGCACGAGAGCTCCACCTGTGCTGCCGGTTGCTGGCACTGTGGTGCCTCCATGTACTGCGGTGGGAGGGTGTGGATCTGGCTGTCCAGGACTCCCTACAGGTGCTGGGTGGGTATGTGCTACGGAGCGCATGCGGTCAGGGATCGATTTGCGTTTGGGCCATTTCAGAAACAGCCCAGTGCCGCAGAGTACAAGAAGACCGACGCTCCTCAGCCAGATGCGAAGGAGGAAGAGGAGGAGAAGGAGGAGGAAAAGGACAAGGCGGACGAGGAGGAGGAAGGCGAAGAGAAGCTTGGTAAGGAGCAGAGCCCTAGAACGCTGAGCCGGGGCTGTGAGCTGTACCATCCTGTTGGTGAAGGTTGTCTCAGACCCTGAGCCTGCCGCGATCCCGATGTCTGGTCACCGAGGACCCTGGGGTTGTGCTCAGGTGTCTGCCTTTCTCTCTGTAGAAGAGAAACAGAAAAGTGATGCTGAGGACGATGGTGGCACTGCCAGTCAAGAGGAGGAAGACAGAAAACCTAAACCAGAGGTAAAGGGAAATTTCTGTATTTCGAAGCAGCTAAGTGAAGGGATATTTACCTAAGAGGGATATTTGCACAGGGTGATTTACAGCAGCTGTGGCTGCAGCAAGTCTGTTACCCGGTGTGGTTCAGGAGGGGGTCTTAGTCTTGGTGATGCACGCTAGCGCTGTCCGTGGTCATTTTAAACTACGGGTTTTGGCGAGAGAAAACGCTCTTACTTGGGGGAGTGAAAGTGGTCTTGGGGATAAGCAGAACGCTGTAAGGAGAAATAATGAAGTGCTTTACGTGCTTTCTTCGTTTGCTTCATTTTTTAAGAGATATTTTTGCTTTTATTATTTTTTATTTTAAATTAAAAAACATTTTTTAGAGAGATTTTTGCTACACCTCACTAATACTCACTGGAGAGACAGAAAGTGAGAAATCACCCCCAGGAAGAGTGGCCACGCTAGAATCCCTTCTCCATTCTTTTCTTGGGGTCTTGGGCACGTGCACACACACATGCCCAGTGTGAGTTTTAAACCACCAGGTCCTGGACTCAGACTGCAATCAGTTATGTGGGGACCCACCAACATAACCATTGCGCCATGTGCTGGCTCCTAAACATTTTTTCTAGAGAATTAGTATTGTTACTAAGTTAATTAGTTATCATTAAAAATTTGCTTTAGAGCACATGTACTCACCAGAGGGGGAGGGAGTAAGAAAGCAAGCTGTCAGTTCCAGGTTCAAACCTCAGTTGGCCATGTGGGAGTTCAGGATCCCAGCCACCATACCACCTGCTGGCTCAATTCACATTATTATTAGTATTTAAAAATATTATCATCATCAAAGTTTGCTATAGGGCATGTGCAGTCACCAGAGAGAGACACGGGGGTTAGGGTTGACAAAACAAGCTACCACATCCAGGACTGGGCCCTCAGTCGGTCATGTGGAGTCCAGCACCGTAACCACCACACAGCCTGCTGGCCCGCACTTTAGGCTTCTGTTTGTTTGGGGTTTTTTTTTTTTTGGAGAGGTTTTTGCTATAGGACGTGTGCACTCACCAGAAAGAGAGAGAGACAGAGAGACAGAAAGCCAGAAAGCGAGAAATCATCCCCCGGGGGGGGATGTCCTCGCCACAGTCCCTTCTCCTCCGTTCTCCTCTTGGGATCGGGATCTTGGGCTCGCACGCACACGCGCCGGCATGAGCTTAAAGCCACCCGGTCCAGGACTCAAACCACGATCGATTACGTGGGATTCCAGCCACATAGCCGTTATGCTAACTACTGGTCCCAGTTATTGTTATTTTTAATTATTAACTTATTAAATTCTATTTGTTACTATTTTAACTTGGCCAGAGAGAGAGAGTAAGGGAAAGCGAGAAAGCACGCCACCAGGCCCAGGCCTTGAGCTGTAGCCAGCTAGCCAGCTGGGTGCCGGTGCCTGAGTTCTCGCGCCACGCAGCACCCTTTGTGGGGATTCTAGACAGTCTGTCTCGCTTGCCGCCTTGCACTGCCCTGAGTGATCTTGCACAGTGGCTGCACTCCGAACTCTTGGCCTGTGGCTCCTGGGTTACTTAGCCTACTCATTCACCAGCACTTGTTGAGCACCATCCCGGGCCAGCCATGGGCAGGGAGCGGCAGGTATTACCTGGAAGGGAGGGACACCGTGCGTAGGAAGTAATGAGGGGGGAAGTAGGGTAGGGAAGGTATTGGCCCTGCTGGAGGCGGGCGGGTTCATCGTTAGGGGCCTGGCTGGGAAAATGACCGTCTGACAGTGGAACAAACCCTTGAAGGAGCTCAAGGACTTTTCTGTGGGGATGTCAGTGGGACCAGCGTTTGAGGCAGAGGGAACAGCCCGTGTTCAGACCAGAAGTGATCCTCCAGAGGCCCGTGTGGTCAGGGTAGAGAGTGGAGACAAGGGCTGCTGGGAGCGCCGTTCAGTGGGGTCTCGTGGTCTGTTGCGGGAAAGCTATGACAGCTCTGCCTTCCTGTTGGTAAAGGTCAGTGCCGTCTGCGTCTTGTCTGTGTCTTTAGTAGGTACATTTTGTTTCAGTTGATAGAAGTAGGTCTTAAGGTAGGGACTGTGTCTCACATCCTTTTTTCTTTAATGAGAGAGAGGCAGGCTTTTTTTAAGGAGATTTTTGCTATGGGGTGCGTGTATTCACCAGACAGACAGAAAGCGAGAAGTCACTCCCCAGGGGGATGGCCACGTTGCAATCCCTTCTCCTCCGTTCTCTTGGAATCTTGGGCACGCACACACAGGTGCCTGGCGTGAGTTTTAAGCCACCAGGTCCGGGACTTGAACTGCGGTCAACTACATGGGAGTCCAGCGACATAATATTATGCCAACCACTGGTCCCAAGGCAGACATTTTTCATTTAAAGTTTATTATTTATTGAGAGAGAGAGTGAGAAAGACACACATCCTTAACAGGGTCTCACACTGCAGTCTTCCCTGCTAGTTGGGATCCCAGACATGTACTTGCCCCTGGAGCGTTTGGGCTGACTGGCGACCGATCTTGCCCCTCCACATGGCTCCAGCATTGTGGCAGTGCCCTGTGCTATGACTGCGCCAACATGGGCGTTTTTGACAGGGCCTCGCCTCCCGGTTGGGACCACAGGCACGGGCCCATTGCACGTTGGTCAGGAACTGAACGTGGGCCTCCCACACATCTTGAGCTTCACGCAGCCACACCCTGCTGCCTGTACTGCCCTGGCCGGACACCCCACATCTCAGTCCCCACATTGCTGCACACAGAAGTGGCCAGCACCATTAGGTAAAGGGAGTGTTTTCACAGGGGAAAAGTCTTAAGACTTCATGATAGAATAGAGACTGGAGCTTGTGACCCTCTTGGATAGGAGGTTTCGCAGCCTTAAAATCGATCTCGTGTGCCTGTAGGCCAGGTGTCGCCTGTTCAGCATTAAGCAAGATGATAACTTGGGAAAGCACGGTGTTTGAACCCTTAAGAAAATGTTCACGGGTTAGATCAAGAGTTATGCTCATGAAAACAAAAAAGGCAAAACTAGAATGTACGTCATTTCACCACCTCTGACACAACCATTGTTTTGGGGGCATTTTCCAATAATTTTTCTTCTCTTTTTTCTCAGATGGGATATCCTCAGCTTGGCCGATGTTGAAAATATGAACTTTTTAAAATGTGATAATTATAGTGAACTTATTTTCTTTTTAACCAATAGGAGGATGAAATTTTGAACAGATCACCACGAAACAGAAAGCCACGAAGAGAGTGAAACAATCTTAAGAACTTGATCTGTGATCTCCTCTCCCTCCCCTGCCCTGCAAGTGTGGTTCTAGAGAGGGCCTGGCACACTCTAGGCTGCAGCTCAGAAAACCTCAAGCCGTCACATCACAGGTTCCAGCCGAACACTAGTCCCTGTAGTTTTAAACACCTAGCAGTACATAACTGCAGTTGTGACATAAAGGACCTTGTTTCTGTAGAAAAGAAAACATTTAACATAATGGTTGTGAAATGTAACATTAAGCAACTAACTTGTATTTTTCTTTTTGTTCTTAAACATCTTTGTTTTTTTAAAATAGAATGATAGAACTTTGCCAGTCTTTAAAATCTTGGCTTAATTTAAAATATTAATCTGTTCATGCAGAAATAACACCGACATTTAGAAAGGCTAGGGGGATGAATTGCAGTTTCTAAAACAGGTGTTTTTTTTTTTTTTTTTTTTTGAGAGTGAGCGAGAGAGAAGGGAAATCAACGAAATCCAAGTAATATCCTGTTTAGAAGCAAGCCACTGGGGGGAGAATTTCCTCCACGGGGGATGATTGCACTTTCTGTGCCCCCACGGAGTTGGTGGCTCCCCACAGCAGACCCCCTCCCCATTTCTCCCTGACCTTTCCATCTTCCTCTCTGCTTGCGAGAAAATGTCAGCAGTTCCAGAGAAGTCCAGGGCCCTGACCAGCAGCCGCCTCCTCGGCTCCCCGGGGGTGAATTGCGTTTTTTTAAACAGGTTTTTTTTTTTTTTTTTTTTTTTAAAGTTTGGTATTATAAAACATTCGAGTGTCTTTGTCCCTTAATAATCATGTTAAGTATGGTCATTTGTGGTTATAATCTTGTTTTGCTGCTTCCATCACTCAGTTCTTCGAAGGAAATTGAGGGAAGAGATTGGATAGAAGCCCAAATTTACATAAAAGTTCCATTTATGTTGTATTAAAAAGACATACAAAAAGAAAAAAAAATCCTTTCCACTTGGTGTTGTTTAGACCATAAAGTGTGTGTTCTGTCACTCTCGGAGCTGCTCCCTCCCGGGCAGCTTTCCACCAGCTGGGGAGGTGGTTCCCCGTGGCCCTCAGCAGTTAGCCGTCAGCAGTTAGCCTTTGCAAGCAGCGAGTGTGGCCTCCAGCCTTCTGTGGCTGATGGCATGTGAACTCTGAGAGTGGATGTTTCCATCCTTCCTCCCCCGCTGCTGTGCACTTGCCTCACAGCTCAGCTTGCGGTCCGTTGCCGAAGATCCTTAGCAGCTCTGCAGTGTCCCGCTCCCCTGTGATTACGTGTGTTTCTTTTTGTGAAGCAGACCCACCCCTTTCCAGAGCCAAAGGACAGGACAGAATACAACCGTTCAGTTTTATCCATTTCTCTTTCTCTGTGTAAAGACAGTCTCATCCAGAGGTGAGCCAGCTCCACAGTGACTGGAACTGAGCACAGACTAGAGTTATTTATGGGAGGGCGACATACAGCATGAGGCGGTTCTTGTAGCTGCTAAATACCCTGTCTTCATTTTCAGTTCATGTAACAGTTGGGTTTTAAATTACACAATAAAGCAGTCTTGTTCAAATTTTTTTTTTTATGTGGGTTGTAGAATTAAACAAAAAGTGATCTTAGGTTTGTTTTTTCTTGTGGAATGCAGATGGGTGCTAGCAGAGCCTCTCCCCTGCCATGGTAGTGTAACGTTATTACGCCACACGGAAACATTTGGGGGTTAAATGTTGCTTTAGCGTTACTCTTTCTCTGAGGCGTTTCACGTGTGTACTGATGATGCCGTCTCTTGCACTGAACATGTAAACACTCCACAGTGTTTATATTGGGGGACGCTGGGTGAGAAGCACATTTGTAAAAGGTGAAGGTGATACCCACTGATTTCGCTTATCTTCAGTTTTTTGTTTTTTTTTTGAGGCTGAGATGCATTTTTCTTTCTGTTGAGTGCTTTATTCTTTTCCATCTGTTGTCACAGTGACCTTAGCTTTGTAGCAGACGTTCCCAAATGTACTGAGTGTGAATAAACAGTTACTTAGCAAGACCTGGGGCAGCCTGCAGGCCCCCCTCGGGATGCGGGCACACCTGGCCTCCTCCCTCCCGGGTGTGCCCATGCCTTCCAGTGGGGCTTCGGAAGGACAGATGAGTCCACCAGTGCTCATTGCCTTCCTGGGTTATTTGGCAGTTTGTTCAAAACACCTTTTCTGGGTTCTCTGGTTTCGGTTTTTGTTTTTCAAGGTACAGCCTCTTCATTAAATGTCTGATATATTCAGGAATGACCAGCAGCAGTTTTCAGCTCTTAAAAGGCACTTATGTTCGGATGTGACGTGCTGGTGGCCCTTCCCGTTGCTGTAAAATGCCCCCTCTCCATTAGATGTGTTCCTCTATTTTTCTTACCCACAATGTACTCTCCCCTTTTTTCAAATTGTCACGTTACTGAATGGTGTTACATTAAAGCCCTGTGTTAAGTGTCTGCTCTTGACTGAACTTCTTCATAGTGACCTTCAATGTGTGTTACTGTTTGAACAGCGATTCATATTCCTGGAAGTGGCCACTACATGAGACTTTGCTGACTTGCATAGCCCATTATGGGTGGTGAAATAGCCTCTCACCACTCAAATTTGAGTGAATCTTTTTAGCTCTTAACCCCTCTTTTTCTGATTTGAGTAGTTTCTGCCATGTCACAGGACAGCTCAGAGGAGGAGGAGGGGATGCTCTTGGCAGTTTGTAGATTTTCTTCAAGACTTCTTTAGTCCTTCTTATAAGATATTTTTGCTATAGGGTGCATGAGCTCACCAAAGACAGAAAATGAGAAATCACCCCCCAGGGAGGGATGGCCATGCCACAATCTCTTCTCCATTCTCTCGGGATTTGGGGTACGTGCACACACATGCCTGACATGAATTTTAAGCTGCTGGGTCTAGGACTCGAGCGGTAGTCAATTACTCAACTATGTGGAAGTCCAGTGACCTAACCATTAAGCCATTCGCCGGACCCAAGGCCTGAACCCTTTTATTTCTTCCATGATCGAGAGACAGGTAAGTGTCCCCACCAGGCTCTTGATGTGGTGACCCACCCCCCAGCTGCCCCTGGATCATGGGTGCCTGTGTGCCCAGCATGCTCAGGGGTCCCCAGGAGTGAGCTCGGACCTCCCTTTGCGGAGTGTGGCCTGCTGCCACTACCCACCCACCATCCAGTCCTGAACCACTGAGTGTCTACATTTGTATTAGGAAACGGCAGCAGGCAGATGGCTTGGTGGTTGAGATGCGGACTCCATATACTGAACGGATCTCAGGGATGTTTCTGGAAATCAGGCCGAGATGTATAGAAACTGCTGCTTTAGTTGCTTGCTGAAGAGAACGCAAAATGTGTCCCTGGGTACTTGCCCACCAAGAGCGGTGTAGGACTAAAGACGGGACCCAGAAGGACTGCATGCTGACTGAGCCCCAGGCCCTTTGGCCTTGGTGGCCCACTGCCTCCACCAAAGAAAACGGGACCTTTCTACCACATTTGTATAGAACCAATTACTTGACTAAGGGTTCATTTTTTTCTGACTAAATTATAACCTCTCCAGATCAGCAGATGGCATAATGGCCTCCCATGTGGCTGGACTCCCGAGGTTCAAATCCTAGAACCAGTGGCTTAATCCTCATGCCAGGAGCCTGTGTGTGCATGCCCAAAATCCAGAAAGGAGAATGAAGGATCGTGGCATTGCCATCCACCCTGGGGGGGGGGTGTTACTTTCTGTCTGGTGAGCACATGTGCCCTATAGCAAAAATACTGCTCACACACCAAAAAAAAAAAAAATTATTAATTTTGGGGTCAGCAAGCGGCGTGGTTAAGGCGCTGGACTCCCCCATCGTTAACTGGTTCGAGTCCTAGACCTGGTGGGTAGCTTTCTCTGGTCCAGTTTAGTAATAAATCTTTTTAAAAACTAACTTTTCTGTGGCTCCCAGTAAAAAAGTAGTAACTTTTTGCTGCTGATGGTGTTCAACGTGCCACCGGCAGGCGTTTTACAATTGGAGTGCGGGCCCTGACCCCGGGGCGGCTCGCCACCCCTGCTTCCCTTCCAGGCGCGCCCGTGCGCCACCCTCGCATACCAGTACGTCCTGGAACAGAACTGACCGGTTAGGTTTTGCTGAGTAACTCGATTCTACCCAGCAGGCTGTCCTTTAAACGTAGAACTTGCTTGTTTTTGATTAAAGAATCCTTCCCAATTCTAGTCCGACTTAGAGAGCCGGACTCCTAATTCGCATCCTTTTCCTCACTTCTGTTGGGCATTTTGTTTTTTTTTTCCCAGTTTTAAAATAGTAATTTCGAACTTCTGGAACTTGTGCAGACATTCGTAAATAAGGACGTGGACGGTCCCAGTGACCTCAGAACGGTGGCCGCCTGACCGTCCCTGGGCTGGACGCGACGACAGCCCGGGGCCGCTGGGGCCGGAGGCGGAGGGCCTGGAGCCGGGAGAGCCGCGCGCCCGCTCCCGGCCGCGTCCCGCTTTCCTCCCGAGCCCCGGAAGAGCCTGCCCCCCAGGGCGGCGCGCTGGAGCCGCGGGTCGCCGCTGGGGCGCGCTGCCCGCAGGCA
>NW_006159689.1:1458882-1468473 GCF_000334495.1 Tupaia belangeri chinensis | reverse complement strand
GGCCGAGGTGGAGTCAGGGGTTCGCGCCCCGCCGGCCCGGCCGCCTTGCTCTGCGCGGACCCGCCTGTGCCGGGGGCGGGTCGGCCTTCCGTTGCCGACCGAACAGCTCTCCGCGGAAAACCGGAGCGTCCTTAGAAACCTCGGTGAAAGGCCAGTGCTGCCCGGTGGAAGTGCCCCCGAGGGTCGGCCTGCGCGGGTCCCTGAAGTTGTGCCGACACCTCCAGTGTCAACGTGTGGGCTTTGAACCATCTCCGATGCTGCCGTTCGGCCCTGGGGGTTGTCAGTAGTTACTCGTGAAATGTGTTGGTTCAACGTGATTTTTCTTCCTGAAACAGATTTAGGAAAGAGGTGGAGGATTTTCCGTGTGTGGCTTTCTTGGGAACCGAAAGTTTGAGCCCGAGGTGGCCCATGTCCGGTGTGCAGTTTAACTCAGCCTCCCAGGGCTCTCCCCGGCGGTGGCCTCCTTCCCCTTCCTCCCGTGCTGACACCTTCCACTGCTGGAGGGATGAGGTTCCTTCTCTGGCTGGTTTTACCTGACCCGACTGCCCTAACCGCCTAGCCGGCTCCCCCATCCGGAAGGAGTCCCCGCTCCCGGACACTGCCTGGGCTGTTGGGCCGGGCGGGACACTTCTGCCAGATGCTGCTGTCGTTGCTTGCTGCCTGCATGGTGGTCTCCTCGGCCCACTTTTCTGACCAGTGAATGGGGTTACTCCTGGGGTCCCTGCAGGTTAGGAACCTGCTGGATGTGAGTGTTGGGGGCTGCCCGCAGAGCCCCTCTTCCACCTGTGGGACCACTGCCAGCCTGCCCAGCTCCTCTTTCAGCTTGTTTCTGGCCACTCTAGCCCACATGCTCAGCCCGCCTTCCTCAAACATTGGGGAGTGTGTCTGAGCTGTTCATTTCGGGCACGCAGTCACACGTTGCCTTAGGGCACTTGCCAATCGACTGTGAGCCCTGGGAGGCAGACGGGAGTCCCGAGCACATCTTAGGCCTCAGCACAGGCTTGTCGAGGGAAAACCTTGGGAGTGCTTTTCTTAAAAGCTGTCCTCCTGCATGCTAAGCTCAAAAAGCAAAGCCACCTTTACTGACATCTCTTGTGCTGAGGAAGGACTTTTTTTGGGAGAGGTTTTTGCTATAGGACACGTGTGTTCGCAGAAAGACAGAGACAGAGAGACAGAAAGTGAGAAATCACCCCCGGGGGGGATGGCCATGCCATAATCCCTTCTCCATCCTCATCTTGGGATCGTGGGCACGCACACACACGCACCCGGCATGATTTTAAGCCACTGGGTTCAGGACTCGAACTGCGGTCGACTACATGGGAGTCCATGGGAGTCCAATGACATAGCCGTTATGCTAACTGCTGGTCCCAGGAAGGACTTTTTAAGAGTGGTAGGTGGCCATTCCAGTTGAAGTGAATAATGAACGCTCATTAAAATGGTCATTTTACAAGTCGTTGCCTTGAAAAGGCTTGGTGTGTGTGGGTGTACATCAGGTCGTGGGGAGAGGTCAGGGTGCACTTCTGCACAGTTTGCTATAGGACATCACACTTGTGGAGAGAGACAGCAAGGTGAGAAATCACTTTCATCCCCACAGGGGATGGCCACACCACAATCTCTTCTCCTCCATTCTCCTCTAGGGGTTTTGGGCACGCACACACACACCGGTGTGTCTTCAAGCCTGTGGGTCCAGGCCTCGAGGCCTCGAATCACAGTCTGTCCTGTGAGATCCAGCCACCTTAACCACCATGCTACCAGCTGCATGTTAGTGGTAAGAGGTTAGACCTATACGATTATTTCTTAGTCCCGAGCCACTGGGGAGAAGTTGGGCATGCTGTTTAATAGAAATTAGTTCTCAGTGTGTGAGGATTCAAGTCCGGCTTGCCAGTTGTCCCTCTGGTGTCAGAGCCTGACCACTGGGTCATGTCATGTTGACTTCCCGCAGTAGACCTTGACCTGTGGATTTCATGAGTTCTAACTGGGGTGGGAGTGCTGGTCGGTGTCCTTGCCAGGAAGAGGGACCCTTCTGGCTGTAGGCTCCCAGAGTGCTAACTGAGCTCTGCGGCCTTGGGTGGGCTGTAACAGGAGGTAAGTACCACCAAGAAAACAGTGTGCGTTCCAGTGAGCGGCCTCTTCCGTCAGGGGGAGTCCTTGATCGTAGGATCTGGGCTTGTCAAGCACAGCTTTGCAGAGATGGAGGGAGAAGGCGCCTGGCAGTCATGACGTTTCTGACAGCTCCACGTATGTGTGTGTATGTGTGTCGTTTCCCAGTGCCCGTGGCTCGTGCGTGTCACAGCCAGAGCCGCATGAGCAGCAGGTCGCTCCCTTGCGTGGCTGGGGAGGGTCAGGCGCTGACGGAGCTCGCTTGCTTCAGCCGCTGTCCCCTCCTGCCGTCCCTGTCCGCTTACACTGGCAGCAATGAGTCAGTGCTGCAGGCTCGCTCCCTGTTCTGAGTTTTCAGAGAGTCAGCTACTGGGCTATATTCTCTGTGCTTTCAGGACGGGTTGTTACCTGGGCCCAGAGAGTGGCATGCTGGTTAAGGCGCTGGATTCCCTGTGGTTCAACTCTCGGACCTTGTGGCACGAAAACCTTGCCAGGTGCATGTGTGTGGGTGTCCAAAGTCCCAGGAAGAGGAGAAGGGATGGCGGTGTGGCCATCTCCCCCCAGCTCCCCCCCCCAGTGCCGACTGCTCCCTTTCCCTCTCTGTCTCTCTCTGAAGAATGTGTGCCCTATGGCAACACCCCCCCCCGCCAAAAAAGGTCCCACCTCACTATTACAGTACAGTGTTTGTGTTCAGAAGTGCCTGTTCCCGGAAAGGAATTTGTCATTTGCATAATTCTTATGTGAGTTTGGGCTGCAAAGTCACTATGAGATTTCCCCATACCTTTCTTAATTGGGTATACACACAAGTGCCTGGTGTGATTTTTCAAGCTGCCAGGTTAGGGACTCGAACTGCAGTCAACCATGTGGTTGTCCAGCGCCTTAAGCACCACGCCACCTGCTGGCCCCAGAGTTTTTAAGGCAGCCCTTAAGGACGCAGCTCCTCTCCTCACCTCTGGGGGGCGTCCTAGCTCCTCTCTTCCTTTGCTCGTTGCCGTTGCAGTCCGCTCTCCCACTCGGTCTTCCCTTCAACCTGCAAGCATGAGGAGCCGGGCTCCAGCCCTCCGCCCTCTGTCTCCTGAACCCCAGCCCCCGTCCTCCCTTCCCTTTGCCCTCCATCAGCCCTCGGCACCGCCTTGCACTCTTCTGCTCCTCCGGAACTGCCCCGTTCCAGGGCACCAGGGACGGGTGGTGGCTTAGTCATCACTCCTGGTGACTTCCTCCTCCGTCACTCTCCTCTCTGCTTCCGCTCCTTTCTCATTTTCTCTCCAGCTTCCTGACCTTTTCTTCGGTCTCCTTCCTGCTTTCCTGTATGAATCCATGCCGCAGACACTTGAATGTGTCCTGGGGCCCAGGTGGTTCTAGGCACTAGGCGTGTGGCCTCGCACAAGACAAGTTGAGACACCTCTCTCATGGAGAAGAGAAGGTCAGTCATTTATAAAGTTAATTTTAAGTTATAATAACTGCTAAGCAAAAATTAAAAATCATATGAGCTGGGGGTCCTGCCGGCAGGTTGTGTGGTGGTTAAGGTGCTAGACCCCCACATGGCTGGCCATGGTTCGAATCCTGAACCTGGCAGCTTGCTTTCTCACTCTCCTTTTCTGTCTGTCTGTCTCTGGTCAAAATTGAGGGAAAGTGATAATAAATTAAAAATAAAGCTTTTTTTTTTTTTTTTTTTTAGTAATGTGAGTTGGTCCCGTGGCATGCTGTGTAAAGAAGCCACATAGTTTGAGTCCTGGACCCTATTGCTTGAAAACCACGCCAGGCGCATGTGTGCATACACGTGTGTGCCTGCAGTCCCAGCCGGGCAGAGCAGTGGAGGAGCAGGGACTGCCGCAGGGCGTGCCCTCGGCCCTTCCCTCACCCATTTCTCTGGTCAGGACGCACTCTGACGATTAAACAGTGTCCAGAAGGGGCCGGCAGGTGGCCAGCCGCAGTTCAAGTCCTGGACCTGGTGGCTTGCTTTCTCACTCCCTCTCTCTCTCTCTGATCAAACTGGAAAAGAATAATAATAGTTACATAAAATAATTCCTTTTTAAAAATGTAATGTTCGGGCCAGGAGGTGGTGTGGTGGTTAAGGTGTTAGATCCCACACAGATGACTATAGTTAGATTTCCCAGTCCTGGTGGTTTGAAAGTCACACCGACGTGTGTGCGTGTGCGTGTGCGTGTGTGTGCGTGTGCTCAGGATCCAAGAGGAGAACAGAGGCGAAGAGGTTGTGGTGTGGCCATCCCACCAGGGGTCACATCTCACTTTCCCTCTCTGTCTCTCTCTGGCAAGTGCACATGCCCTACGGCAAAACTAAAAACATATGTAATGCGACACCGAGGCCTGACCGCGCTGAAGATAAGATTCTGTCTTGGCTTGGGCCTCAGTGATGGGAGGCCGTCGGTCAGCGAGAGTCTTGGGAAAGAACAATCCAGTTAGAGTGAGCGAGGTCTGGGAGGCGGAGACCTGAGCTTGTGTGAGAAGGTCCGCATGGTCCGCAGCATGGCGGTGCCCGCTGCTGTGACAGGCCTTCGGGGGCGGAGGCCAGGCCAGGCGCGGCGGGAAGCCATGGCGAGACTTGAAGCTGCAACGGGGCTTGATCCACAGTGTTTCTCAAGTACGTTCTGCTGCTCGGTGGGGGATGCCTGGGTTGGTGTGGCCAAGACACGGTGCACTGAAGGCGTCTGTGTGGCCTCGGCTTGATGGAGGTGCCAGGCCTGGGCTCCTGGGAGTATGGAGACGGCAGGCAGGTGACAGGACTTGGTTACCGGATGGATGGCTTGGCTGTGGGGCGGGAGGGTGGTAGCTCAGGGAGTTCCCGGTGTTTTGGCTTTGCACAGTGGGAACTACATCCTCTACTGTTCTCACTTTCTCTTGGGCGGCTTCATTGATTCTTTCTTGACTTCATCTGTCCCCTCTAGTCAGATTCTCCCCATTTCTGGGCCAGATCTTTTTTTTTTTTAAGAGAGATTTTTGCTATAGGGTGCATGTGCTCGCTTAGAGACAGAGAGCAAGAAATCATCCCTGGGGGATGGCCACGTCGCAATCCTTTCTCTTCCATTCCTTGCGAGATTTTAGGCGCACATGTACCCAGCGTGATTTTTAAGCTGCCGGGGCCAGGACTCAAACCATGATCTACGTGAGAGTCCAATGACATAACCATCATGCCCTCTGCTGATCCCTGGACCAGATCTTTCTTCAGTTCCCACATGTAGATAGGACTCCCACCTAGTCTTAGGTCCCTTCTGAGTATTTTTCCTAGCCTAGTCATCCAAAATAGTAACCTCGGAATTACCAGGTTCCCCAGGTGAAGGAAAAATGATTGTTTTCCTTTGCTTCCAGCTTTCAAGGGATTCTTGCAGCCAATATTGAGCTCCTGCAGGGAGCCCGCAGTTGTGGTGGGTCCTGGACCTGTGTCAGAGCCCAGTGCGAGCAGATGGAAAACGGGCCATTGCAGAGCTGAGTGAGGGCCGCATGGCCAGCCTCAGTACTGCGGAAGTGCCCTTAGCGCTGACGGTTTAGGCCAGCAGATGGTTTGGAGCGTTCAGCAGCTGGACCCCACGTGGCCAACTGTCCATCGAGTCCCAGATCCGGGCTTGAAGAGCATGCTGGGTGCATATGGAGGAGAGGTTGCCATGTGGGCATCCCTTCCAGAGTGCTTTCTCACTTCCCTCTCTCTGTCTCTGCCTGTCTCTATATTAAAAATGAACATTTTAAAAAGATGTTTGAAAAAGAATTGAGTTTGATCTGGCTGCTGTGGTGCAGGTGGTGGGACAGAGCTCGTGATCCCGTGGCCACATGGAGGGCCAGGCGTGGACCCCAGAACAACCTGCACAGGCTGGGTGGGGTGGGGGTGTGCCTGTGGCGCGAGCTGGCCCGGAGGCAGGGCAGAGGGTCATGGTGAGGCCCTGTCAGGGGTGCCCCCCACGTCAAGAAATAAACAAGAAAACGGACCTTTAAGATGGATCTTAAGGGCCAGCCCCTTCACACGGTGGTTAAATGCTGTGTTTATGGATCCAGATCCCAAATGGCTGCCTGTGATTCGAATTCCAGCCCTGGCAGCTTGGAAAACACGCCAAGCATGTATGTGCACGTGCCCCAGCCCTGACGAGAGGGAGGGTGAAGGGCTGCAGTGTCACCACGTCCCGCGGGGTGTGCTCGTTATCTGGCAAGTGCCATGACCTCTGGCAATATTAAAAGAAGGAAACAAAAAATCTTAAAAGATGGGTGTTAAGATTTAACCCGATGCTTTTTCCAAAGGGTGTTGCACGGAACACTGATTTCACGGACTGTGCGGAGAATTCTGTGGTGGGACACATTTGAGAGACGTCAGGCTAAACTGTTTTCTTTGTCCAGGACATTCCCAAACCTTTCAGTACTCGGATCTGGACGGCGACTCAGCTTAGGGGTCTCTAGTGGGATTTCACTTCCTCTGGAAGCTGAGTGAACAGGAGCACAGCGAGCGCTGTGGCAGTGAGTGGTTCTCGGAGTTTGGGCCCTACAGTGCCGCAGGCTGGACGGCAGCACTGAGACAGCAGTCAGGGACCAGCAGTGGCGTCATGGCTTGTCGCCGGACTCCCATGTAGCCGACTGTGGTTTGAGTCCTTAACCTCATGCCAGGCGCGTGTGCGTGCGTGCCCAAGACCGTCTTAGAGTGACGGGTACCTAAACTGAGTGTAGGCATCCCAAACTTTTCACCTTGAGTTGTTTTTTTTTTTTTTTTAAGAAGAGAGAGATTTTTGCTGTAGGGCACATGTGCTCCCCAGAGAGACAGAAAGTTTAGATAAATCCCCCCTCCCCTCGGGGGATGGCCACACAGCAATCCCTTCTCCTCCATTCTTCTCTCAGGATTTTTTGAGCACACATGCACATGTGCCCAGTATGAGTTTCTTTTTTTCTTTTTAGAGAATTATTTTATTTTATTTTATTTTGACGAGGTGGGGGGTGAGAGAGAAAGTGAGAAAGCAAGCCACCAGGTCCAGGACTAGAACCATGGTCGAACATGTGGGAGTCTAGCGTCCTTAACCACCATACTGCCTGCCGGCCCTGGGAGTCCAGTGTCTTAACCACCACGCCACTTGCTGGCTCCCACTCTGTGTTTTTAAGTTTGTCAAAAATTATAATGCATCAGGGCTGGTAGATGGCTTGGTAGTTAAGGGGCTGAAGTCCCACATGATCAACCACAGTTCGAGTCCAAGACCTGGTGGCTTGCTCTCTCACTTTCTCTCTCTCTTTCTGTCTCTCTGTGGGCAACTTAAAAATAATAATAAATAAAATTTGAAAAAAATTATAATGCACGTATTGTGTTAATCAGCCATATACCAAATTACTCTAATTCAGTTCATTAAATGAAACATATTAAATTTTAAAAATTATGTAACAGAACCTTATAAATGCTACATATATTTAATATGAATCAATTCTTTTAAAAGGAGAAAAGGGAAAAAATGCTATTTATAGTTGTAAATAGGTGTAACTTGCAGAGATGATGAATATTAACATTTAAAAATAAAATGGTAACATCGCTTTTTAAAATGTAGCCAGTGGAATCTGAGTATCTTAGCAATATGTTATCTTTCATCAACCATTTAACGAACGCTTTTTAAAAAAGAATTACTTACTTTATTTTATTCATTATCATTATTATTTTTTAATTTGACCAGAAAAAAAGAGAGAGGGAGAGAGAGAGGGAAAGTGAGAAAGCAAACTGCCAGGTCTGGGATTCAAACCGCGGTCAGCCGTGTGGGAGAGAAGCACCTCAACTACCATGCCACCTGCTGGCCCCAAGAACGCTTTTTTTTATTAACAGAAATTTAAAATCATTCCTTTTTGATTTATGTTTTAGTTGTTTTTTTTTTTTTGGAGAGATTTTCACTATAGGGCGCGTGTGCTCGCCAGACAGAGAGAGACATTAGAGACAGAAAGCGAGAAATCACCCCCCAGGGGGGCTGGTCACGCCACAATCCCTTCTCCTCCATTCTCCTCTCGGGATCTTGGGCACGCACGCACACACACCCGGCGTGAGTTTTAAGCCATCGGGTCCGGGACGCGAACCGCGGTCGACTACGTGGGAGTCCAGCGACATAGCCATTACGCTAACTGCTGGTTCCCTGTTTTAGTTTTTGATAGGGGATATATGCCCTCGTGAGAGAGACACAGAGGGAAAGTGGCAAGTCACCCCCAGATCCACGCCACATTCACATCTCCTCCTGGGATTTTGGGCACACACGCATGTGTGCCCAGCATGTTTTCAACGCACCAAATCCAGGACTAGAACTACACAGCCAGCCATGTGGGATTTAGCACCTTAATCTCCATGCCACCTGCTCGCCCAAATAATTTTTTTAACTCTGGAATTTGCATTTCAGACTCCACATAATACATATTCCATTTCACCATAATGCTTGTTCGAAAGTCTCTTTACTGGTCACTGCATCATAGTTCTTGGCAACAAAACGAGATCTAAAGGGACCAGTAGTTGGCGTAATGGCCATGTCGCCGGACTCCCATGTAATTGACCGCAGTTCGAGTCCTGGACCCAGTGGCTTAAACTCATGCTGGGCGTGTGTGCGTGCATGCCCAAGATCCCAAGAGGAGAATGGAGGAGAAGGGATTGCGGCATGGCCATCCCCCTGGGGGGTGATTTCTCACTTTAAGTATACCACAGAGAGAAATGAAAGTGAGAAAGCAAGCCTCCGGGTCCAGGACTCGAACTGCGGTTAGCCATGTAGGAGTCTAGCACTTTAACCACCATGCCACCTACTAGCCCCAGAAAGTGCAGTTTTATCAGAAGTGCTTTTCCCCCTCCTTTTTAACATTTATCGTTTCTTTCATGAGAGAAAGAGACAACAATAGGGTCTTTTTTTTTCCCTCAAGAATTATTTGTTTAATTAGTTCCATTCGTTATCATTATTTTTAATTTGATCAGAGGGGGGTGGTCTGGGACTTGAACCACCATCGGCCATGTGGAAGTCCAGTGCCTTTAACCACCACGCCATCTGCCAGCCCCTCCCAGTAGGGTCTTGACACAGACGCACTCCCAGCTTCAGCCGGCTCGACCACGAGCGTGCGTGGTGCACTGGGGTATCTGGGCGTGGGTCAGCCCACAGTCGTGTTCCACAGCCGTGCTCCTGTGTGGCCCCGAAATGCCTCCTTGCTGGGATAGACGAGGGCTCCCCACTTCCTTGACTCGTCCATGTAGCATGAGAAATGAGGGGTCCTCAGGACCAACTCCGTGGACGTGGTAAAGGGAGCTCGGTTCCGTACAGCCCAGGTGGCTCTGCGTGGCCCGGGTGGCTGGGTGAGCGGAACTGGCCAGTCCAGGTGCAGGCGCTCGGGTCTGTAGGTGGGAGGGCTTGAGGAAGAGGCTGTGGCATGACCAGACCCCGTGGAGGGTCTGATCGTCCTCCTGCCGCCGCCTCTCTTGTGCTCTCTCCTCTCTCTCTCTCTCTCTCTCTCTCTCTCTCTCTCTCTCTCTTGCGCGCGCTCTGTTGTGAATAAAGAACA
>NW_006159689.1:1452311-1457885 GCF_000334495.1 Tupaia belangeri chinensis | reverse complement strand
TCTCTCTCTTGCGCGCGTTCTGTTGTGAATAAAGAAAATGTTCATGAAGAGAGGCCAGGCCGCCCAGGAACCTAGCAGTAAAGTATCCGGGTCCCGGACACCGACTTGGCTTGAATCCTGCCCTCAGCAGCTTGAGAAGCACATGGGGTGGGTATGGGTGTGCCCCAAGTCCCCGCAGTGGCCCTGACCTGTGGAGTCTCTCTGGTACGTGCCTGTGCCCTCTGCCGATAAAAATTGTATCGTGAAGAAAACCACGAGCTTCAAAATGTTTTGCACCAACGTAAACTCACACGACCATCTTCTCCCAGGCTTTCCGAAGTGCCCTGTTACTTACGCCTAAACGAGAGCTGTCGATTGCGTTTTCTTGTAGTACGTTTAAGCCCTGGCAGTCCTTGTCCACGTAACTCAAGGACAGGGACGTCGTGTGTTGTTCCGTGTCATCAGGGACCGCCTCACTGGCCACGCGGGGCTCGTCGGGGGGCAGGTTCAGGGCCAGCCCGGGCAATGTAGGAAGACCCCGTCTCTAAAGTAGGAGGGACTTGACCGTGGGCAGAGGCTCTCCTGCTCACCGCCCTTCCCTCCACAGCCCTGCCAAGTGTCCCCTGGGCCTCGCCTGCATGCGCTCTGCTCTCACTGGGAGGAACCTGTGTGACACGGAACTCTGACCCCCCCGCCCCCCGAGAAGCAGTCCCATGGGTCTCCCTCCTGCCCTCCTCCCCGCCCGCCTCGGCCTTCACGAGTTAGGTTAGCTCTGGCTGGGCCTAGCTCTTCCAGGGATGGTGTGACCAACTCAGCCCTGCGAGTCCTCGCTCAGACTCTCCTCAGCCCCTTGCTGAAGCCCTTAGAGCCAGCAGGTGGCGTGGTGGGGAAGGCGCTGGATCCCACATGGCCAACTATGCGGTTCAAGCCCCAGACCCAGTGGCTTGAACAACATGCCGGACATGTGTGCGTGCGTGCCCTGAGTCTGGAGAAGAGGTTGGGTCAGGGGTTGCCGTGGGACGGGGTGTGCGCTCTTTTTCTGTCTCTCTGTCTCTCTCCAGTGAGCACGTATGTCCTATAACAAATGAAAATCAGAAGCCCTTAGCCTTGCAAGCTCCCCATTCTGTGCCATGTTCTCGGTACAACCACGTGGCGTGCAGGCTTCGGGAGAGCTCCGTTTGTCTGTTTTGTTCCCTGCCAAATCTTGGGGTCCTGCTAGTGGCGGCGTGGTCAGCTGGGAGAAGCCTCCTGAGTAAACTGAATGAGACAATGAGGAGGAATTTGCTGGAAAGAGAAAGTCGGGTCGGGGCTGAGTGCTGAGGGGGAGCAGGTGCGGAATGGCGCTGCCAGCTGGTTGAGCCCGTGTCCAGGAAGGGGCAGCGGCTGAGCAGGCAGTCGGGTCTGAGCCGTCCTGGCCCTGGGACCCGGCGGCCCAGGCTCACAGCGCTGCCGGCCGTGAACCAGCAGCCAGGTAGGCGCTAACGCTGGGCGGTGCCTCGTCCCAGCCGAGCTGCACTGGAAGAGTGAGGTACAGCCCGGCTCCAGCCCAGAGCAGCCTCCAGGGTGGAGCAGGAGTTATGTTACTGTCGTGTACTGGGTTAAAGCCAGCTTCACTCGGTTCTTCCGAGTCGGCCCACGTGTGTGACCCACCGCCTCTGTTGGCGGTGTTCACCGTTCTGTGACAAGCAGGCTGCACCCGGCTGAGCTGCGCTACCTAACAATGTCCTGATTTACCCCTGGAACTCTTCACTCTGTCACTTCACAATCACACGAACAGAAGACTAACATTGCAATTTGCTTATCTAAAGTCTAGGGGTTTTTTTGAGATTTTTGCTATAGGGAACATGTGCTCACCAGAGAGACAGAGAGAAATCACCCCCCGGAGGGGATGGCCACACTGCAGTCCCTTCTCTTCCTCTCTCCTCTCGGGATTTGGGGCTTGCAGCCTTACGCCCGGCAAGAGTTTCAAGCAGCCGAGCCGTCCTGGTTGCTCGGCACCTGTGTCCGGACGTGGGTCTGACAGCCGCAGACAGCGCGCAGCGACGCACGTGCCAGCTCCTGGAGGGCTGCTGGACCTTGGCCGGGCCCGGTGGTGGGTCCGCGGTCCCCATGGGAAGGCCCCCGGGCAGGTCTGGAGGCTGCCAGGCATGCCAACCGGCACATGTGCATGCCTGAGCCAGACTGGCCGAGGCGAGGGGTAGAGGGTGGCAAAGAACCCTGGTGGGGTGCCTGTCTCTGTTTCTGTCAGGAAAGATACAGCAGGTCACCAGGAAAGTCGTGGCGCATTTTTCTACGCAAAAGTGAGTCACACCTTTCCTGACTGCCCACTAAGTGAACCAGGCTGCTGTCTAGGCACCACCCGTCTGACCAGTGCATCTGGGGTCGAACTTCAGAATCTGTGTCTAATAGACCCTGTGGGGGACCTGACACTGCTGGTCTGGGGTACACTTTGAGAGCCCCCACTCTAGAACAGAACAGATGGAGTAATTTTGAGGTGGAGAGGGCAGGAGTGTTAAGGGGAAGCATCTCGGATGAGGAGGGGCCAGGGGGAGTAAGAAGGCCCAGCCCAAGGGAGGACAGTTTTGCAAGGACTGATGTTCCCATCTCAGAGAAAAAGAGCTCAGGGACCAGTAGTTACCGTAATGGCTGTGTTGCTGGATTCCCATGTAGTCAACCACGGTTCGAGTCCTGGACCCGGTGGCTTAAACTCACACCGGGCGCGTGTGCGTGTGTGCCCAAGATCCCGAGAGGAGAATGGAGGAGAAGGGATTGCGGCGTGACCATCCCCCCGGGGGTGATTTCTCGCTTTCTGTCTCTCTGTCTCTCTCTGTCCATCTGGCGAGCGCACGCGTCCTATTGCAAAAACCTCTCCAAGAAAGGAAGGAAGGAAGGGGCGTGGTGGCGCCCGCCCTGTGGAAAGAACGGAAGGAAAGGAAAGGGAAGGAAGGAAGGAAGGGGCCTAGCAGGTGGCCTGGTGGTTAAGGTGCTGGAATTCCCACACGGCTGACCACGGTTCAAGTCCCGAACTTGGTGGCTTGTTTTCTCCCTCTCCCTCTCTCTCTCTCTCTCTTCCTCTGACAAAACTCATGTGAAAAAATAATAAATAAAATAATTTTTAAAAAAGAAAGAAAGAAAAGAGCTCATTAAGACACAAGACATTTTGAAATGAAAAGGGGGCACGTTTGAAGGAGTCACGTAAGTCGGACGTTGGGAAACGGCTTTGAATCACAGAGGTCTGCTCCCGTCTTGGCTGTGTGCTCTGGCTCACGGCGGCTCGGCCTCGGAACTGGATGGTGGTGGTGCCGCAGGGCTGCGGGCTGTGAAGGCTGATGAGCTCAGGGCTCCAGCCAGGGGGGCGGGGGGCAGAACTGCTCACTGCCGTGGGGCTAGTGGGGAAGGCAGGGGAGCCGGGAGTGCGGCCTGGTACCTGTGCCCTGCTGAGCGTGGGACGTGGCGCCGTGGACGAAAGGGACCAGGCTCAGCCCTCGGGTGTGGGGAGACACAGAGAAAGGTCAGCGAGTAGCCTGCTGGGTCGCATGATGTCGTACCCTGAACGTGGGCCTGAGTGGGATGGCTGGGTGTGGGGTAAGCGATCAGGAAAAAAATGTCGGAGTTGACATTTGAGCTAAATCTCACAAGATTAGCTGGCATTACCAGGCTAACAGCGTATTCCCAGCCCTGAAAGTAGACCAGTTTAAGTCGGGGTCTCCAGGGATGGCAGGGAGTGAATGGAGGAGTGCCTGGGTCAGGTCGGACAGACTGTGCCGGTCAGTGCGTCCGATCCGCACCTGCAGGTGGGGCAGGAAGGGGTCTCCATGGCTCCCAGAGCTGCTCTCAGAGCTCCCACCACACCATTGCGTGGTGCGTTAGGTCAGAGAGTGGGGGTCAGCCGGAAGTCGTCACAGCGACGCAGTTAAATGGGAGACTGGGCCCGATCAGGGCAGCCCGGGAGGTCCTCACTGCAGAGAGGGAGAAGGTCCAGACTTGGACCCCCACCTCCACGATCACTGAGTCGCGGGATGAGAGCAAGCTCGAGGGCTTGGGGAGGAGGGTGGCCACCCCAGCTCTGGTGTCCCTGACGTCCCCTGGAGATTACAATTCTCCACCGCCCTGTGAGTGGAGCGGGGCGAGGTGGAGGTGGGGTGGGTGCTCTGGGCTGCCATGGCCACTTCTGAGACCTAGGACGGCGTTGCCTGGAGAGACCTCAGAGATGGGTGTAGGCCCTACCTGTGTCACCCTCAGTGTGCAGCCCTGGGAAGGGGCCGCCTGCAGAGTGACCCTGGAGGCAGGTGCAGACTGGCCATCGCAGGCCACGAGGGCCCATGGGGAAAGAGGCCTTGATCTTGAGAGTCAAGAAGTCACCTCGAGGGGCGAGAGAGGGCTAGCAGGCGCTCAGCAAGTGCTGGCCAAGTGCCCTCGGCCCCCAGGGGTTGTGCCCACCCAGCCCCACCCACCTGTGTTTTCAGCCCGGGAACCAAAGCCTCCTAGACGCACAGAGGTCTGGGAGTGAGCACACAGCAGTTACGGTGACGCCGGTCCTCAGGCCTGGCCCAGTTGTGCCCTGAACACAGAGCTGTTGGCGTGGGATGGGGGTGTGCAGGTGGAGACCGTGAGCACGTGTCAGGCCCTAGAGAGAGGGGCAGGAAGGAGGGGGGCAGGTGGAGACATGGGCACGGAGACGCGTCCACGTCCACATCCATGCACGGGGACTGGAAGAACAGGCTGGCGGCAGAGGACACGCCCCACTCAGGGGTCTCCCCGGTGGGAAGGCCGGGGTGCTTGCACTTCCAGTCCGTCACGGCGAAGCTCTGCATCTAGCAGAGGCCAATCGCGGTCAGGGAATGAGAGGTCCAGAGGGTTTTAGAGAGGTCTGTTGGCTAGCCGTCACCTGCTGTTTTTCAGGTAAGTGAAGTCACTTTTCAGAAATAACTCTCTTTTGACTCTGACTATCCACCAGTTTCATTAAAAAAAAGAAAATTGGCCAGGGGGCATGTGTGCTTGCTGGAGAGAGACAGAGAGAAGGTGGAGAAGGGGTACCCCAGGGGAATGGCCACACCATAGTCTCCCTCACCTGGTCTGGGACGAAAGCCCTGCAGTGGCCCACGTGGGGTCCAGCCCCTTAACCACCATGCTGCTGGCTGGCCCTCCTTCACTGCAGACCAACCAGCCAACCGGTTTTACTGCCCTGCGTGCGTTTGCCCGTTGAACGCGAACGCGTGGTAGTTTATAGTAGACTCAGGAGGGACGGCCAGCTTTAGTGCCCGCCATCGTCTGGGAAGAGGTCTGCAGCCCTCCTCCGCACCCTACCGCGCTGCCCAGTCGCCACTGTCTCCCTTTGCAAAGCAAACCTGGGAGGACAGCCTGCTCTCTGCTCCCGCTCTAGGCCAGGGCTCCACTGTCGCCTTCCAAACTGCTTAGGACGACATATGAGTGACCCTCTAGTTGCCGGACCCACACACATGCTCAGATGGCCTTTCCAGACCCTCCTGCCTCGTGTGACCACCCAGTCACTGTCCCTTGGGCTCTGCCTCCTCATGGGCTCCTTGGCTGCCTCAGGACTTCCCGAGTGATCGAGTCTGCTCACGGGTCAGCACG
>NW_006159689.1:1427721-1452280 GCF_000334495.1 Tupaia belangeri chinensis | reverse complement strand
GTTTCTAGAACTCGTAGTGAGGATTACTGTTCACCGATGCTTGGCATCGCCTGAAAATTCCACAGTCCTTTCTTGTGGCTACAACTGGGCTCGCCCTTTCCCAAGGAGAACCCTGCTCTTCTGGGGGGGCTCTATCTTACCATGTAACCAAGCTAGATAGACATGCCCTTACCCCTCGTCTCTCATACACACCGGTCTCCAGCACCTGCTGAAGTCTTCTTCACGCTGCTCTAAAGTCATCTGTTCTCTCTCACACGCGTGCCCGGGTTCTGTCTCACTGCCTGTCCGCACTTTCCCACTTGGTCACTCTGGCTGAAATCCACACACCACACCGGTGTCATAGAGAACTTGTGAAAGCAAACCTGGCCTCATCGAAGGTCCTCTTAAAGTGCTTTAGCACCGTCGGCTTTGGGTGCCTAGGCTTCCTCCCCCGTTCTCACTGCGATCGGGTCTTCCACTCTTCGCTGGCAGGACATACGGGGATAGACAAGCTTTATAGGACACCATGGGGCCACGGATGGCACAGTGGTTACATCACTGGACTCCCACATGGCTAACCACGCTTCGGTCCTGGACCTGATGACTTGAAAGTCACACTGGGCATGTGTGTGCGAGCGCCCAAAGTCCTGAGAGGAGAATGGAGGAGAAGGGGTCGCAAGGTGGCCATCCTTCCTGGGGAGTGACTTCTCACTTTCTATCTCTCTGGCGAGCACATACACCCTATAGCCAAAAAATCACTCTTTACAAATTAAGGGACACCATGAGAATACAATCAACCAACTGTGGAGGTGGGAAATTTTACAAGACAAATAAACACTTGTCAGAGGGTATGTGCACTCCCCGGAGAGAGGAGGCGCTCCACGGTGGGGCATGGCCTCGTGCAGCACCCCTCCCTCCACCTCCACCCTCAGGGTGCACCTGGCTTGTTTCTCCAGCCCTGGGACCAGGCCTCACACAGTGGGATCTGACTCCCTTCACCACTCTGCCCTGAAACCAGCCCCAAATAACAACTTAACAGACATACAAACGGCGAGGGGAAAAGGGGATCGAGAACTGGTGCTTAGTAGGGTCTTAAGAACACGCCAGCCAGCCAGCCAAGTGCAGTGCGCTGGGTCCTGAATAAAGAAACGAGGAGCAATTGTTTAAACATTTCATTATTGTTTTGCTTCGTTTTTCATGAACTTTTGTATACATCCTTGTGTAGCATTGCCACAGGGTGTGTGTTTGCAGAGAGGGGAGAAAGCACCCCCGTGGGGTATGGCCTACTATGGCCCTTTTTCCTCCATTCTTCTTCCTGTCGGGATTTTGGGCACACACACCCGGGCGTGTTTTCCAAGCTTCTGAGGCTAGGATTCAAACAGTGGTTGGTCGCGGGGGATCAGGCTCCCTCAGTCACTGCACGACGGGTCGGCCCGGGGCTTTCATTTTTAGAAGGACGTGCTGACGCATGGCAGGGGAGCTGTGGCTCCTGGTGCACCTGGAGGAAGAAGCCGTGGGCTCGCTGGGCTCTTCTGTTGGCCTGCACTTGAAATCTTCCGTAATACAGCAGAACGCATCGATGGCACAGGGACGTGGAAGCTGAGTCCTGGCGAGTGCAGGGTGATGGCTGGTGCAGCAGTCAGGCACGGCACTCCGCAAGGCAGTCCACGTGGCACCTGGGAGCGGCCTCCCCGGTGCCTGCACAGGCCTGGGGTCAGGGCTGGGCCGGTCAGAGCATGCACGCCTGGGAGCTGCTGCCCCTCTGTCTCTGCCCTGGCTCAGGGAGGGAAGGACTCCATTTTTTTTTTTTTTTTTAAGTTTTTGCTATGGGGTGTGTGCGCTTGCCGGAGAGACAGAAGTGAGAAATCATCCTGGGGGTGGCCATGTTACAATCCCTTCTCCACCCTCCTCCTGGGCTTTTGGGCATCCATGCTGGCATGGTTTTCAAGTCATCAGGTCCAGGACTCGAACCACAGAGTCAGCCATATGGGCTCCAGCTGCCTTAATCTTCATGCCACTGCCTGGCCCCAAATAAACTTGACCAGAGAGGGGCAGAGTGAGAGAGAGAGAAAAAGTGAGAAAGCAAGCCTCCAGGTCCAAGACTCGAACCATGGTCGGCCATGTGGAACCCGCCCTGGCAGCCTCTGTGCCAGCGCCTGGAAGTGCCAGGTGCCGGCCACCGCCCTCGGCTGTGGCTGCCAGTGTCAGGGTGTGTTACAGCACAGACCGTGTGTCTGTGGGCTGCTCTTCACCTGTCCGGCTATTCCCGCTCTGCCCTAAAGCCCGGAGTAGGCCCCGAGGCGTGGCCGTGCCCACCTTCCCTGCAGCGCCCCACGTGCCCAGGGCTCCTGCGTGCTCGAGGCTCACGCTGCCAGGGCCTTGACAGCCCATGCCCCGCCCCGCCCGCACCGTTCCAGCCGTCTCTCGAGTCTCCGAGTGGTGGGTCGGCTCCGTCTCCCCGTGAGAGGGACTGTCTGCGCTGGCGTGGGTGTTGGAGGGGTGGTTGGCAAGGAAGGGAGGGAGCCGGCTGCTCCTCAGCTGCCTTGACCCTGTCGTTTGCTCTCATAGGGAAAGGGAAGTGGAGCTGCAGGGTTAGAGAGCCCAGACCTGGGACTGCGAAACCAAATAGTACTAGAGAAACAAAGTGGGTATGAAGGGAGCGGCTCACTTCCACCTCCTCCAACCAGGGGAGTGGGTATGAACTCTCCTTTCCCCAAGGGGACTTCTCAACAATTTCGTTCTCAACGATTTTATGAAGGTCCGTTTAGGAGCAAGGGTCCTTCCCCACAGCTACCCCTAGGTGGCAGCAGGAAGCAGAGACCCTGCGAGAAAGCACAGCAGGTGCCCTTGCCGGGAGAGTGCTCGGTGGGCCCCCGACTGCAGCTTCCTGCCCTGCCTGCAGGGCCACTTATTGGGCATCCCACAGTGGTGGTTTTGTTTTGTTTTGTTTTTCATTTCTCACTTGCTTTCTCTCTGTTAAGTGCAATACACCCTATAGCAAAAAATCTCTCAAAAAAACCCAGCGACTTAGGGACCTCCATATGGGTCTGAAGAAGGATGCAGCGGGTTGTCTGCAGCACCTGCCATCCGCTCTGACGTTCTTACATGTAGAAATCTCGACTTGGGGAGAGAAGGAGTGGGGCGGCTCCAACTAGGGCCTGGGCGGCCGAGGGGCTGTCCTTGGTGTCCACTGGGTAGTCTGCTGCTCAGTGCTGTGCCCGGGCCCCTGTGCTTGGTGCCTGGGCTGAGTGTGGCCGGTCCACTGGGCCCTTCTCTGCCACCGAGGACATGGCCCAGCACAGAGGGCTGCGTGCTGCTCCCGACCAGAGCTGCTGTTGTGACCGTCCTCAGCAGTGCACTAGGTGCTCAGGGTCCCTAGGAGCAGGGGTGGAACTAGGACGAGGGGGACGGACGACGTAGACATAGACGTGGGCCAGAAGCCCCGCGAGGGGGCATGAGTGCCCTCGGAGGGAGTGGGCTCTGAGCTAGGGCAGCACCACTCCTCTCCACCCACGGCCCTTCGGCCTGAATGCACAGGGCACTCACTGCTACCCCACTCTGTCCTGGCGGTTTTGTTTATTTGCCAGAGGGCATTTGTTCACCAGAGAGGGGCGGAGAAGGGGAGAGGGTGCAGGCACGCCGCAGTCCCTGCTCCCCCATGTCTCCATCCTGTGGGGCTTGGGGCACACACATGCAGCCGGCCACGTGGCGTGGAGCCAACCTGCTGCTCTTGCCCCGTAGCCACGTCCTCACAGGCACCGTCTCGTCCTGGGCACGAGGTTGCCGTAATGAGCCGAGTCGGAGGAAGCCAGATGAAGAGTAAGCGGGGGGCGGGGAAGAGAAGGGCCAGGCCACACACGAGGCCGGGCCTGCTGGTGCCAGAGTGACCCGTCTGGCTGAGAAGGGGCGAGCTTTGCTGGGATTGCACGATGCCTGGGAGTCGGGGTGGGGGAGAAAGCATTGGAACGGCGGAGCGTGGGTGGCTGTGAGGACGCAGCTCAGCATGGAGGGGAGAGGTAGTACCTTAACCACCATGCCCCTGCCGGCCCAGGCAGCCCTCAGACTGGAGGCCCGCAGGAGGCCTCAGATGTGTGTCCTGCAGAGGGAGGGCTGCAGGCGTGCAGGGCCAGCGCCTCCCGGCTGAGCTGGCATCCAGCTGGCTGGCCAGGGTCAGGGCTGGCGGGCGGTGACGCCGTGGGGTGGAGGAGTGTTTCTAGAGGTGCGGTGCAGCATGTGGGTGCACGGCCCACAGGAGAGAGTGGCGAGAGTCGTCGCTGTCACGGGCAGAGGGGCCGCCCCGTGGTGCTGGGTCTGAGCCACTGTCCCCCGTGTTTTTCAGCACCTCCACGATACAGTGAAGAGGAACCTGGACAGCACTGCCTCGCCTCAGCATGGTGACCAGCACAACGGCTACGGGGACCTCTTTCCTGGGCACAAGAAGAACCGCCGGGAGGCACCTCTGGTCTCCTCCAACGGGCTGCCCCCAGCCTCCCCACTGGGCCAGCCAGACCAGCCCCCTGGGGGAGACGCCCTCCAGCCCAGCGGGAAGCACTCTCTGGGGCTGGACTCTGTTAACAAGAAGCCAGCGCCCAGACTCAAACTATGCGGTTAGACATGTAGGATCTGCCTCTGTTAACCTCTAGGCCACAGGGCTGGCCCTCTAATGCTATTTTTTTAAAAGAATTATTTTATTTAACTTTATTTTAATTTGACCAGAGAGGCAGCCAGCCCAGCGAGCCGCTCGCCCTGGGCCTGAGTAAAGAGCTGAAGCAGGAGCCTGCCGAGGACCTGCCGTGCATGATCGCCGGGCCGGGGGGTCCCCTGTCCCAGAGCAGCCTCATGCCCGACCTCAACCTGAACGAGCAGGAGTGGAGGGAGCTCATCGAGGAGCTGAACAGGTCCGTGCCCGACGAGGACATGAAGGACCTGTTCACTGAGGACTTCGAGGAGAGGAAGGGCCCAGAGCCCGGCCCGGCCGCCCAGACCGCCCTGAACCAGGACGTCAGCATTAAGACAGAGTTCTCCTCTGCAGCCTTCGAGCCCGAGCAGGTGGGCGCTCCCCAGGCGAGGGCTGGGTCTGCAGGACAGACCTTCCTGGGGCCCACGTCTGCCTCTGTGAGCACGGACTCAGCCAGCCTGGGGGGCCCGCGGGCCCTGTTCCACAGTCCTGCTCAGCCTGGGGCGGACAGCGCCAGCTCCGGCCTGCTGCCGGCACCCGTGCAGGCCCAGGGTGCACAGAGAGCCCTGGCGAGCGTGGTGCTGCCTGGCCAGGGCCCGGGAGCTGCCCCAGAGCCGTCCTCCGCCCACCAGCTCCAGCAGATCGCTGCCAAGCAGAAGCGCGAGCAGATGCCCCCGAACCCACAGCAGGCCGCCCCGGCATCAGCGCCAGGCCAGCTGTCCACGTGGCAGCAGGCAGCTCCCTCCCACAGCCCCTTAGATGTCCCTTACCCTGTGGAGAAGCCCGCCAGCCCCTCCACCTACAAGCAGGACTTCAGCTCCAAACTGCTCGCGGTGCCCGGCGTGAGCAAGAGCTCCCCTCGGCCTGGAGGCGCCTACCCCCAGCCCAGCCTGCTGAGCCACCAGCTGCCCGGCGGCTTGAGTCAGAGTTCCGTGGGCAGCCCAGGGGCAGTGCTGGACTATGGCAACACGAAGCCCCTCTCGCATTACAAGGCAGTCTGTGGGCAAGGCGGCCCCGGGCCCAGCCAGAGCAAGCCGAGCCTGCCATCGTACCTGCCCCAGCAGCGGCCCCGTCTGAGCAACGAGCAGAACTCCTTGTTTCTGATGAAGCCAAAGCCGGGAAACATGCCCTTCCGATCGCTGGTTCCACCTGGCCAGGTCAGTGTGCAGCTCTGCGCCCGTCGCTGCTGCAGGTCACTGTGGGGAGGGAGGGCACGCCGGCTCGCCAGAGTCCACAGGCCGAGGCCGACTCTGCGCACCCGAGTGGGCGGCACTCCTAGCGCCACCTGGTGGTGGCTGTGTGCTTGTTCAGGACTCTCTTGCAGGAGCCTGGTGTCTCAGGCCATGGGACTTAGGTCACTCGTCCCTGTTCCTGGCAGATAAAGGTTCCGTTTAATGCACTTCTTAGAGCTTTGCTTTTTTGCCAGCTTTCGGATTTGTGTGTTTCAAATTCTTTAATTTGGGGGAAACTTGCAGTATTTCAGGCACGTGTTGCCTCCCCACACACCGCACCTCCTGTTACATGGTGAGATAGTCACACCAGAGAGGCCAAAGGCTCTAGAGGAGCAGCCTGGCCCTGCAGCGAGTGACTGTGCGCCACTTCCCGCGTCCGTGATGTCTTCTCAAACTGCCAAACTTGGGCGGGCCGGCACATGGCCTGGTGGCTAAGGCTGCTGATTCCACGTGGCCAGTTCTGTGGTTCCAGTTCCTGACCCGGTGGCTTGACAGACACACCGAGTGCATGTATGTCCAAGATCCTAACAGGAAGGGGAGAGGGAGGAGGGATTGTTGCGTGACCATTCCCCATAGGGAGTGCTTCCTCACTTACCCTCTCTGCCTCTTTCCGGTGGGCATATATGCCCTCTGGAAAAATAATAATAAGATAAATTCATAAAAAGTAGATACATAATGGGACCAGCAGTTAGCGTAATGGCCATTCATAAAAAGTAGATACATAATGGAACCAGCAGTTAGCGTAATGGCTATGTTGCTGGATTCCCACATAATCGACCGCGGTTCGCGTCCCGGGCCCGATGGCTTAAAACTCACGCCGGGCGCATGTGTGTGCGTGCCCAAGATCCCAAGAGGAGAATGGAGGAGAAGGGATTGCGGCGTGACCATCCCCCCTGGGAGTGATTTCTCGCTTTCTGTCTCTCTGTCTCTCTCTGTCTGGCGAGTACACACGCCCTATAGCAAAAACCTCTCCAAAATAAATAAATAATCTCAGTGAGCGCATGTGCACGCGTCCAAACTCCAGGAGAGCGAGGGGAGGGTGCGGTGTGACCGTCCCCGGGTGGTGCTGTCTCCTTTCCCTTTCACTGTCTGTCTCCTGCAAGCACCACACACACCTTTCAGCAAAAACCTAAACACATCGAGATTTGTTTCATTCACGGTGTTGGAGGCCCAGGAGTGGGCGTGTGGCTGTGTCCCTGTTCTGTCTTGTTCCCTCTCCTTGGAACTCCGTCAGGGTCTGACCACAGAGGCCCCTGACAGCCGTGGTCCTGGTCATGCCCCACAGGTCCCACCTCTTGGTCCCTTAGGTAAATGAACCCTTGAATGCCTCACAACCAAACTTCATTACATAAATTTGGGGGGGAAATTTTTAAAAAATAATTATTTTATGTAACTCTATTTAGTATTTTTAATTTTGATTGGAGAGGGATAGAGTGAGAGAGAGGGAAAGTGAGAAAGCAAGCCACCAGGTCCGGGACTCAAACTGCAGTCAGCCATGTTGGAGTCTAGCGCCCTTCACCACGCCACCTGCCAGCACCTTGGGTGGATACGATTAAACCAGAGCCATCTCTCCCAGAAAGTGCTGAGGCCATTCTGAAGCAGCCGCGGGCTCCAAGTCTGAGGCTCCGGCTGGGTCGTCTGCAGAGCCTGCACGCCCTCTCCTGGGGTGAACATCAACAGGTCTCCCTTGCGCACTGGGACTGTGTGTGGGTATGAGAGCTCAGAGAGGCTTAGTAGGAGTCCTACCCTTGCCACTGCGAGTCACGGGGAGCGAGGCTGACACCCGTCAGGTGCTCCTGTGACACCTTGACACCCAGCCCCGGGGCGGGCTGGTACTGGGGTCCGCAGGAGGACGGAAGCTTGGTGTGGGAGTTAGCCTCAAGCGGGCTCGCGGTGGCTCCTCTGGTCTGGCTGTCCCCCCTGACTCAGGCCCTCTCCTCTGCATTGACAGGAGCAGAGCCCTGCCAGCGTCTCCGTGCCTGCCCAGGCCACCGGCGTGGGGAGCCAGCCACCCGCCGTGTCGGCGGCCAGCACACACGGCTCCCCCTATCTGAGTGGCCAGCAGCAGGCAGCGGTCATGAAGCAGCACCAGCTGCTCCTGGACCAGCAGAAGCAGAGGCAGCAGCAGCTGCAGCAGCAGTTCCTCCAAAGGCAGCAGCAGCTTTTGGCAGAACAGGTAAAACCAGTGGAGGGGACCCGGCCCCACCAGCTGTGCCTGTGTGCCTGGTGCTCGGACACCCCACTTTAGGAGTTATTTGTTCCCGCCTTCTACGAGTGAGAGACAGGCACCCCAGTAGGGCCTCACTCCCCAGTCCGCTTCCAGCCAGCCCAGATTACGGGCACGCGCGTGTGCCTGGCATGGACAGGGAGACTCCAGGGCACAGACCAGCCGTGTTTCCCCTTCAACCATCCCTGGGAATTCTTACATGTCACCTTCTGCCAGAAGGTCCTCCGCGGCACCTGTGCTGTTTCAGCCCCGTGAGCTCTGGGTCCTGGTCAGCACCCTCCAGCAGGTGTGAAGTGTTGCTGTGACTTCGGCCCACCTTCCCTTGCTGCCCTCCGTTCTAGAACCTTTTGTTCGTTCGTTTTCATCATTTTCTGCAGGGCGCCTGTATTTGCCAGAGGCAGGGGCAGTGAGAAAGCACTCCCTGGGGCCTGGCCTTGCTGCAGTGCCTTCTCCTCCGTTCTCCTCTCGGGATCTTGGGCACACACGCACACGCACCTGGTGTTTTTCAAGCTGCCAGGGCCAGGACACAAACCACACAGTTGCCCATGTGGGATCCAGCTGCCTTAACCTCCATACCACCTGGCTGACCCCACGTAATTTTTTTTTTTAATTCATTGCTCTTTAGATCCATTTCATACCACCTATTAATTTATTGATCGATTGATTTTTAGAAGCTTTTGCCTTAGAGCATGTGCACTTGCCAGAGACAGAGCGAGACAGAGATAGTGAGAAGGAAAGTGAGAATCACCCCCCCAGAAGGATGGCCACACCACAGTCCCTTCTCCATTCTCCTTCTGGGATCTTGGGCACGCACACAATACACACAGTGTGAGTTTTAAACCACTGGGCTGACTCTGACCAGTCAGCCGTGTGGGAGTTCAGTGATGTAACCACTACGCCATCTGCTGACCCACACTACTTATTCAGAACTTCCAGGGCCACCCGGTGGCATGGTAGGTAGGCGCTGGACTCCCCCGCATGGGTGACACAGTTCCAGTCTCAGACATAGAAGCTTGCTCACTTTCTCTCTCTAGTGAGCACATGTGTCCTAAAGCAAATTTTTTTCTTTTTTGGTGAGGTTTTTGCTATAGGGCGTGTACGCTCACCAGAAAGACAGAGACAGAGATAGAAAGCGAGAAATCACCCCTGGGGGGGATGGCCACACCGCAATCCCTTCTCCTCCATTCTCCTCTCAGGATCTTAGGCACGCACGCACACGAGCCCGGCGTGAGTTTAAGCCACCGGGTCCAGGACTTGAACCATGGTCGACTACATGGGAGTCCAGCGACATAGCCATTATGCTAACTGCTGGTCCCATAAATAATTCTTTTTTAAAAAAAGTATTTATTGAGGCCGGCAGGTGATGTGGTAGACATGAGAGTTAAGACTGACCACAGTTCAAATCTCAGACCTGGCAGCTTGTTTTCTCTCTTTTCCCTTCCTCTTTCTCTTCCTCTGGTCAAGTTAATAATAATAATAATAATAAATAAACTTAAATAATTTACTTTAAAAATTTCATTTATTACCATTTTTTAATTTGCTGTAGGTCGCATGCACTCACGAGAGAGAGTGAGAAAGCAAGTTGCTGGGTCCAGGACTCGAACTGCACCAGCCACGGGGAGTTCAGCCTCCTAACCACCACCCTGCTGGCCCCAAGCAAATCATTCCGAAGGAAAAACACCCCCAGTGGGGTCACCAATGTTATTCCCACAGAGGATGACAGACTCGGGTGCTACACTTTTCTCTGACCTAACTCTGTTTTTTCTATGTGGGTTTTGTTGTTTTATGTCATTTTTCTTGGCATTTTGTAGGAGAAACAGCAGTTTCAGCGTCATCTTACCCGTCCCCCACCCCAGTACCAAGACCCGACACAAAGCACCTTCCCGCAACAAGTTGGACAGTTCCCAGGTGAGGAGTCTGGAGCCGTGGACCCCCGTGGGCCACTGCGGCTCGCCCTCGGTCCCTGTGCAGAGCTGGCTGGGCTTGCACTCCGCAGTGCTGTGCGAGGGCTGAATGAGGTGAAGGGCCTGGCTTCCTAGGGACCCCCTGGAACCAGGAGGGCCTTCCACTGGGTCCCTGGGTATACAGTCTTTTGAAGCAAAATCATTTCTAGTTGGAAGACATCAATAGGAAATGGCTTTGTAATTCTTATAAAGTTCTTTACAGACCCGGTGGTTTAAGTAGCTGGATCCTGGGCTGGCAGACTGTGTAGTGGTTGAGGCCCTGAGTCCCATATGACTGGTTACATGGTTCAAGTCCCAGACCTGGAGGCTTGAAAAGCACGTTGTGTGTGCGTGTGTGTGTCGAGAATCCTGAGAAGAAAACGGAGGAGACGGGATTGTGATGTACCCATCCCCCTGGGGGGGTTCTCATTTTTCTTCTCTCTGCTCCTTTCTGGTGAGCACATACACCCTATGGCAAAACCCCACAAAAAGACAAGTAGCTGGGTGCTCTGAGCCCAACCGGGGTTCAGATCTTAGCCCTGGCCACTTGGACAAGGCACCAGAGACCCTGGGTGCATGCGCGTGTGTGCCCAAGCCCCGGCGGCGTGGGGAGAGGAGGGGAGGGCTGCTGTGTGGCCATGCCCCTTTGGGGTGCTTCCTCCCTCCTCTCATTGCCGTGCCGACTGCACCGCCCACTGGCCAAAAGCCGGGGGAGGGAGGGAAGAAGGAAGGAAGTCTGCTCTTCCCTCCTGCCTTTATGTGGCTCTTCAGAAAATGACCGGCTCCTTTTTTTCCAAATAAGGAGAGACTCGGTGTACTTGGTGGTGGCCTTCCGCTGCTTTTCTCTCTCCCGTCTGGCCACTGGTCTCAGATGACAGCAGCAGTTGTGGGCAGTGGTCCGGAAAGCGCAGGAAGCCCGCCGAGGTCTCAGTTGTCACCTCTGAGGTGTGCCGGGGGACCCGCATAGACTGTCACTCCAGAGCTGCAGCGTGGGTAGGGGTGCAGCCTGCTCTGTAAGCTGCCTTCCTCTCTCCTCTTGGAAGCCCTTGGAGGCTGGCCACTCCTCTAGTGACCCTCCCTGTCCAGTGTCCGCGAGGAGCTGACCCGGGAGTCTGTCCTGGAGGAGAGCGGGTGGGATGTGGGCCTGCACTCCCCGGGAAGGCGGCTCGAGGGCTGCCTGGCAGATCTGCCGCCTTCGGCCTGTCGAATGCAGTACGGCTGCCAGGACTCAGCTCCCCCGGCCCGGTCTCTAGTAGGTGGTGGTAGAGCGAGCAAGGGGGGGACAGAGCTTAGTGACAGCTGAACCCTAAGCCGTGGCCCTCCTGCCCACAAAGTCCCGCCCCTGTCTGGCTGTCACCATGCGGCCTTGCTTAGCCAGGAGCCCTGGATGGCCAACCCCTGAGGACAGGTCTGTCCCAGTGTGTGCTGTCTCCCCAGGAGACATCCCCAGAGTGTCTGGCCGTGTCACACAGGACTCCTCCCCGCTTGGCCACCTTGTGTGTGCTGAGCCAAGGGGCCTGGGAAGGTCCTCCCACGCTCCCCGTCCCCTCCCCGCGGGCCTGCATCTATGCCCTGCCCCACCCACATGACTTACGTTGTCTGTCTTCCACAAGTGAGAGACTGCACAGGCTTTGACCCGCAGCCCACCCGGTTCAGGTGGCTCTGGGTCTCAGGCACTCCTGTGCTCACCGTTGTCAGGGCAGTCTCTAGACATGGGCCCAGAACCTCCCTGTGGTCAGCCTCCCGGTCCACACGTCACCTGTGTCCCACGGTCCGCCCACAGGGACGAGCTGCCACAGCCCCTCGGCAGGACGGCCCGAACCGCGGCCTTGGCCCAGCTGCTCCGGCTTCCCGGCCCTGTCGTTCTCGTGGCATCTGCAGCTCTTCCATCTGCCCTGACCAGCTGGCCCCTGTCCCACAGCCGCCCGCCGCCACCTCACCGCCCCAGATGGCCTCTGCCAGCCCTGTACCCTCGCACATGCTCTCCCCCAGACTAGCCGGGTGCTAAACTCCTACACTGTTTTCTTTCATTTTAATGTATTATTATTAATTTAATTTGCTGTAGGGCAGATGTGCTCACCAGAGAGAGACAAAGGGGGCAGGGGAGTGAGACAAGCCACCAGGTCCAGGACTCAAACTACGGTTAGCCCTGCGCGAGTCCAGCGTCCTGACCACCATGCCACCTGGTCCCAGACCCCTGTGCTGTTAAAACCCAATGTGTTTGTCACTGTCTTGGAAGACCCCAGGCCGTCCTGTCACTGTCTCCTTGTGCCGGGGTGTGGGTGGGCTTCGCCTCCCAGAGCAGCTCTGGGTCCCCGAGTGGAGCTCCCAGTGCCTGGCAGACACCTAGCAGGTCGGTGGGTGTTTGTGGGGTGAATGGCTGAGTCCACGGTGTTCCTTCTCTCTGGGGTTCCCCCTGCCTTTTCTGAACCCCATCGTTCAGACCTGGCCCCCGTCCCACCCCTCCATGTCCTCCCCAGTGTCCCCTGACCATGGGGCATCTGGTGTCTGTCTGCTCTCGTGTCTGCAGGCTAGGGGCCACAGCCTGGACCTCAGTGGGCCCCGCACCGGTGGTCCGGAAATGCCCGCCTGCCTGATGGCTCTTCTCTGTCTCTGCAGGGCCGACGGCTGTGCCCGGCGTGAACAGCGTGGGCCCATCCAGCTCTGGCTGCCCTCGAGTGTTCCCTCAGGCCGGGAACCTGGTGCCCGTGGGCCCTAGCCACACGGCCGTCTCCTCGCTCCCCTCAGGCTCGGGCCAGCAGGACCGGAGCGTGGCCCAGTTCACCGGCTCCCAAAGCATGCCCCAGACCAGTCTCTACGGCATGGCCTCGGGCATAGCCCAGATGGCTGCCCAGCCGCCCCCACAGACCAGCAACGGACACGCCCACATCCCCCGGCAGAGCGCTGTGGGCCAGAGCACTCCGCTGCCGGCTGCCTATGGACAGAGCGCCCTGGGGGCCTCCGGCCTCCCCCAGCAGCACAGTAAGGGGGCCCTGAACTCCGGTCTGGCCAAGCCCCAGGCCCCCAGGGTGCCTGCAGCCATGGGGAGCCAGAACGCCTCCTGGCAGCACTCGGGCCTGCCGAGCCTGAGTGGCCAGGCCCTGGGGGGTGGCAGCCTGAGCCCCTTCACCGCAGCCTCTGCGTTCCACATGCAGCAGGCACACCTGAAGGTGTCCAGCCCACAGTTCTCCCAGGTGCCCAGCAGGCCCCTGGCGCCGCCCATGAGCTCCACGGCCACCACGGGGTCCATGCTGCCTCCGGCCAGCGCCCAGCAGAGGCCCAGCGCCCCTGCCCCCGCCACGCCCCAGGCAGCCCCACAGCAGGCCTTGCCTGGCTTGAGCCCGGCTGGCCCAGAACTGGCAGCCTTCAGCCAGAGCCCGGCCTCCCAGATGGGCAGCCGGGCGGGGCTGCACTGCGCCCAGGCCTTCCCCGTGCGGACTGTGGGCCAAGAGCTGCCCTTTGCCTACAGCGGGCAGCCGGGTGGCAGTGGACTGTCCAGTGTGGCTGGCCACACCGACCTCATCGACTCTCTGCTGAAGAACAGGGCGTCAGAGGAGTGGATCAGCGAGCTGGATGACTTCTTAGGGTCTCAGTAAGGAGGGACTCGCGGTGTAGAGCTCACACATCCTGCAGCCGCCTTCTCTGCCAAGAAAGAGCAACTACTTTGGACCCGAAGCCTGTGGCCCGGGGAGCTGGGCAGGCGGATCCCGAGCCCACTGCGGCCACCCAGCCAGGATGTGCGGCCCACAGCTCCCAGGCCAGCACGTGTGGCCCATGGGGCTGGCCCCAGCCCCTCTGCTGGCATCAGTCCCTGGGGCCAGGACAGCGGGACAGGCTCTCCGGTGGCTTTCCGCCAGATGACCAAAGTCCTCGGTGACAGCAGTGAAGCCCCACAGTGTCAGGCCCGTGACCCGTGCCATCGCATTGGCATAATCCAAGATTTCGCCACTTGCCCAAATTCTCAGGACAAGTTTTTATCGCAACTTTATATAGCAGGATTATTTGCAATTTGTAGCAAAGAAAAATATTTTTTATGTTAATTTTAAATAGATTGGGATGGGTGGCGGCTTAAGTGGGTAAGTGGCATGGGGACCCTTGAGTTTGTTTTTGCTTAGGAACTTTTAAATCCCTGCCCTTTGTCAGCGTTCAGGGGAGGAGGGGTGGCCGGGAGACATTTCCGCAAGTGCAGCCCTGACTGCCCGCCCCAGGCCCGAGCAGGGCGGTGGTGGCCGTCGCCCACTCAGGACTTCCCAGCGGCTCCCGCCTCCCGCAGTGCCAGCCCTCCTGCTGCCACACACTCGGGAGGACTTAGCTTGCACCCCCTAGCTACATGCTGGGAGGAGATCTGGGTCCCTTTGTCCTGGGTTAGGAGCCCCACCCTCTGCAGTTTCCCTGAAAGTCGTCCACAGCCCGGGAGGCGTGTGGGCGCTGCCTGGCCATGCAGGTTCCCCTGGGCCCTTCCCGGGTCTCCCACTGCCTTTGTCTCGCCTCCCCGCCTCTCTGGGGGGAGTCGCTGGAGTTCTTAGGGGCCCAGCATCGTAAAGGGTCTGGAAGAGGCTGCAGGCCGGCCCAGTGCAGGAGTTCCACTTCATTTGGCCACTTCTGCCACCCACATCACATGACTTGCACTTTCTCAAGAGATTGCTTTATAACACTAACACATTCTTTCTGAAGACCCCAAAGGGTTTCTCTCCCGAGGTCTCAATGAGTGGGCTGAGTGGGTTTCTCTCCCGAGGTCTCAATGAGTGGGCTCGACTAAGCCGAGAGTCCGCCGAGTGGACTAGGACGTGGGGCTGTCTGTGGAAGACAAGGGCGGAGGGGGCCACCCTCAAGGGAGAGCAGCGTGGGGAGCGCGGGGGCTGGCCCAGGCCCCGGTGCGGAGAGCCAGAGCGGCCTGCTGCCGCGCTGGGCCAGGGAACGCACGTGGCCAGCCGCGCCCTGCAGGGCCAAAGGGTCCCATGTTGGTAATTGTTTTGCACCGGTAGTGCCTTTGTCACTGGGGGTACCCCGGACCCTCAGACCCTCTTTCTAATAGCCACTTCTCCAGACCTCCCTGCCTTCCGTGCGCTCGCGGAGAAGGCTGGGAGGCCCAGCCAGAGAAGACCTCCACCCTCGGAGTGAGCTCCCCATCTGAAGGGGAAGAGGGCGATGTCAGCAGGTTTTCTACCAAAAATGGGGCTGAAGGCTGGTCACAGATCCTCGCTCCTCACCTGGTCCCCCTCCGGCAGCCTCTGTCCCCAGGAGCCCTGTGCTCTGCCTTAGTCCTGGGGTGGCCGCACAGACGTGGCTCCTCACTGGCTGCCCGTCAGCAATAAGATACTGTGACCCCCCGGAGCCGTGGCTTTATTTATGAATCGGGGCTGGGGGGAGGACCCGGCGCTGCCTCTGTGCAGTCCCCACGTCCTCCCGGAGCCGCGACTCAGAAGAAAAGGGTGCTCGGACTTGGCTCCACACGTTCGCTTTGTGTAAATAAATGTTTACACTTTTATATTAAAGATGGGTGAGCCTTAGCGCTTTCAACTGTATATTTTTTACTTTTATAGATTTTAAAACTATGACCCTTTATATATGTGTTTGGGGGAGCTATAAGTTTTATGGCAAACTGTTGGTATTAACTTCTTATTGTCAGGCAGAGTACATAAAACCCTATTAACCCCCTTATTCTTCTACTTCCCTTAACTCTGGTATACACCAAAAAGAAATCTTTACTTTCCTTGTTTATCATAAAAATAATAAAAGTATTTTGCTAGTATGGAACCGGCCTGTGCTCGTGACTCCCGCCCTGCCCAGAGCCTGGTGGCTGAGTCTGGGCTGCTGTCTCCCTGCCTAGGCGGCGGGGCTGGTGTGGCCGGAGGCTCCGGGATGTAGCGTGGCTCCCCCCCACCTGCCGGGACAGAGCAGCCCGCCTGGCCCCTCGGGCCTGCCACAGCCTGGCGTCTCCTCGAGAAGGTGGACACAGTGCCTCGGGGGTCCTGTCTCACCTCGTGCCTCTGCTTTTCCAGGGCTCGCTCTGGAGTCGGGTTTGGTCCTTCCCCGGTGTACTGTAGGAGCAGTGTCCTCTGGTGGGTCTGCCTGACTTGGTCACACTGCATGGGGGGCTTAGCGGATGGCCTAGAACAGGGTGGGGGCAGCCCCCTCGGGCTTCTCCCGCTCCTCTTGCCTCCCTCTTCGGGCTGGCGGGACTCCTGGGAGGTGGAGTAGCGACAGCTGGACCAGCTCCAGGGCCCACTGGCCGTCGACCCTACGGCCTGAGGACAGGCACGTACGCGTGCACACCCAGAATCCGGAGGGGGGGGATGGAGAAGGGCGTGCCGGCCTTCCCTGTGGCGGGGGTGGGGTGGTTTTTCCGAGTGTGTTTGCTCTCTAGCTAAAATAAAATACGGCGGCCGAGGACCAGCAGGTGGCCTAGTGACTAAGGTGTTAGACTCCCACGTGTTGACCATGGTTCAAATCTCAGACCCAGAGACTTGAAAAGCCACACCGGGTACGAGTGTGTGCGTGGCCCAGATCCTGGGAGAATGGAGCAGGGATCGCCGGTGGCCATCCCCCCGGGGGTGATTTCTCATTTTCCCTCACTGTCTTTCTGTCTCCAGCAAGTCCAGACCTCTTACGGCAAAAACCTTAAAAAGTAATAATAAAAGGGCAAAGCTGAGCCAGCTGGTGGCGTGGTGGTGAAGACAGCTGGATCCCACATGACAGACAACACGGTTCAAGTCCCAGACCTGGCTTAGAAATCTTCCGGGCACACGTGAATGCATTCCTAAAGTCCTGAGAGGAGGGGTTGCGGCGTGGCCTTCGCCCGGGTGTGCGGGGGTGGGCTTCTCACGCTCCTGTTTCTCCTCCCAGCACACAGGAGCGCGTGTGAGCGCGTGTACACTGCGGCTAAGGAATAAAGGGACACGGAGCAAGAGAAGAGAGGGCCGCACCTGTGACGGACAGGGACGCTGTCCCCAGCCTGGGCGTGGCAGTGCAGGAAACGGCACCCACCCAGGAGCCAGGCGACCGCTGAGTGCCCGTCAACGCCGAGCGCATGGCTTGGCTGAGGCTGCCACAGCCGCACGAGGACGGAGAGCCCCTGCCGGCCGAGGCCTGGGCGTGGAGGCAGCTGCTTGCCATTCTCTGTGGGGAGGACTCGCAGAAGTGTCACACTCCTGTGTCTGACCAGGCCGTGCCAGTGTGGAGAGCCGTCCTTGAGAACGGGTTGGGACGCAGACGGTGTGTCCACAGCAGCCGACTGGCCATCTGGACAGCTGCCAGGGACAGGCGAGGCAGGGTGGCACTGCCCCGGTGAGGTGGGACATGGCCATGGGGACAGGCAAGGCAGGATGGTACCGCCCCGGTGAGGTGGGATGCGGCCATGTTGCATCTGCACGAGTCTGTGCGTAGTGGCCCGGAGTGACGGCTTTGGTGGAGATTTTCCACTGCGAGCCAAGAGGGACCCTAAAACTCTCCTCTCTGCCCATTTGTAGGGTCGCCTGGTCACAGAGTCCAAGGGGGCCTGGAACTGCTGGCCTCAGGGAGGCCCTGGGTCCATGTGGCTTTACCGCCACCCTGGGCCTGTCCCTCAGAAGGGACGGCTCTCTGCAGACATTTCTGGAGCACCTGCTACGACCAGGCGTGGCACTAGCACAGGACACGGTGGCAGTGCAAGAGGGTCGGTGCCCTGACCGGGCAGCTGGCAGTCTGTGGAAGGCATCCCGGCCAGTCAGAGGTGAGGTCGGAGCTGGGAAGAAGCCACCGTAGGCTGGGAAGGTGGGCCGAGGCCTTAGACATGGGGGTCCCGGCAGGTCTCTAGGAAGTGGCATCTGACCGAGCCCCGGGTGCTGGAAGGAAGCCAGCCGAGCTCTAGGGGGAGAGGACTTGGCGCTATGAAGGTCCCAAGCCCCTGGGACGGGGAGGTACCCTGCTACTGGGGGAGCTGAGAAAGCGAGACCTGCAGACTGCGCACGGGCTAGGCCAGGCCAGCCCCGGGACCCCACAAGGCCGACTGCCAGTGCGTGCGCACGTGTCCCAACTTGTGGCAGGGGGGGAGAGGGAGGAGCCACTGCACGGACGCACCTGCTGGGCGTGTTCTCTTCCTCCGTCCCTTTGCTTTATTCTGGCGAGTGCGCCCTCGGGCAGTTGTTTTATGGTCCTGATTTTCAAGCTGCCCAGTCTGGGACTTGAGTCACGGTCAGCCACATGGGAATCTAGCACCTTTACCACTGCGCCACCTGCTGCTCCCCTGGCCAACGTTTTGTCAGAAATAAAAGGCAGAAGACACACCACTGCCCTCTTAGCAAGCTGTAGAGCCTCTGCCAGGAGGGCTTGCAGAGCAAGCTCTGGGGTGTCGCAGTCAGCCCCGGGTCGGACTGCCGGGCCACCATCAGCGGCATTACCCAGGCTGCCACTAGGCCAGCAGCCGTGTGCCCACGACCGGCGACATGGCTGGAAGACACGTGCGTCCTGCGATGGGGCCCCAGGCTGGTGGCTGAGCTTCCCCACAGTGCTCGGAGTGCTCCTCTGGCCAGGGTGAGGCGTGGTGGGCAGCAACAAAGTTGCCTTTGTCCTCGAGTGGTGGGTGTGCCAGCCGCGGTCCAGATTGGCCGCACTGGGACATTGAGGGCCACCGCCCGCTGAGCGGCTGCAGGGAGTGGCTGCAGCCTGGGAGGCACGGACACCGGTTCAGAGAACCTGGGAGCTTAACTCCAGACCCCACCAAAAAGGGAACCAGCCTTGCAAGGACAGAATCCCTGGGTCCACCAACACATCAATTTCCTACAACTGAAAACATGTATGGCACGCCAAGAAGTGGCATGGTGATTAAGGCGCTGGACTCCCACACGGCTGACCGCGGTTTAAGTCCCAGACGCAGCAGCTCGGAACTCAACACTGGGCATGTGTGGGTGTGTGTGTGCGTGCCCAAAATCCCGAGAGGAGAATGGAGAAGGGATCGTGGTGTGGCTATTCCCCCTTGGGGGATGATTTCTTGCTTTCTGTCTCTCTAGTGAGTGCATGTACCTAATAGCAAGCATCTCTAAAAAAAAAAAAAAAAAAGAAAAAAGAAAAGAGAAAAAAACAAGTTGAGACCATTCTAAAACACCCCTGACCCCTGACCCCTGACCAGTGTTCCTTGACGGTGTCGGAGTCACAGAGTCACGAAAGGTGAAGGCAGACTGAGGGGCCGTCCCTGGCAGGAGACTGAGAACATGCCGTCGAATGGGACCGCAGGAGACAGCCTGGGCTCCCACGTGGGCTGCAGGGCCGCCAGGGCCGCCAGGGCTCGAATCGCCGTTAATGCCCTTGTTTTCCTGACAGTTCTGTTACATAACCATCTGAGGGAGCTGGGTGAAAGGAACGCAAGCATCTCTGGACTGTCTGCTTTATTCATGACAGATGTGTGTGCATGGGGGGGCAGGGGAGAGCGAGACGCCCACCTCCACAGGTCTGCTCACACCGCATGCCTTTCCTCCACCCAGCCCCTGGATCTGGGCATTCATGTGCATGCCGGGTATGTTTCAGGCTGGCCGGGCTGGGGACTCGAACCACAGTTGCCATGCGGGATCTGGCTTGTCATGAGCAGTACAGTACTGCTGAGCCTTGGAGCTGGCCTTGAATACTCAAACAAATAACCCGAAGCTGACCCTCTAGTGCAGCCGGTGAGTGCTGTGCACCACATGGTTTGAATCCCAGCCCCGGGAGCTCCCCACATAGGCCCAGCAAGTGCACATGTCCGAAAGCCGGATGGGGTGGAGAAGTGGGCAGAGGATTGCATCAAGACCAACCCTGATGGGGGAGAGAAGGTTCTCAGTCTCCTCTTCAGCAAGTGCATGTGTCCTCTGGCAATTAAAAACAATAAAACCTTGGGACAGCTGGTGGTATGGTGGATCCCACATGGCCACTGCAGGGTTCGAGTCTAGACCAGCAGCTTGAAAGACACGCTGGGTGTGTGTGCATGCGTCCAAATCCCAAGAGATGAATGGAAAAGGGATTGCAGGGTGGCCATCCCCACCTAAGGGGTGCTCACTTTCCTTCTCTGTCTCTCTTCATCAAGTGTAGGTGCACTATAGCAAATTTTAAAAAAAAACAAAAAACCTCTATATACTATTGGGTCACTGGAAAAGTCATGATGAATTTTTAATTTTTGCATAGGAAAATGGAAAAATAATGCAGGACTTTTCTGATGATCTACGATAAAATCTGCCTATTTTTATGCATACAATTCAATGATTTTTAGTAAATTTGCCAAGTTATAAAAGCATCGGGACCAGCTGCTGCCATAATGGCTATGTTGCTGGACTCCCATGTAGTCGACAGCGGTTCGAGTCCTGGACCCGGTGGCTTAAACTCACACTGGGAGCATGTGCATGCGTGCCCTAAATCTCAAGGCTGGAGAAGGGATTGTGGCGTGGCCATCCTCCCTGGGGGTGATCTCTCATTTTCTGTCTCTCTGGCAAGTGCATGTGTCTGATGATAATCTCTCCAAAAAAATTACACAGGATACTTCAAAAAGTTTGTGGAAAACTGAATTACCATTCAAACTTATTTGGGGGCCAAAAGATTTTTCGTATAGTTATTTCATAATATATTTTCTGTGAACTTTGTGAAGACTGCCATGGGTTCCTGCACGTGTGTGCACACGTGCACGTATGTATACATGCGCGTATGTGCACTTGTATGTGCACACGTATACATGTGTGTGCATATGTGCATGTGTGTATCCAGCATCCCAGTCTGGACGGTGTGTGGCCAACGGTGATTCATTGTCCTGAGGTTGATTTCTTTTTCCTTTTTGAAAGTTTCCTTTCAGGCGTGAGGGGGAGTGACAGCACGCGCTGGGGTCTTGGTGCTGTGGCCCGGCCCCAGGTGGTGGGCGCGCTGTGCCTGGCACACTCAGGAGGGCCTCCAGGTGTAAACCTGGACCCCCACACAAGCCAGCAGGGCGCGGCCTAGAGCTGCCACCTCCAGCCAGCCTGGAAGCCGGGGCCTCGCCCACTGAAGTCCCACCGGCCTTCCCACCGCCAGATGTCTGTGGTGAGCTTGGCACCAGAAGGGTCCTTGCAGCTGTGGGGGCTGTTGTCCCAAGGTACAGGGACGTCCAGCAGGGGCTCAGCAGGGGCTCACACTTCAGTCACCATACCGCGCCTCGGGGCCGGGCCTGCAGGGCCTGGTCCTCCCATTGGCCTGAGCTCACAGCCCAGGCAGGGCCCTGAGAGGCTGAACGAGCTGAGAGGGAGGGTCTGGACAGGGCTCTGGGAGCTGAGACCCACGTGCACCCTGCAGTCCATCCAGAGCCTCCCTCAGATGCTGCTGCTAGCTCAGCTTCCTGCTGCCAGCACGGAGGGGAGAACGCAGCCTGGAGGCCATCCCGGCGGCAGAGGAAATGAGCGTGGCCGAGGGGGCCTGAGCTAGTGCATAGACATGGCACCGGCGGGCGGGTGACGGGTGACCGGGGTGACCACTGGCTGATGGGTGACGCACACACTGTTCACGAGCGCACTGGGGTGCAGCCCGCCCGCACCCAGCTGACTCCCGAGAAGTGGCACGTGCCCACCCCAGGAGGCCTGGGCAGCCCAGGGCCGAGGGGTAAGTCAGGGCAGGTTCGAGTGAGGAAGGGTGGGGGGCTCCCTGGCACTGCGCCGCTGTCGGTCAGCCCACATCACTGAGCAGCACAGATGCAGCGATCAGACCTTGGTCTGAAGCAGGGCACAGGCACGGCCCCCTCCCCACCCGTCCCCCACCAGAGGAGCCCACAGAGCCCCCACTGCAGAGCTCTCAGTGTCTGGCGATGAAAAGCGGCCACTGGGCACTGGGGAGGTGAGAAGGAGAAGGGGTGGGGGCCCCAGCAGGCACAAAGCCCTGGGTTGGAACGGGGCTCAGAGCAGGCTGGGCCACTCTTCATTCCTGCCCCTCCCATAGCATCTGCGGCCTCCACCCCTCCCGCTGGCGCCGGGGCAGCGCCTTCACTGCCACTGACCAAAGCCCACCTCAAACCAGTGAAGCCAAAAGGAGAAGTGGCTATTTTGCAGAACTGAGCAGCAGTCCAGGCAGGGTGGCCCCCAGGCTCCACACAGCAGCGTTCAGACTGCTCCCGGCATGGCCTGCACCACTGCCACCGCCTCCAGGCAGCCACTGCAGCCCAAGGTGCCTCCCTCCCACTCTGAGCTTCCTTTCCTAAAGTCCCAAGGAAGTTTCTAGAACTGTCTCACTGTTGAGTGGCGCTCAGACAGCAGGGCCTGAGCTTGTAGAGGGAGGGATGGAGAGCCAAGGCCAGGCAGATGGGGGTGGCCATTCTGTCCGAGCTTGGGGGAGGGGGGGTTCAGCCACCCTGCGCAGACTGACCCCTGCCAGCTGGGCGGCCTGGAACAGGTGCCCCCAGTGTGGCCCAAGGGCAGGAGCCTGTGCCAGGGTAAGGCCTGAGCATGAAGCCTGGATGTGGCTGAGCCCGGTGTGGCTGGGTGCTGGGCTCATCCCAAGGCCGGAGACCAGGGTTTCAGCGGGGAGGGCTGGCCGAGCTGTCACGAAAGGCCCCGATGTGGGGCCGGGGTCAGGGCTGGGAGCTGGTGAGCCTAAAGCCTGGGGTGGACCCCGGATAAAGGGACCTGCTGAGGGTGCAGAGCCTGGGGGACACTGAGGCGACGTGGCAGTGGGACACACCCAGGCCGGAGTGGCCTGGTCGATGGCTTGTGCTCTGCCAGCACAGGGCCAGGCCTGGCAGGAGCTACCCAACAGGGGAAGTGGCTGGGCTGTCCCCAGCTGCCTGCCGTCCCAGGCCAGGCCCTGTTCCGCTCGCCCTGCCCAGCTGCACTCTGGGCTTGGCCGTACCCCCACCCGCAGCCCTCCGCTGTAGGGGCGGGGAGAGGACTCTTCCTCTCCTGGGCTGGCCTCTGATCAGCAGACGGGCTGATAAGAATATCTCCACCAGTCCTCTGAGAGCCATGAAGGACGAGGTAGCACTTCTGGCTACCGTGACCCTCCTGGGAGTGCTGCTGCAAGGTGGGCTGGGTCCGGCCCAGGAGGTGGGTGGGTCTTGCAGCCTGGCTTCTGCCCCTAGGCCTGGGGAAGTGTTGTAACCCTGCCCAGGTAAGGCCTCTGGCCCGGGCTCTGGGGCCAACGCCCAAGCTATGCCAGGCCCACTAGAAGCCAGGATGCCCCAGGGCCCAGGTGCCTACCGAGGGCCCTGGGCTGGGAACGGGGAAACCCTGGAGGGTGTCTGTGGGGGAGTGGTGGGAACCCTGGGGGGGCTTGGCTGACAGGTGGGTGTGCCTGTACCTGAGGGGCAGGCTCATGCACGAGCACCAGGAAGCTGGGGAGCCCGGAGGGCTGGTCTGTTGGCGGTGGCCAGCTGTGTTGAGCTGTGGGCCCTGGGCTCTGGGTAGGGGCGGGAGGTGGCGGGATGCCTGGTGTGGCACTCACAGGCCTGGGGCAGCTGACTGCTATATTCCAGCTGTCCCTCTCCTGCTACCCCAGCAAGATGCCCCGTCCCCTGGTCCTGACTTCCTGGGGCCCATGTGGAGCTGGGCGGGGTCAAAACCTGCTCTCTAGAGCCCTAAAAAGGTGCCTGCTGGACGCTTCTGTCAACCCAGTCCTACAGGCCACGCTCCTGGGCCGGACCCCGCTGTCGGGGGCTCAGCGAGCGGCTAGGGGAAGGCATGGGCTGGGGCTGGGGCTGAGGGCATGGTCAGCTTGACCCCCAGCTGCACCGGCAAGCCCTGCCTCTGGACTTTTCTCATGTAGCCACAGACCCCACTGCGCTGACGGGGCCACCCCTGACTCCACAGTGCCCTTCGGGTGGGCCCCGGGCCCCAGAGCTTACAGGGAGACTGGAGATAGCTGGGACTGGCCGTGTGCAGTCAGAGCTGGCCCGAGACCGAGATGGCCCTGCTCAGAGAAGCCTGAGGGCCATCCTACCTCCTGCACCTACGTGTGCTGGAAAGGAGGGTGGCAGGACCCCGGAGCCTGGGACAGGCTGAGTCCCAGCTACCACTGCCTGGCAGCAGGGGAGGGGTCACCTGTCAGCTGAGGCCTGGGCATAATATGAGACCGGGAGCCGGAATCGGAATCGGGGCCAGTCTGGGGACCGCCCAGGCCTGAGGCCGGGCGAGGCCCCTCCCGGGGCGGGCCCTGCAGGTGCACTGCCAGGCCGCCAGCCAAAGGGCTTGTTCTCTCTCTCCGTGGGGCAGCTGAGTTTAGGGCTGAAAGCTGAGATCCCTGCGAAGAGGGGGGCATTTGCCTGTGTTTTGCAAGTCAAAGGGCTCCGGAGTCAAGCTTTAACACAGGAGAGCCCAGGGCCTCGCTCAGTCACCCAGGGTGCCCTGCCCGGCCCAGTGGACATCGAGGTCTCTGGGCAGGCCTGGACACCTGCGGCTCGAGGAACACGTGGGCGCGGACGAAATCCCGAGAGAGGGAGACGTGGAGAAAGGGTTGCAGCCTGACCACTCCATGGGGTGTTTTCTCACCTTCTCCCTTCTCTCCTCTCTCCGGGGAGCACACGTGGCCTCTCTGGGGGGGGGGGGAAAGG
>NW_006159689.1:1405363-1410709 GCF_000334495.1 Tupaia belangeri chinensis | reverse complement strand
CTGAGTGCCGCCCGCAGGTTGGCCCCGCTGTACGCGAGCGCCGGCGCGCTCTGGCTGCTGGTGCTGCTGGCCGCGCTCGGCCTGCTCGTCCATTTCCTCCCCGCCGCGCTGCGCGCCGCGCTCCTCCGGGGGCTCGGGACGCCGAGGGCCTAGACCGAGGACGCCGGTCGGCGGAGCTGGAGCCTCCAGGAGCGTGGGGGAGGGTGCCTGCCTCTGCACCCCGTCTCTGATTAAAGTCCCTGTGACCCACCCTGGCTGCATTCTCTTGGTCGGAGGTGGACGCGCGGAGTGGGAGCGGGACCTGGAGGAACCCAGTGCCAGGTGGTAGCAATCTGGTGGGCTTCCTGGGGGCGGCGTGGATGAGGCTGAGAAGGAAAGAGGACTCCGGACAAGTAGGCAGAGCGGTGCTTGAGGCGCTGGACTCGTACAAGGACGACCATGGTTCAAGCCCCGGACTGGCTGCCTTGATTTCTCACTTTCCTTTTTTTCTCTCTCTCTCTGGGAAGACACTTGCCCTATAGCGAGTTTTCTAAAGTCATATTAATAATATGGGACCAACACACCACAGAGTTGACTGTTCAAGTCTCAGACCCAGCAGCCTAAAACACACAGGAGCATGTGTGTGTGCCCAAAATCCCCAGAGGAGAATGGAGAAGGGATTGCAGTGTGGCCATCCCCCCTGGTGGTGGTGGTGGTGGTGGTGGTTTCTCACTATCTCTGTCTCTCCAGCAAGCGCACACATCCTATAGCAAAAACCTCTCTTAATAGTAATAATGAAATTTAGAAAAAGGCTTTTTTTTTTTTTTTTTTGAGAGATTTTCGCTATAGGGTGCATGCGCTCGCCAGACAGAGAGAGAGAGAGAGAGACAGAAAGCGAGAAATCACCCCCCAGGGGGGATGGCCACGCCGCAATCCCTTCTCCATTCTCCTCTCGGGATCTTGGGCACGCACGCACACGCGCCCGGCATGAGTTTAAGACACTGGGTCCGGGATGCTAACCGTGGTCGACTACGTGGGAGTCCAGCGACATAGCCATTACACTAACTGCTGGATCCCGAAAAAGGGATTCTTGAGATCGGACACGCGCTGGGTCCTTCCCCCATCGCACTTTCAGCCTTAAGGGCACAGGACCTGCTGGGAAGCCATTTACTGCAAGAGTTCAAGCCCCAGCTCCCCTGTGCTGAGCTCGCCTTCCTCCCAAGGCCCCCTGCAGTGACCTACTGCCACCTCACCCAGTCCTTGCCTTCCTGCCATTAGAGCCTGTGGTCTCTACCTGGACAAGGGCAGGGGCCTTTCTGCTGTCAGCACTCTGTCCCAGGCTGAACAAACCCCCCTGCAGACGTGACTTAGCTAAGCCTGCAGAAGAAAAACACTTTCAGAGCGAGGACAGCAGTTGTGCAAAGGCCCTGGGGTGGGTGGGAGACCCTAACGTGTCAGGAATCAGCAGAACTTGAGGACCCTGACCAGGACAGCACTGAGACCCGCAGAGGGGAACGAGGCTGCGGACCACCCTCAGCTGGAGGTACCGGAGAAGGCCCGGTAACAGGCAGTCGGGGGTCAGCTGTGCCCACAGGGGTGCTCACAGGGCAGGGACGGTTTTTGATGCCCGGCTCTGGGCTGGCTCCCCATGCTGATGAGGACCTGCCATATTGTTGGGGTGGGGGGGACACGCACGCCCACATCCAAGGTGAGGAGGCCGCACCCGAGGCCTGCTCCCAGGCTTCCCCACGGCTGCAGGCTCAGCAAGGCTTTTCCAGGCACAGGCCAGAACCCCCTCGCAGGCTCGGCGTCGTGAGGTGTCTGTCCAGCTCCCAGCATGCACATGGAGGCGCACGCTTCAGTAACCCTTTATTACAAGCCACACTCTTAGAGAAGTATATGTGGACTTACGTGAAAAATCAAATGTATCCAAGAATAAAAAACACAGCACAGAAAGTAGTTTATGCATTCCAGTGTTCGCGCCCAGGGTGGCGCCTGAAAGCTCCTGAAACGCCGGCCGAGGGGCCTGCGGTGCGGGACAGTCCGGCAGCGGCACCGCCCTCAGGCACTGTGTGGCCCCTGCCTATCCCTGGGGCAGCACCAGCTCCTGGGGACTCCGGGCCAGCGGCGACCCCAGGTGGCCAGAGCCGGGGTGGCTGTGCCTGGCCCTCCAGGGGCAGCAGTGATGGGACCCCGGAAACGTGGGCCTCGAGGCGGCTGCAGCGCACTGCAGAGGGCTCGGCTCAGTCTGCCTTCTTCAGGAAGATCTGGAAGAGTCAGACTTGGGGTCAGTGGGGCTCAGCACCCGCCCAGCCCTGCCCTGTCCTGTCTGCCCACCTCACCTCGCTGAGAATGACCCACACTGGCGAGTCCGTCTGGATGGAGAGGCGCAGAGCTTCCAGGGGACCAAAGGCAGGGTCCACCTCGCCTTCTGCAACGCCCTTGTAGAAGGAGCCTGGGGGAGGCAGCACTGAGCGGGGGCTGGTGGGCTCCCAAGCCCAACTGGCCCCCAAACCCGACCCCCACCCCAAGCGCGACTCACCGATCTGGAGGTAGCCGTCTGGACTCCGCGGGTACCGGAGGGTGGCTGGTCGGCCCTCCTGCAAGGCCTCCTTGTCTGACTGGGGATTCTGGGGGCGAAATCAGGGAACTGAAGCTGATGGCCGGGGAGGGTCAGGCCTCGGTGAACACCCGCCCCGACCACACTCACGTCGAAGGGCAGCACCTCCACTGACGTGTTGAAGAGCTTGTCCTCTGGGTGCTCGATGTTCCCGCTGCGGAAGAAGAACCTACGGCCAGGCAGGCCTGTGAGCTGTGGCGGGGGCGGGGGCATGTCCCAGACGCACTGCCCTGGGGCAGAGGAAGGGCAGGCCTGGGTGGGGACACAGGCAGGGGGGGCCGGGGACAGCCACAGAGGCCAGTGACGGCCCTGCTACTGAGCTCCCATGGGTGCTGCAAGGGAGCCCCTGCTGGGAGCCCCCCTGCCTGGGAGAACAGGTGTGCTGGGGTTAGGCTTTGCTGAGGCTGTGAAGGGCCTGCATGCTAGGAAAAGTGGGAGCCTCTCGGCCTGGGGGCCGCCCTGCCCCTCCCAGGGCACCCTGGCGGGCACTGACCGCTCCAGGCGCAGCGGCTGGAAGAAGCGGAAGCGGATGAAGTCCCCGGCAGCAGGCGTGAAGGCCCAGAAGAAGTCCTCGCGCAGGTAGGCCTTCTCCAGGGTGAAGTGCTGGTACGTCTTCAGGCTTGTGCTCACCTCGGCCGGCGGGTTCACATGCTCCTTCCGCAGCGCCTGCTTCCCAAAGTCCTTGTCCTGCAGCAGAGGAGGCAAGCCTGCAGCATGGGCCCACTCCCTGCCCCGCCCTTCCCAGCCCTGGCCAGGCAGCTCTGCCACACGGCGCCGCCCACCTTCAGCTTCTGGATCTTGCCAGCCAGCGAGGAGTGAGTGCCCACGTGCTGGAAGAGAGACGGCTTGAAGCGGATCCGCAGATTGGCCTTCTGCCGGTCACAGTGCTTCTGCATGGGAATGCAGCCCTTGGGCTCAGCCCCGCCACCCAGGGCAGCCCCACGTGGGAATGCAGCCCTGGGGCTCAGCCCCGCCACCCAGGGCAGCCCCAGGGCAGGTCAGCCAGCCCGCACCCCAGGAGGCCCCCCCCACCCCGCTCACCGCGTCCTTCTCGGGGTTGCAGACTTTCACCCAGAGGATGTGGTCCAGCAGCCAGTCAATGGGCTTGTCCCGGTAGAACATGAGGATGAACTCCACAATCAGGCTCAGGTCCAGCGACTTGAACATCTTCCCTGGGTGGGCGGGGTAGGTGCTGAGTGGGCGGTGCTGCCCTCCTCTAATCCCCACGGCGCCGGGTGGGCTTCAGCAGGTGTGGGCACCAGGGGCAGGCAGGGGTGGGCAGGGGTGGGGAGCCCAGGCACCCGATTGCAGGGCTGGTGGGGCTGCAGCTGGTGCTCCGGGTAGGGCCTAGTCAGGACAGACGGGAGCTAGTGGGACGCACCAATGAAGCCCAGCTGGGAGAACTCCAGGATCACCCAGTCCTCCGAGGGCTGCTGGAGGGCAAAGTTCTTCATGGTGCTCAGGTAGTTGGGCTTGGCCACGATGTCGTCCTCCAACTGCTCGGGGCGGGCAGAAGGGGCCGGGGCTCAGGCGGGCGCCAGGCAGGGTAGGCCCCCCAGCTGTGGCCAGGCCCAGGCTGACCTGCACGTAGTAGATGCCCTTGGACTGCGCGTACATCATGAGGAAGCAGTAGTCGAGGTTCTGCTTGGTCCTCCACCTGCCGGCAGGCGGGGCCTCCGCTCAGACCCCCTCCAGCATGGCTACCAACAGAAGCCCCTGAGTGGGAGGCCCTGCCCCACCCCCACGAGGGGCCTGCACGGGAAGTCAAGGCCTGGCCTGGAGGCGCGTGGCTGGACTCCAAGCCCAGTGTGCGGGCTGCTGGGCACAGGGAGGACGAGTACCTGACTCTCTCCTTGGGGTCCCCGAAGGATTCGCGGAGGCGAGAGAAGTCAGGGTAGAAGTGGGGGGAAGGGGAGATGACTTCCAGGAGCCCGGAATGGATCTCCGTGGGGAACCTGGGGACAGGGACCCAGTGGGTGTGCAGCCTCCAGGGACTTGGGGGGAGGCCAACCACGCCCTGTCCTTAGGGCTCACTGGCAGATGCCCCTGACACACACGCCCTCCAAACCCAGCCACAGCAGCAGGGCTCCATACCCCAGTCACCAGACAGGGGAAGCCCCTCCCCACAGGAGGAAGCCCGGGGCCTCCCCCTCCGGGCCTTCCCCTCCGGCCAGTACTCACAAGGCCTTGATGTTGTCTGTCACTGCTGAAGTGTACTGCGGGTCAGTCTGCGGGGAGACCAAGGGCCCTCCCTTAGCCCAGGGCCACCTCAAAGGCCTGGAGGAAGGGGTGGAGGGCGGGCTTCAAGCGTGCCTCCAGGCATTCGCAAGGCTGGCCTGGGAGCGCAGGTGTTTGAGAGCGCTATGGGGCGACACAGAGCCAGGCCCCAGTGCGGTCCTGTCACCGCATCTCCCTAAGGGGCACTGGAACCCTTCTAAACCTTCCACCGTGACCACTTTGTCAATGACCCGGATGAATTTCCGACAGCACTGTCCTCTGGAATATCCCTTGTTACTTCGCGCCACGAGTCTTCCTTTGTCCCCCCGCCGCGCCGCCGGCCCACTCGCCTCCGCGATCAGCACCACGATGACGGAGTCCTCCTTCTCCTGCGGGCTCAGCTCGGAGATGAGCGAGTGCAGCGTGTCTGTCAGGTACGAGTGCACCTCGCGCCGCACACTCGGGATGCCCATGACCACCGACACTGCAGGGGCGAGGGGGGGTGGGCCTGGGCTCTGCGCGCCCCGCCC
>NW_006159689.1:1399764-1404518 GCF_000334495.1 Tupaia belangeri chinensis | reverse complement strand
GGGCAGGGGCAGGACATGCCTGTGCGAGACGTTCCACGGCTTCAGCCGGGGGTCCTCTGGGGGAGTGGAAAGGGACGGGTCAGATCACTCGGACCCTGACAGCCGGGCCCCCCACGCCTGTGGAGCGCCAGAGCTCACCTGTGAGGCGGCCCCAGGTGCGATTGCCGTCTCCCTCCCGCAGCGCCTGCCTCTCCGACACGGCCCTCTTGATCTCATCCAGTACCAGGTTGAGCTCCTTGGAGCGCTTGAGGCTCTCCTGCTCAGCTGCATGCAGCCGGTCCCGCAGCGCCAGGAACTCCCGCTGGTAAACATCCACCGCGTCGCCTGCGGGCCACATGCTCGCCATCACCAGGGGGCGGCCTGGAGCCCACCTACCACCCTCCCGGTGCCAGCAAGCCAGGCTGAACGCCCATCTGTGCAACTCCCCACCTCCATCTGTTCTCCTGTTGGCCCCACGCCAGCTCCTGGGTTACCTGAGTGGCCCTGAAGTCACACTGACGTGCACACGGGGAAAAGAGCCTGCCAGGGACTCGCCCTCTCCCTGGGTAGCTCCTCCTTCCAGGAGGTATCTGACATGCGGCTTCGCAGATCCCACCTGCCCAGATAGGAGCTGGGGAGCTCGACTGCGCCCCCGCCTGTGAGCTCCCGAAGCCCCTCCTGCGTATTGCAGAGCACAATCGTTCCAGGGTGGGGACACTCAGGGTGCCCCAGCCTCCCACTCCCACCCTCTACCTTCAGGTCACGAGTAGCCCCATCCCCAAGGCGTTCTGGGAACAGCCATCCTCCCAGCAGGACCAAGCTGGGGCATGGGGTGCATGGGGTGCCCACTCTTCGTCCTCGCTGGTTGCTGGCTCTGCACAGGCTCCCCATCTTGTACCATCTCACGCGGGCCTGGGGGTAGCCACGGCCTGTACAGCACTCCCCACCCCCTTGCTCAGATGATCAGACAGTTGAGAAATAGTCCAGGGGTTGGTCAACAGGGTCAATGACAGCCCTGACGCCCACATCCCTGCAGACCTGTAATGGGCCTGGGCCGTCCAGACAGGTCTGCTTACCACCCCAGGGAGGCCCATGGGGCTCCAGCTGGGCCCAGCTGGCAGCTGTTGGGCCTGACAGCAGAGAGCAGTCCTCGGGGTACCAAGACCTGGTCCCAAGGGCCTGGCAGGCAGGGACCAGAGAGCGTGAAGGAGATAAACAGCAGCCAGGGCTCGGTGCCAGCACCACACCCGCCCGGCCTGTGTGCCTGCTTGTGCACGGCTGGTCCGCCTGGACTCCCTTTGTCTTCTGCACCTAATGAAAATCGAAGTAGCCTTCCAGGCCCTGAGTCTCCAAGTCCAGGAAGCTCTCCAGATCTGCTCAGCCCCGGCCCACAGTCCTGTGGTGTTCAGAGGGCTCTGGACGGCCAGGTGGAGGTCTAACTGCTAGGTCCCCAAGGAAGAGGGGCAGCCCCAGGCCCCAGAGAGGCTGCGGAGGGGGCGGAGCCAGGCTGTTGGCAGAGGACCCTCTTACGGTGGCTCTGCCTCCCGCCTTCCACACCTCCGGGCCTTCCACTATCCAGCCCAGCCCGGGGCCAAAGGTCTGCAGCCAAAGGCAAGCCCCAGGCCAGGCGAGCTGCTGAGCTGCCCCACAGCCCACAGGACAGCCCAAAAGCCAACAGCCAGACAGCCTGTGGGGAGGTGGGAAGGCCTCAGGTTACAGGATCTGAGGCTTGGCGCCAAGCTCTGCAGGGTTACCCTGGAAACCTGACCCCTGGAACAGAGAGTCAGCCTCCCCAACTCAGCCGCCCAGCCATGGGCAGCACTGGAGAGCAGGGAGGGGGCACAGGACCACTGGAAGTAGGCTTGGTGGCGGCAGGTGCACCTCCCTTGGGCCGGGATGCAGGGCCCCTGCCCACCTGCCCAGACCCACCCCCTGTTCCCCTGCAGCAAAGCCTCAGTCCTCCCTCCAGTGAGCAGCCACTGGCCCTGCCTGAAGCAGCCCCTGTGGTGGGCCACTCCGAAGTGGGGAGGATGGGTGAGGGACACAGACCCACCCTCCGTGGGTCTTCTCTGTCCCATAACTAGGCTGTGCTCTGTCCAACACTGGCCTGCCCCAGGACAGGCGGGGAGAACACTGCTGCCCTCCCCACTAGGCCTGGCCCCAACCCACTCGCTTCTTTGGGGTCTCCCTTCTGAGCTGCCAGTTACCAGGTGGCACTGGGCCCCTTGGGTTCCTGGGCCTGGCATCTGCCCACACCAACCCTTCTGTCGTTCCCCTAAACAGATTTCCCTTGCCCTCGTGGCCTGCTCCTGCCTGCCTGCAAGGTCTGCATCCCAGGCCTGACCCTGGCTTCTGTGACCTCTCCTGTGGGCTGGGCCTGCTCAGCCAGGCCGCCCTGCACCCCATGACCCTTAGGCTGGTGTGGACTAAAGTGGGCGTGGGCTCAGTGTTGAGCCAGGCAAGGCCGGGGGAGCTGGGGCTCTCGGGCAGGAGGCACATGTTCCTGGGAGGTGGGCTGGAGAAGCTGCCCCAGGGAGGCAGGCAGAGGGCCTGCAGCTGTGGCCACACGGTGCCAGGCTGCCCCCACAGCAGGCCCTTGGAGTGCTCCTTGCCACCACAGGACAGAACAGACAGGACACCCTAACGCCCACGGCCTGTGGTGTTCCCTGGGCTTCCTCTTGGTAGCGGAACCGCATTCGAGAGCTAAGTGGAGGGCATGGCCAGGGAGGGGGCGGGCTCGGAGAGGCACAGGTGGCCCTGGACGGGTGGGGTGGGGCGGCTGTTCTCCAGGCCAAGGAGGGTGTCCACCACGACTGAGTCCAGGCCCACGGAGATGAACGGCCTAGACCCTGGGGAGGGGGCTGCAGGCCATGGTGGCCTCCTGCAGGCTCTGCCTCCCTGCAGACTCCCAGGCCTCCTTCCAGGGCGCAGTCCGAATGCTCACCACTGCCTCTCGAGTCTGCTCACAGATGCAGAGTAGGCCCTGAACTCTCGCCAGGGTCTGTCCTTCCTGGGCTTGACCCGGGTTTCCAGGAGGCCACCTGCTCCTGCGGCCCCATCCTCTCTGGCTCTCTGCCCACCTTCCTTCCTGCAGGCTCCATCCCCTGTACCCTCCCAGTGCGTGGGGCCCTCATCCGAGCCCCCACCTGCCCTGAACTGGCTTGGCCTGGCTCCCCAGGGCATATGCAGGGCTGCCTGCTATGAGGATAAGGCAGTTCACACAGGGCCCAGGAGGCCCCCCAGGGAGATGACACCCCTAGGCAGGGCAGCTGGGCCACCCGCTCCGCACCTCCCTCCAGGGCTCCAGTCTCCCTGGGGAAAGGACCCCTGCATCTGAGTCCTTGCCCTCCTCTGGCTGGGATGCTCTGCTCCCCAGGCCCTCAGAGCACCAGCCTCCCGGTGCCCGCCCAGGCAGGCTGGTTCCTCGGGGAGCTGCTTTTATGCCCCCTGCTCTGCTCTGAAGCAGCTCCCCGTGGTGAGCCAGTCTCATGGGAGAGCCCCGATGTCAGCCTTGGGGAATGGCAGCTGCAGAGGCACAGGAACTGGAGGCTGGCTGAGGACAGGATGCCAGGGCTCATCACTCACCAATGGCAGACAAAGTGCCCAGCCCTTCAGATAGGGCTCCACCGAGGCATCTGTGCCAGTCACTTTCCTGGCCACTCTCCAAGGGCCAAAACGCCCCGCAGGTGACACACCCAAGTACAGAGAACTCTGCCCAGGCTGTGCCCCTCCGTGACGCACCCACCTGTGGAGCCTTTCCTTGTGCCATGCCCTCCTGTGCCAGGCCCTAGAGTCCTGGACTGGGCCTTTGTGGGCTGGAGTTTAAGGCCATCCAGGCCTCTACCCAGACAGGACAACTGCAGAAGGCTGGTGGGCCGTCAGGAGCCTGGCAGGTGCTGTTGGGGACTAGCAGGCCAGGAAACGGCCAGTCTTCTCCAGCCCCTCTGCCAGCCTCGCCTAGCGTGGTGGAGCGGGCAGCAGGGAGGCAGCTGGCAGAGAGAGCAGGGGTCAGCAGGCCTCAGCCAGACCCTGTCCCGCCTCCTGCAGGAAGCCGAGGCAGGAAGGAAAGCTGCTCTTCCTGGAGCCTTGTGGACTTCAGTCTGGACCACCAAGGGCCTCCGGCCGCCCAGCCTGAACCCCCCACCCCCAGCAGGTGACTCCTGCCAGTGCTGGGGTCTTCCCCACCCACCCCAGCGCTTGGGCCAGCATGGGGACCCTGGCTGCTGCCTGGCCGGCCTGCCTAAGCTTCAGGTGCTGGGGGGACGAGGCCACAGAGTGACAGGGACTGGGCTTGCTGCTCAGGGCCTCCACTCCCCTCCACTGGCCAGAGGCCTGGAAGCTTTCCTGGCACCCCCGTGGCTGCGGAGGTGTCCTGGGCCGACATCCGGGAGGCGGCTGCAGAGGGGTGCAGGCCGGGGAAACACGGAGTGGGTGAGGGGGCGGATGGGCCTGGAGGGTGGTGCCCGGATGTCCGGCTGCCCCTCACACCTGTTCCAGCAACGCTATACCAGATCCTGCCCAGGCGCCTGGAGCTGGCAATCGGGCACTACCTGGTCACCGCCACTGTGACCTTGTGTCTCCGGCGCTCTCGGAGGCTCCGTGGTCCCAGCCCAGCGCGGGATAACGGTGCCCAGGAGCCCGTCCCGGCACCACACGGGGCTGCCCCGCCAGGCCGCGGACAATCCAGAGCAAACAAGTGTGGCCAGGGTGGGAGGGGCGTCCTCCGCGCCGCCGGGCGGGGAGGGGGCGCCGGCGCCGGCTTCCGGCCGCCCCCC
>NW_006159689.1:1396269-1399264 GCF_000334495.1 Tupaia belangeri chinensis | reverse complement strand
CGGGGTCCCGGGCCTCCGCAGGGCTGTGCGTCCGGGACTTGGGTGCCCAGCACCCCGGCCTCAGGTAGGGCGACGCTGGGGCCATCGCGAGCGGAGTCGGCTGCGGGAGTGGGCGGGGGAGGCGACGCACACGGGCCCCCCACACCCTGTAACATCTGCTCCGTGAACGCCACACACCCGGGCCGGCCTCACGCCCGTTTTCCCGGGGACCTGCAGGGCCTCGTCCGGGTCCTAGGGAGTCTGGGCTGGGGGTCTAGCCTAGGCATGGCTGGGCCGGCGCTGCCTTCCGCCGGGAGTGGCCGCAGCCCTCGCCCACGCCCGCGGCACTTCCCTTCCCTGGACCTTTCTCCCGTCGCCCGACAAAGGCTGGGGTGCTGGGGACCGCGGGAGGCGCTCCTGCTCTGTCTGTAAATGGGGACCGCGGGGTGTCCTCGAGTTAAAGGAGCCGGGCGTGTGGGAGGAGAGCAGTGGCCAGCCCGACGGGCCTCCGGCTTCCCGGTGCACGCCTGGCATGGGCGGGGGACAGGCCGAGCCTCCCGCTTAGAGAAGCCGCGGGTCGCAGGTGGCGGCCAGGCCCAGGCCCCTAACCCTTCACCGCGGGCGCTTACCTCTTGGCTTCGTGCTAACTGCAGGCTCTGCCTGCCCTGTGGAGCTGGAGCCCTGTCGTACAGGTGGTGGCTGTCCCAGGCTCTGGGCATTGGGCAGCGCCCACTCCCTACTGGGCGCTTCGGTATGACCCGGCCCCGGGCAGGTGTGCACAGCCCTGCTTTCCGCACCTGCTGGACCGAGGGGATATTGACGGAATGCCCTTTCACCCAGAGCGGACCTCCTAGCGCGACTGTCGCGCTGATCTGAGACAGTGCTGCCCACCCTGGGGCAGGAAGGAGCCTCTCCAAAGCCACTCTCTCATTCGCTCCTGGCGCTGGGACCAGAGAACATGGTTCCTGCCACTCAGAGATGTGGGGGCCTTGGTACCCGAACTCTGCACCCTCCTCAGACCCTTCGGGAGGCATCCCAGAATGGATCCCAATGGATCTGAAGGACCGGGCCTGCTCACTCCCTTCCAGGGCAGATTCTTGGGAGCTGGGGGGCCCAGACTGGCTCTCGGCCTGCAGGGGCTGCCGGGGACCGGCCGCAGTGTCCTTGTCCTGCCTGCTCCGCTGTGCTAAATGTGACGCTCCGTAATAAAGTCTGACTGTGGAGACACACACGTCGGCGTCTTGTCCCCTCGCTGCGACAGGCCCTGCGTCCTCCTTGCACGTCTGGTTCTCTGCACTGGCTGGAGGGACCTCAGGGCCCCACAGGGGGTCGGGGCTGCCAAGGGGGCTCAGGTTGGGAGTGGGATGGAACTTTGCCTTCCTCGTCCACCCAGGCCCACACCTGGAGGGCACGCCTGGAGCCGACGGCGTCGGTGAGGGGCTCTGCCTGTGGTCTGTCCAGTGACAGCCCCTACCCCGTGGCTTTTCCGCAGCTGCTCCCTCTACTTGCTAGTGAACTTTCCGACCTGGAGCCTCTGTCCTGTCCTGTCAGTGACAGGCTGGGAAAACGGGTGCCCTTCCCCTCCACACTCCAGTCTCAGCAGGAGCCCCGATGAAGGAAACCCAGGAGAGAAGGCTTCTCTGATGCCCGAGGGCTACTGGGACTTCGTCAGACATGGACCAGCCAAGGCCAGCAGGCAGAGTAGTGGCTACGGGGCTGGACTCCCACACTGTCGGCCACAGTTTGAGTCCTGAACCCAGCATCTCGAAACTCATGCTGGGGTCCGGCAGGTAGAGTGGTGGCTAAGGGCGCTGGAGTCCCACATGGTTGACCGTGGTTTGAGTCCCAGACCTGGTGGCTTGCTTTCTCACTCCCCCTCCCTGTTTCTCTCTAGTCAAATTAAAAATAATAAGGACCAGCAGTTGGCGTAATGGCTATGTCGCTGGACTCCCATGTAATCTACTGCGGTTCAAGTCACCGACTCCGTGGCTTAAACTCACACCGGCCTATGTCCAAGATCCCGAGAGGAGAATGGAGGAGAAGCGATTGCGGCGTGACCATCCCCCCTGGGTGGTGCTTTCTCGCTTTCTGTCTCTCTGTCTCTCTCTCTTTCTGTCTTTCTGGTGAGCGCACGTGCCCTATAGCAAAAACCTCTTAAAATTAAAAAAAAAAAAAACTCAAACAAATAAATAAATAATAAATAAATAAATAATTTTTTTTTACAGAAAGATTTTTGCTATAGGGTATATGTGCTCACTGGAGCAACAGAAAGACAGAAAGCAAAAAATCACCTCCCAGGAGGATGGCCACGCCACAGTCCCTTCTCATCTGTTCTTCTCTCAGGATTTTGGTCATGCATGCACACGTGCCTGGAATGAGGGTTTCTTTTTAATATTTAAGTTTATTCGTTGTCATTATTATTTTTTTCGAGAGGTTTTTGCTATAGGGTGTGCGTGTTTGCCAGAAAGACACACAGAGAGACAGAAAGCGAGAAATCACCCCCCAGGGAGGATGGCCATGCCACAACCACTTCTCCTCCGTTCTCGGAATCTTGGGCACTCACGCACATGTGCCCTGCGTGAGTTTAAACCACCAGGTCCGGGACTTGAGCTGTGGTCGACTACATGGGAGTCCAATGACATAGCCATTATGCTAACTGCTGGTCCCTTATCATTATTTTATTTTTTTGAGGTTGATCAGAGAGAGACAGAGAGAGAGAGGAAAGTGAGAAAGCAAACTGCCAGGTCCAGGACTTGAACCATAGTCAGCCATGTGGGAGTCTAGCTGCCTTAATCACCACACCACCTGCCGGCCCCATGGTGTGAGTTTTAAGTTGCTGTGTCTGGGACTCAAACTGTGGTTGACTACATGGGAGTCCAGTGATGTAACCATTATGCCATCCGCTGGTCCCAAATGAATCATTTTTTTTTTAACAGACTTTTATTTATTTATTTATTTATTATTTATTTATTTATTTATATTTGACTAGAGAGGGACAGAGTGTGAGAGAGAGAGG
>NW_006159689.1:1395798-1396137 GCF_000334495.1 Tupaia belangeri chinensis | reverse complement strand
TGGGGAGCCACCAAGGCGCTGTAGCCCTCTCCTGACACTCGGCTCCTGGCCCTCGCTGAGCAGTGGCCGGCTTTCTTCCTCTGACCCCTTTGTGTCTCCTGGCTCCCTCCCCAGTTTCCACTGCTCTCTGTGCCCCTGCGCATCAATCCAGCCTCCAGCAGCCCTGGTGCCCTAGGCACTGCCAGCAGGTGGGCTAGGCCATCGCCCCTCACCCCAGCGCTCAGCCTTTGGTGCCCGAGGGCCCAGGAGGGAAGGCCGGCCCAGGGGGTGCAGGAGAAGTCCTACTGTCAGCTGGGCTGGGCTTTTCCTTCTCTGTCCCTGCTCCCCCTCAGCCGGAAT
>NW_006159689.1:1391339-1395767 GCF_000334495.1 Tupaia belangeri chinensis | reverse complement strand
CATGTTGGGGTCCCTTGCCAGCTCTCAGCCCACTGTCATTCCAGAGGTTCCCTGGGGCACCCTTAGCGTGGCCACTCCTTCCTTCAGTCTTAACCTGTGGCCCAGGGACCCAGAGCTGGGGATGTCCCGGAGCTGAGATGGAAAAAGACTTTATCCTGGACATGACCAGCAGATGGCGTCGTGGTCATGTTTGTGGGCTCTCCCACAGCCGACAGTGGTTCAAGTCCCGGTGCTTTTGTGTGCATGCCCAAAATCCTGAGAGGAGAATGGAGAAGAAAAGGTTGCAGTGTGGCCATCCTCCCGGGGAAATTTGTCGCTTTCTGTCTTTCTGTGTCTCTTTGGCGAGCACACATGCCCTATAGTAAAAAAAGAATCTCTAAAAAAAAAAAAATAAGTAAAATTTAAAAAGAGACCCCACCCTGCCGTCAGTAACTAACTGAAACGGGCCAGGCCCTCGGGTACGGGTGCAGGGCGGGACGCAGTGGGGCCTGCGTGGAAGTCCGGGTCCTCCCTGTGAGAGGTGCCGGCTGGGTGGGCGCGGGGCACTCTGTCTTGCTGTCTCATGGGTGAGCTGCATAAACAGACTCGAAAAAGATTTTAAATGGAGGCAGCAAAATCCAGTGAGAGGAACAGTTCTATGACTAACTGACAGAAATCACAGACTATTTTTTTTTCACTTTAAGAAAATGTATTTTTGTCAGAGGGCCCCTGAGCTCACGGGGTGGGAGAGGGAGAGAGAGGAGGTGAGAAGACCCCACGAGGCATGGCCACGCCACAATCCCGGCTCCGTGTCTGTGTCGCCCTTCTTCTGAATGCGGAGCGCTCGGGCACATGCGCTTGGCCTGTTGCTCACGCCACAGGGCCAGGACTCAGCCACACGGGGAGCCGTGAGGACCCAGCCGCCTCACCCTCCCTGCCGGGCTGGCCCCCGTTTTCCCGTACTGCATTGCAGTCCCGTACACCTCGGCACCAGTTACACGCAGGAGCGGCGCCGTGCTTCTGCTACGAATGGATCCTGCCTCAAGATCTGATAATGTAATGAGTTAATAGAGGCTGGGGGGCATGGCAGATGGCATGGTGGTTAAAGGCGCTGGATTCTCACATGGTAGACCATGGTTCAAGTCCCGGACCTGGGGGCTTGCTCTCTCCCTTTCCCTTTCCCTCTCTGTCTGGTCAAATTAATAATAATAATAACAAATGAAATTAAATAAATAATTTAAAAAAAAAAAAGACTCAGGCGGGACCAGGAGATGATGTAGCAGTTACGTCACTGAACTTCCACATGGCCGACTACAGTTTGAGTCCCGGACCCGGTGGTTTGAAACTCATGCTGGCTGCATGTGCGTGCGTGCCCAAGATCCTGGGAGGAGAATGGAGAAGGGATTGGAACATAACCATTCCCCCGGGGGATGATTTCTCACTTTCCCTCCAAAAATCTCTACCAAAAAAAAAAAGACTTGGGCATTTCTATATCACAATGTGTTTTTATATTTTAACATTTGTATTTTAATATAGCATTCACTTTTCTGGAATGTGGTGCATTTCCACCCAGTTCTGAGCAGTGGCCCTTCCTCCGCGGGTGTGCAGGATGCCCTGCTCCGCGCCAGCTCGGAGGCCCTGCCCTGAGCTCTCACCCTGCCGCATGCCCTTATCCTCTGCCCTCTGCCTGGTGCCAGGCACCCTGAATTACTGCCCGCCGGAGCCCTGCCCACAGCCGCCGCGCCCAGTGCTGGGAGGGCAGGCCGCGGAGCTCAGAATGATGCTGGGGGGGAAGGGAGTGGCCTCACCTCCATTAAAGGAACCCCACTGAGGGTGGAGCTCAGTGAGGGCGCGCGGGGGTCCACGTGGGAGGAGGGGAAGCACCTGGACGCTGTGGCATGGAGCGTGTGCCACGGCGTAGCTGCTGTCCTCTTGCCAGGAAGGATGATTGGCAGGTGCTGCTGTGGGAGGGAGAGGGCGGTCAAGCTGATCCCAGGTCTCTGTGTGGTGACTGTCACTGTCATCGAGAACCCGGGAGCAGGCTGGGTGGGGAGGTGGCTGGTCAGAACTCACATGTGCTTGACCGAACCACTGTCTACTGGCCATCTTGTGGCCCAGCACCAGGCTTGCCGGCTGCAGAGCTCAGAGGCCCAGACCCGCCCTCCGCCCCGTACGGCCTTGCGCCCCCCGGCAGGCTCCTGCTTCAGGGTGGCCTGAGTATGCATGTCACCTGCCAGCTCAGGTCACCTGTCCGTCTCTGATCCAGGCAGCCCCAGCCCTCTGGTTGGCCAGGGTGGAGTCCTGTGTCTACCTCACTGGACCCCAGGGGGCCGTGGCCCAGTGTGGGTAGGGGAGACATTATCCAAGGATGACCCCTGACCCCTCTCCCATTCCTGAGCAGAAGGGTTACATGGGGACATGCGTTACCTCTGACATCCATGCATCCCACAGAGGCCATCTGGGGCCTCGCACACCAGGTAGGTGGACACAGGCGGAGCAAAGGGGTGCCCATGGTGGGCAGGGCTGAGAAGACACGCATGGTCTGGGAGCAGCTGGGCCAAGCCGGGAGGCCCAGCGGGAAGGAGGAAGCAGGGCCTGCAGAGTAGGAGGGGGGCAGTGGTAAGTGCCCGGTACTGAGAGGAGGCAGCAGGTGCCAGAGCCAGGGTGCAGGGAGTGCCTGAAGAGGAAAGTGCTGGATGGGGAGGGTTGAGCCGATGTCCTGAGGCTGATGCACCTCCTCCACTTGACCCCAAACTCCTTTTTTTTTTTTTTGGAGAGGTTTTTGCTATAGGGTGCGTGCACTCGCCAGAAAGACAGAGAGAGACAGAGACAGAAAGTGAGAAATCACCTCCCAGGGGGGATGGCCACACCGCGATCCCTTTTCTTCCATTCTCTCATGATCTTGGGCATGCACGCACACGTGCCCGGCGTGAGTTTAAGCTACTGGGTCCGGGACTCAAACCGTGGTCAACTACATGGGAGTCCAGTGACATAGCCATTACGCCAACTGCTGGTCCCGACCCCATTCTTTTTCTAATTTCTTAAAATGAGAAACGAAGTAATTGATTTGAGACTTTTCTTTTCTTTTTTTTCTGTCACAGATGTCCCTAATTGCTACTTTAAGAACCGAAGTAATTGATTTGAGACTTTTCTTTCTTTTCTTTCTTTTTTTTTTTTTTTTTCTGTCACAGATGTCCCTAATTGCTATGTTACCTACATTGCACATTTTGGTATGCTGTGTTTTCTTTTTCTTAGTGTAAAATATTTTCTAGCATCTAGTTTTTTCTAGCATTTAGTTTTACTTCTTGTTTTGACTTGTACATTATTTGAAAACATGTTACTTAGTTACCAAATATTTGTAGGTTTCTAGTTTTCTGCTATTGGTTCTTATTCATACTCTATTCACAATGTACTCAGAGAACACATTCTGTATGATTTGAGTTCCTTTTTTTCCCCCTCTTTTTAGATTTTTGCTATAGGGAGGGTGTGTTTGCCAGAGAGACAGAGAAAGTGAGAAATCACCCCCCAGGAGGGATGGCCAGGCTGCACTCCCTTCTCTTGTCTCCTCTCAGGATTTTGGGCATGCGTCCACATGTATCCGGTCTGCTTTTCAAGCCACTGGGTCTGGAATTCAAATTGCTCAGCTGGCCCCGTGGGATCTAGCACCTCAACCTCCACACCACCTGCTGGTCTTTGAGTTCTTTTTCATTTATTGATACTTTCTATGGCTATGAATAGGGCCTTTTTTTGGTAAATGTTCCATTTGTATTTGAGAATACTGTGTGTTCTGATGTTATTGGGTGAAGTATTCTAAAAATGTCATCAATGTCAATTGTATTTTTTATGCTTTCTATATCCTTACTGATTCTTGGTCTAATTGTTCTAGTAATTACTGAGAGAGAAATGGCGAAATCTTTAATGGAGCATTTGTCTTTCTTGTAGTTCTATCAAGTAGGTTTTCAGGTCTACTATGAAGTATATAAACCTTTAGGATTACTTCCAGTTGATGAATTGGCTCATTTACCATTGTAAAATGATTCTTTTTATCCTCGGGAATATTCTTTACTCTAAAATATTCCTTGTTTACCATTAATCAAGCTAATCCAGCTTTCATTTTGTTTTTCATTTGATGTTAGCGTATGGCATATCTTTTCCTTTTAACCTATTTATGCTTTTATGTATTTAAACTAGTTTCTTTCAAGCAGTATGTGTGTGCCATTTACTTTTTAATATAATCTGACAATGGCCTCTTTAAAAAAAATGCGAGGGCACGTGTACTTGCCAGAGAGAGTCAGAGAGACAGAGGAGAAAGCACTGCCCCTGTGTGGAGTGGCAACTCCTCTGCACCACCTCCCCATCAGCCCAGGGTTCCGGGCATACACATGTGCAGCTTGGTGTGTTTTCAGGCTGCAGAGGCTGGGACTGGCACTGCAGCTGGCCGTGTGGAAT
>NW_006159689.1:1386077-1390515 GCF_000334495.1 Tupaia belangeri chinensis | reverse complement strand
ATAGGGTGCGTGCACTCGCCAGAAAGACAGAGAGAGACAGAGACAGAAAGTGAGAAATCACCTCCCAGGGGGGATGGCCACACCGCGATCCCTTTTCTTCCATTCTCTCATGATCTTGGGCATGCACGCACACGTGCCCGGCGTGAGTTTAAGCTACTGGGTCCGGGACTCAAACCGTGGTCAACTACATGGGAGTCCAGTGACATAGCCATTACGCCAACTGCTGGTCCCGACCCCAAACTCCTCGTCCCTTCTGGGTATCCTCGGGTACTCCCAGGGCACCCTGTCCTTGCTAGGTCTGGGATTGGTGCTCTCCTGCTCCGCCCAGCACTGCCCTCCATTTTCCAGCCAGCCCCCCACCCCCACCCCTGCCAGCCCCAGGGCTTCTACACTGGCCTTGGCCTCGAATGTGCATGAGGCCCTAGGGCAGGAGGGTCACCTCAGCCTCCATCCCCCACTCCTCATGGCTCCTCCTCTTTATTTCCAGAGCCTTCTGCAGTCAGCCTGGTCTTTTGCTCTGGGGATCTGCAGCAGTGTCCCCATCAGTAAAACTCGGGCCCCTGGGTGACAAAGGGGAGACTGGACAGGGGAGGAGGGCATCAGATCTTGGTAACAAGCCCTGCCTTCAGCTATGGGTGTGCTCTGGGCGAGGGGGCAGGGACAGGTTCTGCTCACTAAAGTCTTAGGAGACGTGTGGATGGTGGCACCTGTCAGCACTTCCGACCTGTCCCTGGGGAGAGGGACTGGCCCGTTGTGTTGGCTTCCTTGGCAAGGAGCCCCACCCAGCAGCCGGCTCAGGGCTTGTTTGAGAACAAGGCCAGCTGGCAGAGGCCACAGCCCCTGTCCCACGCCTGAACCCCCATGGCTTCTGCTCCTGGCTGCATGTCCTTTTGGAGGGCCAGGAGCCCTGGCTGTAGACTCGGCTGGAAAATCCTGCCCCGGTCCACCTTGAGAGTTTCTGCTGAACTGGGGACCAAATGTTTGATATGCACAGAAAGCTTGTTATGTACAGCAAAATAATGCGAGAAAAATTGAATCAAAGTATGAGTTTATTTTGGTGCAAAAAAAGTTTTAAAATCCATAATAGTTTTTTTTAATCAAACATTTTCCATGGACCTTGGCCCCTTCGGTGTTTACAGACGTGACTCAGCCTCAGGTCTTAGTCTGCCCCTCTTCACCAAGTTCGGCACTGTGGGAGCCCCTGACGCCACAAGAGGCCCAGGCAGCTGCCCTGCGGCGGGCTGTGAGGTTTGAGGAGTGCGTGCCAGCTCGGCTGCGCTGCTGGGCAGGCAGCCTGGTGCTCCATGCCCGGTGGCTCGGCTTCCCCTGGCTCTGCAACGCCGTCTACCCGGAACTGGAGCCTGACTCGCTTGCTCTTTGGCCTTAGAGCGCGCTGGAGAGACAGACAGTGAGAAGAAAAGTGAGAAGTCCCCAGGGCTGGTGGCCAGGCCACAGTCCCGTCTCCTCCTGGGATTTTGGGCACGCACAATTTCGCGCCTGGCATGAAATTCAAGCCACTGGGCCTAGGACTCAAACTGAGGGCGACCATGTAGGAGTCCAGCGACATAACTGTTATGCCATCTACTGGTCTCTCTTAGGAAGACATTCCAAACCTCTGGGCTTGCGCCCACCCCAGCCCCTTACTGCGCCTTGGCCCTGACACCTGCTGCCCGGGCTGTGGGCCTCTGTGAGAAAGGGCTGAAGTATCCTGAGAGCCTGGGACCTCCCAGCAGACACAGGCAAAGCCCCACCCACCAAGACGACAGGGGCGGGGGTTGTCGCAGGGCAGGGAAGAACCAGGAACAAGCCTGCTGGTGGAGTGAGTTGGCACGATCAGGGCAGAGCAGGTGGCGGCCCTCGCCAGTGCGTGGAAGGGACGGGCTGTGGTGAGGAGGCCTGGAAGCTGCCCCATCCAGACACCCACACCCAGGCAAGCTCCGCTCCTGGGCCTAGAGCTGGGGTCTGGAGGGGCTCTGTCCCCTGTGATCCTCAGTCACCTAGGGGGCCCAGAGCGGCTCAGCCTGAACCCCACAGCACCCACCTGGACACCGGAGCCCATACATGCAGCTCCACACGCCGCGGCCCAGGGCAGGGGTGGCTGGGAGCTGGGGAGCAGTGGGGACGGCTGCGGCGACCAGGCGTCCCGTGGTTGGCATGTCCCCGAGCTCTCAACACGGGTCTCTTCCGTGTTCCCCACTCTTTCATCTCAGTCCCCAGACCCCAGCTTGTGCCCCCACAGGCAGCCTAGTAACCCGTGTCACCTGGCAGGGCAGCTCGGCTCACCGCACCCCGGCTCCATTTCAAGGATGAGGACACGAGCTGGTCGCCTGTCCCAGGGTGTCAGGGCGGGGCCCTGGTGGTCTCCTGAGGCAGGCACCATGCTTTCCCTGGGGCCGGCCTGCTCTGAGTGGGGAGGGGGCAGGTGGACATGGCGGGAGGGCTGCTGTAGGGGCTCCCTGTGTTCCAGGGCGTGGGAGGGTTGTCGGCAGTGGGGGGCGGGCCAGGCGGCCGGAGCCAGGGCCTCTGTTGTCGGCAGTGGGGGGCAGGCCAGGCGGCCGGAGCCAGGGCCTCTGCTGGCTCTTGTTGCTCTTGGCCTGGGGAAACCCAGGGCCCTGGGGCAACTCTCTGCCCCCACCAGCGTCTGCTGTCACTGAGATGGGGCAGCAGGCAGTGGGGATCCCCCTTGTTATGACTGGTCATGGGACGCTGACTCACTGCCGCTGGACCACCTGACCCTGCGGTGGGAGGCTGCCGAGAGGGCCCTGCCAGGGGGTTCCCCAGCCACTGCCTTGTTTACCTCTGGCCCGGCAGGGGCAGGGCGAGGCTGCTCTAGGCAGCAGGGCATGCTGGGAAGGCCTGGGGCCTGCAGGTCCTCAGGGGCAGGGGTCTGTGAGCTCGCTTCCCAGGGCCCCACATCCCGGCACCCACTTCTTCCCGATCCTCACCACCTGTCTGTGACAGCCCACAGTTCCCAAAGAGGCCAAATGCAAAGAAGCCAAGGGGATCCGATGGCTGCTGGCGTGGTCTGCTCTGGCTGCTTCTGTGGGGAGGGGGTGCCCGAGCCCCCCAGAGCAGTGTTTCTGGGAGCTGGAGGCTCTCCTGTGCACCTCACCCCCTCGGATGGGGCCTGAAGCGGCCACAGCGGGAAGCTGGACTGCTGAGTCATTCTTGGCCTGCACCTGTGTTCAGGCCCAGCCTCTGTCCACCTCCACTGCCTCCCTGTCGGCAGGGCAGAGCCAGCATGCTGTGGGTCACCTCTCCAGGCCTGCCTGGGGGTGTCTGTCCTCTCTGCAGGCCTGCTCCTGCCTTCCTGGCTGTACTCCGGAGCCCTGGAGCCCCTTTCTCCCACTCGGGCAGTCCAGCCGACCCGGGGTCCCGCACCTGTGACCCAGCCCCTCTCCCTCGGGCAGTCCAGCTGACCTGGCCTGGTCTCCGAGCTTCCTCCCCCTGGAAATTCTTCCCACTTCCACACACTGCGCCTGGAGGGCCATGAGTCTGGCCCAGCAGGTCTTGGGAGGCCTCATAAGGCAGTTCAGCCCAGGCCTGGCCAACAGGGCACTGTGGTTGTGCAATGAATGGAGTTGTTTGTTTATTTATTGACAGAGTTTTTACACTTATAGGAGAGACAGAGAGAGGTGGAGAGACAAGAGACACAGAAAGTGAGAAATCGGTGGGGGTGGATGGCCTTGCCACAATCCCTTCCCCAGTCTCCTCTCGGCATTTTGGGCATGTATGCCCATGCGCCCAGAGTGAGTTTCAAGCCACCAGGTCCAGGACTCAAGGCAGTGGACCACATGGGAGTCCAGTGATATAACCGTTATTCCGTCTGCTGGTCCCTGCAATAGAGTTTTTCTGGGGGGCTGGGGTTTGGACCAGTGGCTGAGACCCTGGGTCCCTGGGCACCACCTGCTGAAGTGAAGCCTGCACCCACAGTGGAGTGTGGGAGGTGCCCAGGCAGTCTCCTGGGCTCTAGTCCTGGCCCTTCGGCAGGGAGGAGGGTGGGGGTCCCCAGCCCCTGCCCCATGTCCGTAAACTGGGACCTGAGTCAGGGCCCTGTCCAGTAGGGGCCCAGTGGTGGAGGGCTGCCCCCTGCAAAGCCAGGCCTGGAGAGTTCTGGACAGCACCCTGGGAGCCCTGGTGCCCCCTGGGGTCGGCCTCAGTGTGGCCCCAACCCCCTGCACTGGGCATCCCCGGCGGCCTGGGGACACACTTGCTGAGTCATGGCTGGGCCCAAGCCTGGGAGGGGCCTGGACCGGACCCCTGCCTGTCCCCCGCCAGGTCAGAGGCCAGGGACAAGACCAGATGTGGGTAGAGGGCCAGGGGTCGCCTCCTGCGGACCCGGAAGTCCCGAGGGCAAGGCAGAGGGGGGCGCCCGGGGAGTCCTTGGAAGAGTGTTTCTTTAGTCTTAGTTTGCTTTGAAAGTGTAGTGCATTCATAG
>NW_006159689.1:1383099-1385631 GCF_000334495.1 Tupaia belangeri chinensis | reverse complement strand
ACCAGGAGTAGCAGCTAGGGCTCCGTCCAGGCCCGGTCCTCGCTGACCGGAGCCAGCCCTTCTGGAGCCTGGGTGGTCGGGCCCTGCCGCCCCGCTACGGGCGCAGGCTGCCACCTTTTTCCCCGCCATGATGTTGCAATCTTGGCCAGGACGCCAGGCGTCCTCTCTGGCTCTCTACGGGCCTTGGGGACACTGTGGTCAGGCGGGCACTCAGGTTACACTGACACCCTGCTGCCACTGGGCCTGGGCCTTCCCCGCCAGCGCCAGGTGGGCCCTGAAGAGCAGGGGCAGGAACCAGGAACGGCAGGGGAGGAATGCCAGCGGTGACGCCGCTCAACACGCCTGGGTGCGCTGGGACCCTGGGGCAGCCTGCCAGCAGCAGAGCCTAGTAGGGGAGGTGGGACAGCTCACAGATGGCCAAGGCTGGCCCAGGGCAGACGTTGTAGGGGCAGCACAGCGGGGCCCACACTGAGATCGAGACGTTCTTCGAAGGCGTGGTGTGGGGACCAGAGCCAGCCTTGGGACTGCTGGGGTGGGGTTGGGGGAGGTTGTGGCCTGGAGGGACAGGCAGGTGGCCAAGGCCCGCCCCTGGGAGGTCACAGTGCTGGGACCTCCCTCAGGCATGCTGCTGGCTCCGCAGGCACTGGCCCTGCAAGTTGTCCAGTGTGGCCCCGGCAGTCTGTGACAGGTGCAGGTCCGTGGGGCTGCGTCTCCAGGCATCCTGCAGACTTCGGGCCCTCATCTGCCTCCCGGTCACTGCTGCTCGCGCCCGGGTCCCTGTTCTGGCCCTTCCGTGTGAACGGGCTCGGTGTGATTCCTGCCGGTCTCCCTTAGTGCGCTGGCTGGCTGGTGTGTTGGGGCGGTCAGCTTTGTTGCCTGTGCGTCTGTGAGTGTGCGCTGTCCGTGATCATGGTGGGCAGTGCGTCCATGTGAGCGCACCATCTGCGTTTGTTCGTTCCTGAGTGTGCACGCCGTCTGCGTTTGTTCGTTCCCTGTCTGTGAATGTGTGCCATCCGTGTTCGTGGTGGGCTGTGCGTCCGTGTGAGCGCGTATCATCTGCATTCGTGGCGGGCTGTGTATCCGTGAGCGTGTAGTCTGTGTTGTTTGTTCCCTGTCGTCAGTGAGTGCGCACCATCTGCACTTGTGGTGGGCAATGTGTCCGTGTGAGCACACGCCATCTGCATCCGTGGTGAGCTGTGTGTCCGTGTGAGTGCGCACCGTCTTCATTCATGGTGGGCAGTGTGTCCGTGTGAGCACACGCCATCTGCATCCGTGGTGGGCTGTGCGTCCGTGTGAGTGCGCGCCGTCTGTATTCATGGTGGGCAGTGTTTCCGTGTGAGCACACGCCATCTGCATCCGTGGTGGGCTGTGCGTCCGTGTGAGTGCGCTCCGTCTTCATTCATGGTGGGCAGTGTGTCCGTGTGAGCGCACGCCATCTGCATCCGTGGTGGGCTGTGCGTCCGTGTGAGTGCGCGCCGTCTGTCTTCGTGGTGGGCAGTGTGTCCGTGTGAGCACGTGCCGTCTGCGTTCGTGGTGGGCTGTGCATCTGTGTGTACCGTTCGTTCCCTGTTGTTTGTTGGTAAGTGTGTGCACCATCTGTGTTCGTGGCAGGCTGTGTTTCTCTGTGTGTGCACAGCCCATGTTCCTTCCCTGTCCGTCAGTGAGTGTGCGCCGTCTGTGTGTGTGCACAGCCCATGTTCGTTCCCTGTCCACAGTGAGTGTGCACCATCTGTGTTCATGGTAGGCTGTCCCTTTGGCATGCCTGTGCCCACTGTGAGGCGGGTGATGGTGTTGGTGGCACCATCGGGCCGGTCCAGCCTGCAGGTGTGTGGTGTGCTGTGACCGGCAGGGCGGTGGCCTGCTCTGAAGTCATCTGAGCTCGCCTGAACATTGGCGGCCCCAGGGCCGGAGGGCAGTGCAGCCCGGCGTGCCGAGGCCACCTCACTTGGGAAGGCTCCGGTTCTTGTCCCGGGGCCGGAGAGCAGTGCAGCCCGGCGCGCTGAGGCCGCCTCACTGGGAAGGCCCCGGTTCTTGTCCGGGGCCCGGTGCGCTGAGGCCGCCTCACTTGGGAAGGCTCCGGTTCTTGCCCGGTTCTTGCCCTGAGTATGGCGGGCACAGCACGTGCCCACGGGGACGGCCGCGGTGACCATGCCCGGCTGCTGGGTGCCGTCCCTCTTGCTCGCGGAGGAGATGGGTGAATCAGCTCAGGATGGGCTGCTTGCGGTGCCTCTCAACGCCACTTTGGGAGAAGCAGGCAGACGGGGCGACTGTTACTTGTGAACCGCAAGGAGCCCAAGCCTGGGGGGCGGCTGGGAGAAGGTCCCTGCGGGAATCTCCCACAGTGCGCCTGGGCTCGCTCAGATGGGGACTGAGCTGGTGCTTGTCAAAGGGGCAGCCGTCCCCGTGGACACGTGCCTTGACCGTACCTGTGGACACTTGCTGCGGCCGTCCCCGGGGACACGTGTGATGCCTCCACTGTGCAGCGGTGGTCCTGGCCAGGCCGGAGCGGTCGGCCCCGGGCAGGGGCAGAGT
>NW_006159689.1:1382518-1383011 GCF_000334495.1 Tupaia belangeri chinensis | reverse complement strand
CCACCCCTGGGCGTCGCCTGCTGTCTGACACGTGCTGTCTCTTCCACACTCCAGATGAGGACTGGGACTTGGTCGCCTTTTCCAGTGACGAGGAGCTGACGATGGCCATGTCCTACGTGAAGGATGACATCTTCCGGGTCTACATCAAAGGTGAGGGGCTGCCCCGGGGGCGCCGTGTGGAGGCCAGCTTCCTCTTGGCCAGTCGGAGTCTGAGTCCTGGCCCCTGGACCTGGAGAACGTGCCGTGTGCGTGCGTGCCCTGGATGCTGACGGGACGAGAGCGGGAGGAGGAGGGATTGTGGCGTGGCCAGGCCCTGCTGGGTGTGCTTCCCTGCCCGGGCACGCGTGCGCCTTCTGCACTGGGAACAAAAGGGCCAGGCTGCTCTGGGCGTACCGAATACCGAAGCCAGGCGCTCTCTGCCGAGTCGCCTCCGGGACTGACCGCCAATGCCGTCTGGCTCAAGAAAGTGGTCGGTAACCACCCTTGGGGGGTG
>NW_006159689.1:1378678-1381678 GCF_000334495.1 Tupaia belangeri chinensis | reverse complement strand
CACTTGGGAAGGCTCCGGTTCTTGCCCGGTTCTTGCCCTGAGTATGGCGGGCACAGCACGTGCCCACGGGGACGGCCGCGGTGACCATGCCCGGCTGCTGGGTGCCGTCCCTCTTGCTCGCGGAGGAGATGGGTGAATCAGCTCAGGATGGGCTGCTTGCGGTGCCTCTCAACGCCACTTTGGGAGAAGCAGGCAGACGGGGCGACTGTTACTTGTGAACCGCAAGGAGCCCAAGCCTGGGGGGCGGCTGGGAGAAGGTCCCTGCGGGAATCTCCCACAGTGCGCCTGGGCTCGCTCAGATGGGGACTGAGCTGGTGCTTGTCAAAGGGGCAGCCGTCCCCGTGGACACGTGCCTTGACCGTACCTGTGGACACTTGCTGCGGCCGTCCCCGGGGACACGTGTGATGCCTCCACTGTGCAGCGGTGGTCCTGGCCAGGCTGGAGCGCTCGCCCCCGGGCAGGGGCAGAGTGAACGGTGAACGCAGCCTCGCTCCAGCCGCCCCTCTGGCTCGAGCGGGTGGGCTCCGGGCCACAGCCCCGCGTGTGCTCACATAGGCCCAGCCCAGTGCAGCGGCTGCTGTCTGACACGTGCTGTCTCTTCCACACTCCAGATGAGGACGGGGACTTGGTCGCCTTTTCCAGTGACGAGGAGCTGACGATGGCCATGTCCTACGTGAAGGATGACATCTTCCGGGTCTACATCAAAGGTGAGGGGCTGCCCCGGGGGCGCCGTGTGGAGGCCAGCTTCCTCTTGGCCAGTCGGAGTCTGAGTCCTGGCCCCTGGACCTGGAGAACGTGCCGTGTGCGTGCGTGCCCTGGATGCTGACGGGACGAGAGCGGGAGGAGGAGGGATTGTGGCGTGGCCAGGCCCTGCTGGGTGTGCTTCCCTGCCCGGGCACGCGTGCGCCTTCTGCACTGGGAACAAAAGGGCCAGGCTGCTCTGGGCGTACCGAATACCGAAGCCAGGCGCTCTCTGCCGAGTCGCCTCCGGGACTGACCGCCAATGCCGTCTGGCTCAAGAAAGTGGTCGGTACCCACCCTTGGGGTGTGGTCTGGTGGCCCGGAGCGGGCAGCTCTGGGGATTTGGTGGGAGCAAGGCCAGTGGTGTGCAGATGGCTCCCTCCGCTGCCAGACCACATGTGGGACAGGGAACCTCCGAGCAGGTCCTCAGGCTGCGCCACCACTGTCACCTGAGTAACCAGACCCCACGTGCACACGGCGTCAGGGCAGGGCTGGGGTCCTCGCTGGTCCGACAGCAGGCGGTGAGAGGCGGTCCAGGGCTCACCTGTGCGCTCTCTGCCCTCCCTCCAGAGAAGAAGGAGTGCCGGCGGGACCACCGGCCCCCGTGTGCTCAGGAGGCACCCCGCAACATGGTGCACCCCAACGTGATCTGTGACGGCTGCAATGGGCCTGTGGTGGGGACCCGCTACAAGTGCAGCGTGTGCCCCGACTATGACCTGTGTGGCGCCTGCGAGGGGCGGGGCCTGCACAGGGAGCACAGCAAGCTGGCCTTCCCCAGCCCCTTCGGGCACCTCTCCGAGGTGAGCAGGCCTCGGGGCTCGGGGGCTCAGGCGGCCGGGGCCTGTGAAGCCCAGTCTGAGCCCGCGCCCAGCGCCCGCCCCTCTGCCTACCCCTCCCAGGGCTTCTCCCACAGCCGCTGGCTCCGGAAGCTGAAACACGGGCACTTTGGGTGGCCAGGCTGGGAGATGGGGCCACCAGGGAACTGGAGCCCCCGTCCCCCTCGGGCCGGGGACACCCGCCCCAACCCCGCGGCAGAACCAGGTGAGGCTTGTTGGAACTGGCTTCTGAACAGTGAGAGTGTGGCGTGGGCAGCCCGTGTGCCAGGGAAGGGTGTGAGTGCGTGGAAGGGCGGGCTGCCCGTGTGCCTGGGAAGGGCGGGTGTGTGTGCCGCAGAAGGGTGTGTGTGCGTGGAAGGGCGGGCAGAGTTACCGGGCGTCAGCTTCGCCTTCCCCGTGCCGGGCCTGGGTGTGTCGCAGCACCCACAGCGGTTAATCCTCGCAGGACCCTGCGAGGGGCGAGTGTTGTCCCCATTTCACACGTGGGCAGACGCAGGTGCCCGAGGGTTCAGGGCCACTCACCTGCATTAATGTCACCATGTCCTTGGGGACTTTTTCCCTCCCTGAGAGATTCTTACTGTGCAGCGTGTGCACTTGCTGGAGTGACAGACAGAAAGCGAGAAGTCACCCCCTGAGGGGATGACCACGCCACAATCCCTCCTCCATTTTCCTCTTGGGGTTTTGGGCATGGACTCACATGTACTCAGCGTGACTTTTAAGCCACTGGGTTCAGGACTCGAACCACAGTTGGCCATGTGGGAGTCCAGCATCTTAACCACCATGCCACCTGCTTCCTCGTGTGGTTTTGAACGAATGACATGTCTGGGATGTGGTCAGTGTTTACATGCCGTGTACTGAGCCCTTGCTCATGTCACGCACAAAGGGGGAGTGGTCCTGGGTGACGGAGAGGCCCGAGGGTGGGGCGGCAGGGAGGGAGCAGGCGGGAGTGCTGAGTGTGGCCAGGAGGACGGACGCCCAGGACGGAGGTCACGGTGTGACGGGCCTTGGCGTGGAGGTGACAGATATCAAAGACGTTGAATTGACGATATTTTTGTCTCTAAAAACCGAAGCTGGCCCGTCAGAGGACCCCAGCGTGAACTTCCTGAAGAACGTCGGGGAGAGTGTGGCTGCTGCCCTCAGCCCTCTGGGTAAGTGAGCCTCCCCACGTTTGCCCTGCGTGGTCTTATCTGGGACCCCGCAGAGGGTGGGGAACTGACGTGGCCCCAGGGCTGGCGTGAAGTGCTGTCCCGAGTCCACCCTGGCCGGTGCAGGACCATACAACTTGGGCCTTGAGTGGTCCCTGTGGTGTGAAGGGGAACCGACCCCCCTACCGTGTGGTAGGGACGGCCTGGTTGTGGCTGAGCAGACTGTTGGGGGCTGCCTACGGCTGCGGGCGGGTCCGCCCCCCTAGGAAACGGCCGTC
>NW_006159689.1:1371894-1377537 GCF_000334495.1 Tupaia belangeri chinensis | reverse complement strand
TGGTGGGGACGGCCTGGTTGGGGCTGAGCAGACTGTTGGGGGCTGCCTACGGCTGCGGCTGCTCCTGCCCCTCAGGAAACGGCAGTTCGCAAATCTGGACTCGAGCACCCGAGTGGCCGTTAGCATGCGCTCACAGAGAGCCAGAGGGGGAGTGAGAAAGCACGCTGGTGGGATGGCCACGCTGCAGCCCCGTCTCCTTCATTCTCTGCGGGACTTTGGGCACTCATGCACATGTGCCTTGTGTGATTTTTCAGGCCTCCGGGTACAGGACTCGAACCACAAAGTCGGCCATGTGGGACCCGGTACCTTAGTTAACCGCCACCCACTGCCTACCCGAGAGGCCATTATCTTTTCCCACTTTTTATCTGCAAGCCCCAAACCTTTCCCGGGTTCTCTGAGTCCAGGGCTGGCGCCAGTGCTGGGAGAAGGCTGTGGGGCGGGTAGGCCTGCCGGCCGGGAAAGCCCGTGCGCCCAGTGGTGTGGCCTGCCCCAGCCACTTCCGGCCGGAGGTGGTGCTGCAGGCTGGCGCCACCACAGTGAGGGTCTGTGGCACTGACTCTGGGCCCTGGGTCGGGACTGGCCCTGCGCTCACTAGGGAGAGCTGCTGGGTGACTGCGGGCAGGAGGTGTCCCCTCACCGTTCTCCGCGCCTGCCGGATGGAGGCCTTGGCTCCCGACCTGGAAGGCGCCGACGCACCCACAGGCGTTGCTTCTGGGGAGGATGTGGGTTCCGACCCTCCCGGGCGGTTAACGTGGGAGCCGCCCTCCGCCCTCCTCGTAGAGAAAGGAGCATGCCGGTACCTCCATGGTGTCCGCAGTCCCCGAAGCCTCCGGCCAGGGAAGCCGCTCAGGCCCTTGACGGAAACTCCCCCATCGACTTCGAAGTCCGGGCCAGCTCTTCACCCTGCTCTCAAAGACCTCGGAGCACTTCCGGGATCCCACGTGTCCCAGTGGGAGCCCAGGTGGGGTCTGAGACACTGCAAGTGTAGTGGGGTCTCGGGAGAGACCTTGGAGACCCGGACTCACCTGGACGGCCTCCAGAACGGCCTCCCTACCAGGGCCAACGACAGCGGCCGAGAGTGGGACTCCCAGACCTCTCACTTGTCCCCTTAGCGAAGGACTTTCCCCCAAAGGATCAGTTTTCGTAGTTGCCAACGCCAAGTCCACCCCAGACTCTCCACTGGAGACTGCCTCGCCCCACCTGGAGCGTCAGTGTCTCCTGTCTGGAGACACCGTCCATGGCCCCAGCCCTCAGGACAGCCTCCGCCTCTCAGGCCTGGCTCATGTGGTGACGCACTGGTCACCGTGTGCTGGTGTGTCCTCGGGAAATGCTTTGGCTGCTCGGTCTGTCGTCTGGACAGGAGCCGCGCTGCTCGGAGCCCATGGGTTGCCAGCGGGCCTGGCATGGCCCCGAGTTGGCCGGAGTCGGGCGGCGGGGCGTCTGGGCACTCCTTCAGACCCAGGCGACCTTCAGGCAGGCTCTGCTCGTCCCCAGGAGGGAGCCCTGCAGTCCTGGCCTGGTCCCCTGACGCCTGACCTGCCCCCGCCATCACCGCTCGCCCCGCACCTGCCCCCGCCATCACCGCGGCAGGAAGCGCATGGTGACCTGGGCCCACAGAGGGGCCTCCTGCTGGCTCACTTGGGGCCTCCCCGGGCACCAGACGGCCACAGCCCCCAGCCGAGGAAAGCCTCCACATGTGGGAAGGCCTTAGCGGGAGGAGAGCGTTAGTGCCCTCCAGGAGCCACTGGATGGCGCTGTTGTGAGGAAGGGGTGGGCTGCTGTACGAGACCAGAACAGGAAAAGAAACTTCCTGAAAAGTGGCGGCAGGAAAAACCGAAGGCGGCGTGGAGCCCAAGATTTCAAGGGAACATCTCAGAAGCAAAACGAGGACAGGAGGGGAGGACGGGAGGGCAGTCCTGGCATGTGGTGCAGGGCCAGGATCCCGGAAGGGCTGGGCGGATGGAGGCCAGTCACGGGGTGCCACAGCCTCTCGGCACGAAGCACCTCAGCGGGGCCCGAGGGCCGGGACAGTGGCTCGGGAGGACCCCACCCCACACTGGTGGCTGTCCAGTGCCAGCGCCCGGGGGCGAAGCGGGCCTCTGAACTCTGGGCCGCTGTGAGAGCTTGGGGTACAGAGAGCCCGGGGCGGCAAGGCGACTCCGGGGGTCTGAGTTAGGGTTTCAGAGCCCGGCCAGGTGGCGCGCTGATACTCTGCCCACGTGCTGGGGACCACCGGGACGGCCAGTCGATTTCCTGTGTAACTGAGCCCTGGGGCAAGGCTGTGTGCACCTGCGCCCTGGCAACCCAGCATGGCTGCAGCTGGTCGTGGCGCTCAGACCCTGCCTGGAAGCCTGGAATAGGTTTTTGGCCCGAACTCTGCACCGGGCTGCGGTGAAGCAGAGCAGAGCGGGGTCACCTGGCACGTAAGGCCTCAACGGCTCCCTCGTCTGGAACCGAGTGAGGAGCACGCCCGAAGAGCAGGGTGTCAGAAGCAGGGCTGGCAGGGGCGCGCAGCTCCAGGGTGGAAGCAGGGGCAGCCCTGGGCAGGGCGGAAGGCCAGCACCCCAGTGCCCTCCATAGCAGGACAGGCACTGCGGGTCTTAGGCCCACCCGCAGAAAGTGGTGAGCGGTCACCTGCACCTGGGTGTGCAGAGAGCCATGTTTGAGCAGGTGCCGCAGGTGCAGTGTCGGGGAGGGCAGTGAGGGCACTGGGGCTGCGGTGGGGCGGGCCTCTGCCCAGTTGCGGTGAGCCCAGGGCACAGTGCTCCCCCGGGCAGCAGCTGGAGCCCCAGGGCAGTCTGCCACATCAGGCCCAGCACGTGGCCGGGCGATGGGTGCCGAGTACCCTGCCCCCACCTGTCCTCCAGCCTGGCTATGCTTGGGGAGCGCAGACCGCCGAGGGGCTCCTGAGCCTGGGCACTCGCGGAGTGACAGCTTTCGGAGACTGAGGGAGGAAGTCGGTGACAGGTTGGGAGGGTGCTTCTCGAAGCCAGGAAGGTTGGGGCTGGGGTCTTGGGTGAAGCTGCCAGCCTACGGCCAGAGCACCAGAGGTGAGGCCTTCGTGCCGAGAGGCTGCGGCCGTGACTGCCCTTCTGGGATCCCGGCCCCGCACTGTCCCTAGCCGCTGACTCGTGGGTTTGAGCCTTGGTTGGTCGCATCCGGGGTGCAGAACTCCAGGCCATGTTGTGAAGTAGCCTGGCACTGGGGTCCACAGGCTGAGTGCCACAGGCCCAGCCATCCCACACTGGGAGGAGCAGAATGTTAGTCCTAGGTGAGCCCGCATCCCTGGCGCAGGCCTGACCTGTAGCAAGTCTTCCGGGGACTCATGGCTGTGTCGCCTTGCCCACAGGCATCGAAGTAGACATCGATGTGGAGCATGGGGGGAAGAGGAGCCGCCTGACACCAGTGTCCACGGAGAGCTCGGGCCCTGAGGACAAGGGCAGCTCCCAGCCCAGCAGCTGTTCCTCCGGCCCCAGCAGGGCGGATGGCGCGGAGGGCACAGCACAGGCTCTGACGGAGCAGGCTCTGACGGAGCAGATGAAACACATCGCCCTGGAGACCCCAGTGCCGCCCGAGGCAAGCCCGCCCCACCCCTGCTGGGACCCAGGCCAGCCCAGCCCTCCTGTGGCCGAGGGCCCTGCTCCAGGGTGGGGGGTGGGTGGGGGGACGCAGATGCGGTGGCACTGAGGTCCCTGTGGGCTCTTGGCTCGAGCCTCATCCCAGAAGGTGACTTGGTCTTTGCGAGGGGCTCCCTGTGGCCGCAGCGCCTCGCCAGCCCCATGTGTGCACACATGCCGTCCCACCCACTGGTCTCGGCCACACTGAGCCAGGCTGTGGCTCGCCCCCTTCCTCGGCTCACGTAGGCACCCTTCCAGGAGCAGATGGAGTCTGATAACTGCTCAGGGGGTGACGACGACTGGACGCACCTGTCCTCCAAGGAAGTGGACCCGTCGACGGGCGAGCCCCAGTCCCTGCACATGCCGGAGTCCGAAGGGCCAAGCTCTCTGGACCCGTCCCAGGAAGGGCCCACAGGGCTGAAGGAGGCCGCCTTGTACCCGCACCTCCCACCAGGCAAGTCTCCAGTCTTCGCTCCTTCCGTCCTGGAGCATCCTGGGCCCTGGCTTGAGCAGTGTGACTCAGGGTAGGGCCTTCTCTCCCGGGGCTTGTGGACAGTTTTGTGTGGGGACCAGCAGATGGCATAGTGGTTATGTGTCTGGGCTCCCACATGGCCGACTGCAGTTCAAGCCCCAGGCCCAGCAGCTTGGAACTCTGGGTGTGTGCATGTGTGCCCAAGAGCCCAGGAGAACGGAGACAGGATCGCGGTTGTGGCCCTCCCCCTGGGGGCAGTTTCTCTCTCTCTCTGTCTCTTTCTGGCCAGTGCACATACCCTATGGCAAAAAACTCTTAAAGAGTTGTTTTGTCTTGTTTTTATAAAATAAATAATAAATGATCTATTTAATTTCATTGATTACTTTCTAACTTAACAGAGACAGGGAGAGAGAGAAAGCGCAAGCCAGCAGGTGTGGGGTGTGAAATGTGCCCAGCCACGTGGGGTCCAGTGCTTCATCCACCACACCACCTGCTGGTCCCCGGCCCATAGTTTCTGAACGTAACCCCAGTCATGGTGTGGCAGTGGGCAGCGTGGCCACCTCACACCACTCCTCACTGCGAGCACCAACTTCAGAACAGGGGTCACGGCCAGAACCCTGTGGGAGCCAGCAGGCGGCATGGATATTGGGGTGCTCGGTCCTACATGGTCGACTGCACAGCTCGAGTCCTGGGCCTGGTGGCTCTACAGACACGCCAGGCGATGGTGCGTGTGGCCAAGCATGTTAGCATAGGAGGCCGAAACCCTGAGAGGATGGTGCAGGGCTGTGGTATGGCCATCCCCCGAGGGGCGACTGCTCACTCTCTGGAGAGTGGACGCACCCTTTAGCAACTTGGGGCAAGGAAAGCTCAAAGGCCAGGCAGGAAGCCAGTGTGACGTGGCTGGTGTGGGAGGCAGCGGGGCAGGGTGGGGACTGTGGCAGCCCCAAGAGCACACGGAGTAAGTCAGCCGCTACCCAGTTCAGATCTGTCATTACGGAGTTCACTGCTGCCGTGTGGTCCCATCTGGCTCTTGGGCTGCCTCAGAGCAGGGGTGGCAAGCAGCCTATGGGCTGAGACCCGCTTCCATCGGCTCAGTGGTTGGGAGAAGTCGGGACATGGCAGTCTGGTGAGGCTCCTACTCCGCGCCCACAGGGGTCCCTAGGCACAGCATGTTCACTGCCCCTCGCCCTCTGGCTGCTCTGGTGTGTGTAGAGGATTGAGAGGCCGCACCCGTGGGGCAGAAAGGGCCTGTCCCCGACCCTTCGCAGCTGAGCTGCTACCTGTGAGGTCCCGGAGGCTAGAGGGAGGGACGGGCTGGCCACATGCCAGGCCGGGTGGCCACGTGGCTGACCCCAGCCTGCACTCACGGCTCCTGTTGTCATCTCTGGCAGAGGCTGACCCCCGGCTGATCGAGTCCCTGTCCCAGATGCTGTCCATGGGCTTCTCTGACGAGGGCGGCTGGCTCACCAGGCTGCTCCAGACCAAGAACTACGACATCGGGGCCGCCCTGGACACCATCCAGTACTCGAAGCACCCCCCGCCCTTGTGACAGCA
>NW_006159689.1:1358094-1370039 GCF_000334495.1 Tupaia belangeri chinensis | reverse complement strand
TTCCAGGCCGCAGGGGCAGGGCGTCACCCGGGGCAGCAGAACCAGCGTTGTGAGGGGACAGTTCCAAGCACGGTTCTGAGAAACACCAGCTTCCCTCTGGGGCTCTGGCTCCTTGCAGCCAGGCTGGGCCCAAGGCTCCTGAGGATTCCCCACAGCAGAACAGGCTCTGCCCGCCCACTCCTGTCCCCACCGGGACACCAGAATGTGTCCTGCCTGGTGGCCTTCTGCTTTTTCTTTTTTTAAGTTACTAATAGTACGCTGACATTGATTGATCCCCACTAGAAACCTGACCGAGTTCAGCCAGCATGGCAGGGTGGTGTCGGCATGCTGGAGGGCTGTCCTGGAGCAGAGCGGGAGCCCCGCCTTGCTCCCTAACCACCGCCGCACTCTGCTGCCAACGCCTCAGCTGTTCCCGCAGGCAGGCCTCCGCAGGCAGGCCTCCGCAGCCGCCCTGCCGTCTGTGAGCCACCTGTGATTAAACATATCTGCACTTTAGTCAGCACTGTCGTCCTGTCGCAATGAGAAAAACCACTGCTCGGCGACCAGGTCTGTGTGAACGCGAGGTGGGGACCAAACGTGGCTCGAGCTTACAGTGGATTCCACAAGCTGGCTGCATGGTTTCAATCCCAGACCCATTGACTTGTAAAACACACTGGGCACGTGTGCATGTGTGCTCGAAGTCCTGGGGGAGAACAGGTTGCAATGCGGCCCTCTCCCTTGGGGAGTGTCTGCACTTCTTCCTCTGAGTACATGAACCCAGTGGCAAATAATTTTCAAAAAGCCAGAGGGTGTGCCTGAACCAGAGAGAGAGCACCCGGGCGCCTGGTCACGCCGCACTCCTGTCCCGTCCGGGCCCTGGGCCCTCACACACGTGAGTCCCAGCTGGTGAGGCTGGGCTTTGAACCGTGGTTGGCCGTGTGGGCTGTGGCCCCTCTACACAACACGTTACTGGGCGCTGCAGGCTTGCCGGTATGGTTTACTGTCAGCTGCGGGCGGTTCCTGTAGACCATCCCCCTTTAAACGCACCGCAGGCGCCCTGTTTTGAGCAGCACAGAGGGCTCTCGGATGATCTCAGTTCACAGGTCATCATCAAAGTCCTCCCCAGTTGTAAAAAGGTCACATAGCCGTACAGATGGGGGCCTCGGTGCCCCCTGGACTAAGGGCGTGCCCTCTGCTCCGGGAAGCTGGACAGCAGGGGGCCTGCTGAGGTGGCCTTCTCTCGGGCCCCAGGCCCCAGGGGTGCTTTGCTCGGGCAGTGCAGGGCTGGCTGGCTGGAGACCCCTTGGCGATGGTCTTCGCTCTCTGTCCACATGTGGGCTGTTGCCAGGTGGCAGCGGCGGGGCCTGTTGAAAAGCTGTGGCCTTACTGCTGGGCAGGATGCACAGGGCCGCCCTGAGGACCGCAGAGCCCTGGGGGCTGTGACCTGCAGAGTCCCGGAGGCAGGGGCTGCTGCCCTGCAGCCCCATCACAGTCAGGCCCGCACAGCCCTGGAAGGGAAGGTGAGGGCACCGTGCCCGCTGAGGGGCTGGGCCCGCTGCCGCTGCCTGCCACTGGCTCTGCTGGTCCTGAGGGTGAGGACGTGCCAGCTCGTGCTGGGGACGGCCTTGGACCCTTCCCTTTTGCCAGAGGGCAGGTGCGCTCCCCAGAGAGAGAGAGAGCGAGAGAGAGAGCGAGAGAGCACCTCCCACTGGGAATGGCCGCGCCACAGCCCCAGCTCCTCCATCTCCCCCAGGGTTGTGGCACGCACACATATGCACCTGACATAGTTCTCAAGCTGCAGCTCTGGGATTCGAACCGTGCGGTTCCGGCCACCTGGACCACCGGGTCACAGCCTGGTCCACCTCTGATTCTGTGGCTTAGCAGAGCCACGCCAGTAAGGGACCTCAACCCAGATTGCCCACACATTCCACGACCAGGCTTTCTAGAAAAGACAAGGGACTCATCCCTGGAAGCTGAGAGTGGGTCAGGGACGTCTGAAGAGAGGGTGCGCAGGAAGGCCTGGGACTCCACAGGTTGTGGCTGCCACCACCTGCTCGGTCCCAGCCAGAGGACAGCGTCCCTAGGGCTGGCTGTACTTGGGGGTGACCCACGTGCTGGGACACAGGCTGGTCCCGGCCACGGCTTCGGTGCCGCTCAGCACATGGGCCTAGGGGGCCTCGCTAGCGGGGTGGCGCCATGCCTGTGCTGGAGACGCCCCCACACTGTGCTTGGCATTGACACGGCAGGGTCAAGGGCCGGCCTTGGCCTCAGCACAGGGACCCGGCCTGGGACAAGGACGGCAGGAAGTGCTTCCTTGGAAACGCATGGGGCCACCCTGCCCTGAGTCTGCATGAGTTCGCAGCAGGGGAGAGGGTGGAGCTGGGTGTGAGCGGGGAAGGGAGCTGACTTCAGAGAGCGGCCTTGGGTATAAGCCCCCTACGCCTTCGCTGCTGACAAAACGCTAACGGACCCGCATCCAGTGGCCACGGCCCTCGCCACCAACCTGGGGTGCCCAGGCGACCTCCGCGTCACCGCCGTCCTGGGCTTCATGGCCACGTGCAGAAGGCGTGCTCTGGCCCCGCTTCCTGGCAGAGGGAACACGTCAACAGCCCTTCACCAAACGGCCCCCACCCCCCAGCCAGGGGACGCACTAATCCCTTACAGCACTGGGGGCTACTCGGCTCCAGCCTGGCCTCCAGGGACAGGCTGTCCACGGCCCTGGCTCCCCCGGGCGGCGTCTGCACAGCTCACTGAGAAGCACGGGGGCGGGGGGGCAAACGCCGGACAGACCAGCTCTCGCTGCTGCGGCTGCAGGCCCGGGCCCACGGGTGCTGGCTGCTCTGCCAGTCCTGCCCGTATGTCCTTCCCCGAGAGCCTCGTCCAGGGTGCCCACACTGGCACCTGCCCAGTCCTCCCCCTGGCCCAGGCGGGCTGTCCGCCACATGGCACCAAGGGGCTCATCAGCCACCGTCCTCCGGGGTCAGGGCGGGTGCCGGACACAGGCGGGGCTAAGGCCGCGGGCGGGAGCACCTTTTTCTAGGCAGGTTTTGATGGAAGGCGGGGCCCGGCTTCCCCGTGCTGGGCGACGGCTGTCTGGGGGAGCACGCTCCGTCCAGCCCCTGCCCACAGTCGTCTTCCAGGTACTTCAGCCAGCGGCTCTCTGGGGGCGGCCGCGTCTCCTGCAGGAAAGGGAGAGGCTGGTTCTGAGCTGCGACACAGACGTCCGCGGGAAGCCCCAGCCCCGTCTTTTTTCTAAAGGCGGTCGCTAGCGGTGTGCCTGCCAGAGTGAGAGGACGCGCCCCATGGGGCACGGCCACCCCACTCTCTCCTTTTGGGATTGTGGGTGCGCACTCACACATGCCCGGCGTGCTCCTCGAGCTGTGAGGCTTGGGAACTGAACCATGTAGTCGGCTGTGTGGGATCCAGCTGTCTACACCACCACGCCACCGCTGGCCCACCAGCCCAACTCACCCTAGGTCTTGGGCTCCGTGGCTACCTCGTCACCAGGAAAGGCGATCTGGGGACGCGGGCACTCAGACAGCAGTGGGGCCTCGCTCGGCGGAGCCCGCCCCCAGCATGACTGCTGGAGAGTCAGCGATCCCAGCGCTCCTCACGGCGCTCAGGGTGACAGCGAACGCCACCCACACCAGAAGGGGGTGCCACCTGCCTGCCCCAGGAGCGGAGCGATGTCCGTGCTAACCAGAGGCGGGGAGAGCACCCCTCGGGGATGGCCACATGTTACCCCTCCGTCCTCCTCTCGGGGCTCTGGACACACATGCACACGCGCCTGATGCTTTTTTTTTTTTTTTTTTGAGAGTTTTTTGCTACAGGGCCCGTGCACTCACCAGAAAGACAGAGACAGAGAGCAATAAATCACCCCCAGGGGGGACGGTCACACCACAATCCCTTCTCCTCTGTTCTCCTCTCGGGATCTTGGGCGCACACGCACACGTGCCCGGCGTGAGTTTTAAGCCACTGGGTCCAGGACTTGAACTGCGGTCGACTACATGGGAGTCCAGCGACACAGCCATTACGCTAACTGCTGGTCCCCCGTGCCTGGTGTTTTTTAAGCCACTGGATTCAGAACTTGACCGCACAGCCAGGTGGGATCTTGCTACCTTAACCACCATGCCACCCGGCTGGGCCTCCACAGTTACTTTTAAACTACGAGGAAACCATAGAGTGACAGAGAGCAATATAAGCAGAAGCCTGAGGACGCAGAGTGTTTCTTACAACAGGAGTGATTCCCAGTCTGGCCCGCTGAGGGGCCAGAAGCAGGGACACAAGACACGGGGCAGCTGCCGTCGGCGCCCTGTTCACGGCAGTCACGAGACCGAGAGCTGAGGGTGTTGTGGGCAGACCGTGAGCCGCGGCGGCACTACCCTGCAGGACACGCTGCTGTGCCCGGGGCAGTGGGATGTGCCGACGGCCCCTAGCATGCTCGCTCCCGCTCGCTCTGCCCACCCGGCCTGCTCCAGCCTTTTCCCGGTTCCACACACGGGCCCCTGGGGGTCCCGGCTAGAGCACTGGCAGCCTGCAGCAGGGGCGCGTGGGCACTTTGCATTGGCACCCTCCCGGGGCAGAGCGCACAGGGCACAAAGGCCGAGCCCTGCTCATTAGGCTTCTCCCCGCAGAAAGGAGCCGTCCTCACGGGGCACCCCAGCGTTCTGCGGGGTGAGCCCCCTTATGAGGGACGGGCCCACTTTTGTTTCCTTGTGGCTTTAAGCCAAGAGCCTGCCGCTCGGTGGACAGTCGCATTTGTTGGTCACACAGCTGAGGAGTGGAGCCCCTCGCGTTAGCCCAGCCCGGGGTGGGGACAGAGGGTCTGCTGACCTGCAAACGTGCACCTGCCTGCAGAGAGCCTGTGCCTTCTTCCTCGCTGGCACCGACGGGCGCTTCCGGAGACCTCGGGGGAAGATCGCACGTGTCATGTGCACGGTGACCGGGAAGATGAAGGCTGAGGGATGCAGGGGTGTGACAGCACAGAGCACAGGGGCTGGGCCTTAGGGACCTCCCACCTTTACCAGACGGGCTGGTAAGGCCCGCTCAACAGGAAATGGGGTGGGATGACCAGATGACAGTGAGCTGTGACACCCTGCAGGACTGACGCACACAGAAGGTTCTGGGCTTGAGTTCAGAGACTCCCGTGTGCTGGGCACAGCCCTGACCCAGAGCTGGCTGAGGCCGTTGGGGGTGCTGTCTCTCCACTCTCACTCGTGGAGAGACAAAGAAATCTTTATGAAAACAGGAAGCACGACAAGGGCAGAGGGCGGCCTTCACCACACCCCGGCCCTGGCTGTGTGTGGCTGTGTCTGTGCCCACACCCTGGGTGACCGCACGGTGGCCCTGTGCACGTGCCCGTCCGGGGGCTGGCCTGAGAGCACCGTGCCAGCCTCCCAGCACGTCCCTCCCCGCAGCCACGGCGTGGCCCCGTGACAGGCCGTGCGTCTTCACAGCTGTGCTAGCCCCGCCTTTCGGAGACAGCATCTTCTGAGTTTGATCTCGAGGGACCCGTGGGCCTCGGCCAGCTTTTCTGCCCTTCCCGCGAAGCCACTGCCATGAGGCGTGCACAGGTCGGGCTGCAGAAGCCTCCGTCGAAACCGTGCTGGCAAATCTCGTCTCTGCGTTTCTTTTTTTTTTTTTCTTTCTTTTTTTTTTTTTTTGGAGAGATTTTCACTGTAGGGCGCGTGCGCTCGCCAGACAGACAGAGAGAGACATAGAGACAGAAAGCGAGAAATCACCCCCCAGGGGGGATGGTCACGCCGCAATCCCTTCTCCTCCATTCTCCTCTCAGGATCTTGGGCACGCACGCACATGCGCCCGGCATGAGTTTTAAGCCACCGGGTCCGGGATGTGAACCACGGTCGACTACGTGGGAGTCCAGCGACATAGCCATTACGCTAACTGCTGGTTCCCATCTGCGTTTCTTTTTTAAAAAATAATTTTTAAGAATTATTTAATTTTATTTATTATTGTTTTTCTTCTTTTTTTTGAGAGATTTTTGCTATAGGGCATGTGTGCTTGCTAGGAAGACAGAGAGACAGAAAGCGAGAAATCACCCCCCAGGGGGGATGGTCACGCCGCAATCCCTTCTCCTCCATTCTCCTCTCGGGATCTTGGGCACGCACGCACACGCGCCCAGCGTTGAGTTTAAGTCACCGGGTCCAGGATTCGAACCACGGTCGACTACGTGGGAGTTCAGCGACATAGACATTGCTGGTCTCTATTATTACTGCTTTTCAATTTTTAGCAGAGACAGAGTGAGAGAGAGAGAAAGAGAGAAAGCAAGCCGCCAGGTCCGGGACTCAAACCGCAGTCACTGTGTGTGAGAGTCCAGTGCTTTCACCGCCATGCCACCTGCTAGCCTGTGTTACTATAATACATACATTTTAGGATTAGCTTGTTGATTTCTTAAAAAAAAAAAAAAAAAGCCAGGGCCCAGCAGATGGCATGGTAGTTACATTGCTGAACTCTCACTTTCCGTTCCCTCTGTGTTTCTCTCTGGTCAAATAAAAAAAGAAAAAAGGAAGTCAATGCTGGGTACGTGTGCATGCGTGCCTGAGGTCCCAGGACTGTGGAGGAGAGACCGCGGTGTGGTCGCGCCCTGGGGAGATTCCTCACTGCCTGTCTCTGCCTCTCTCTAGCCGGTGTGGTCGTGCCTTTGGGGAGATTCCTCACTGCCTGTCTCTGCCTCTCTCTAGCCAGTGCACACGCCCTAAGGCAAAAGTCTCCCAAAAAGCCTGCTGGGATTTTGATTGACATTACGTTGACTCTAGTGATCACTTAAAGATGAATAACCATCTTAATAACACTGATTTTTCCAACACACGAACATGTTCTCTTAATTTAAATATTCAATTTCTCTGAAGTTCTGTAATTTTTATGAGCAGTTCTTGCATTTTTGTTGCATTTATCCGTAAGAATTTCATTTATTTTTTATTTTTTAAATTTTTTTTGAGAGGTTTTCGCTATAGGGCGCGTGCGCTTGCCAGACAGACAGAGAGACATAACAAAAGAAAGAGAGACACGAAGAGACAGAAAGCGAGAAATCACCCCCCAGGGGGGATGGTCACACCGCAATCCCTTCTCTTCCATTCTCCCCTCGGGATCTTGGGCACACACGCACACGCGCCCAGTGTAAGTTTAAGCCACTGGGTCTGGGATGTGAACCGCGGTCGGCTATGTGGGAGTCCAGCAACATAGCCATTACGCTAACTGCTGGTTACCAAGAATTTCACTTTTGATTCTCTTTTAAGTGGTATCTGAGTTTCAAACCCTTTTTCTGACTGCTCTCTGTACTGTGAAAGTCCAATCCAGTTCTGTATGTCGCCCTCGTCCGCGTTAGATCTCGCTGCATTGCCTTGTAGTTCCAGTAGCCTCCTTCCAGATTTGTTAGGGTTTCCTACACGCAGTCGTGCTGTTTGCAAATCAAACGGTGGTTTATTTGGTTTGGGTTCCACTGTGTTTCCTGAACCCGATTGTTCAGTCTTTGACAGGAGAGTGCTCCAATCTTGCTCATTCACACAGCCTGCCCACTCTCTTCAGCTCCTCTCACTGGGCCTCTCTGAACCTTCCATGCCTCTCGGCTTATCCGCACACTTTGTACCTCTTAATATTCCTGTGTTGTACTGTGAATTTCTTCAGATAATCTTCCCTTTCAGTAATTCTCTCTTGTGCTGCATTTAATCTGTGATACCTGTCCACTGAATTGTTCATTTCAATGATTATACTTTTGACAAACTCTATTTTAGACATACCCAGCTATTTTTAAAATGTCCATCATATGGGCCAGCCCATGGCATAGTGGCTACAGTGGCCAGATTCCATATGGCCTACTGTGTGGTTTGAGTTCCAGACCTGGCAGCCTGAGAAACATGCTGGGTGCATGTGTGTGCGTGTGCCTAAACTCCCAAAAGGAGGGAGAGATGGGGGAGAAGGGATTGCAGTGTGACTATTCCCCATAGAGGGTATTTCTTTCACTTCCCCTCTCTCTCTGGTGAACACATGTAAATTTAAAAAAAAGAAAAGTCCATCACAGCATCAGCCCCCTAGGTTTTGCTAACTACGTTAAACACACAATGTTATACTCTGAAGCATCAGGCTCCTAGGTTTTGCTAACTACGTTAAACACACAATGTTATACTCTGAAGCCCTTTGTTGGTCCTGCTTTTCTGCTGTTTCTGCTGTCTTTTGCTCATGGTGGCATATTTCCTTCAGTGTGTAAGTATTTATGACTTAATTCTGAGTATATGCCACCCAGAACTTAATTCATGGGAATTCTTTGAGGCCCAACTTGAAAACATGTTGCTCCAGAGATAAGCTGTATTTACTTCTGTTTCCTGGAACAACTGAAAAATAAGTTCTCAGCTTGAGGCTTTTCTCACATCGCATGGAGCAGGCTGGAAACCGCGTGGCTTCTCTGCGTCTCCCAAGCCTAGGAGCGCTATCTCTTCTTCTTCGGGCTGTGCTGAGGCCAACGCCCACAGGCTCCCTCTCGCGGAATGGGGGTACTTCCACTCCTTGGTACACTGAGGGTGTGGTCCTGGGCACTGAGCTCCTGAGGCGGTCCCCGCTGACCTGTTACCCTGACCAGGCCCAGGGCTTCGTCTCCAGGCCCCTGCCCCCTCCCTGGTGTCTTAGCCAAGGCTCCAGAGCACCAGGCTCAATCCCGCAGCAGTTCCGGCGCATTCACTTAGGATTCTGCTTTTACTTCAATCTCAGGCTCAGAGAACCCCTTCCTTCCTTGCCAGCTCATTGTACATAGAGAAGAGTGTAGTCACCATCTTCGGTTATTTCCAGGAAAAGGACTACTCAGGGTGCTTAACTCACCATTCTGTAAGACTCAGAGGTTTAACGAGTTTTTCCATTGTATACTGCCACTCTAATCAAGATGAAAATGGCAAGTGGGGGCCCGCAGGTGGCATGGTGGTTAAGGTGCTGGACTCCCACATGGCCGACTGTGGTTTGGGTCCTGGACCTGGTGGCTTGCTTTCTCACTGCACCCCATACCTCCAACCTCATCTCTCTCTGGTGAGCACATGTGCCCTATTGCAAACTGATTAAGTAAGTAACGAAGTAATCCTTATTTTTATTTTTATTTATTTTGGCCGACTGTGGTTTGGGTCCTGGACCTGGTGGCTTGCTTTCTCACTGCACCCCATACCTCCAACCTCATCTCTCTCTGGTGAGCACATGTGCCCTACTGCAAACTGATTAAGTAAGAATCAAAGTAATCCTTATTTAAAAACAGAACAACGGGACACAATGGCAGGCCCCAAAGTAATCATACCTGAACGACATCTCTGCGACCTCTCCCTGTAGTAGGTTTAATTTCTGGACGTGGCGTCTACAGTCGGCACCAGAACCTTCACCGTACGCCTGAGAAACAAAGACACAAATATTTACACGCTCACGCCCACACACCCACGCACACATGCCACGTTCACAGAGTGTTGGCACAGTGCTGGGAAGCAGGGCCATCTGGGACGCAGCAGAGGGAGGGCAGGGCTGTGCTCTGTGAGGTCCAGGGACCCCTGACGGGCACCGCCAGTCACAGACCAGGCTCCGGGACTGAGTTTAGGACTACCTGGCTGCCTCGCTAGCGCCCTGACCTCTACCTATCAAAGCCAAGTTCAAGTCGACACCCGACATCGAATGGTCGCCCCATGAGTGAAAAGATCATAAATAAGAATTGCAAAGAAAACGAAGTGATACTCCTTTCACTGATACTCAAAGGCAAATGGGGTACTTTTTCCTACTCAGTAGTCATTCGTTCAAACAAACAATACCCCTTCAGCAGCTGCCACACGCCCGGTCCTGGTCCAGTGTGGACAGAACTTGCCACCACGGTGCTTGGCTCCAGGGGAGAGGAGACCCTAAACACAGCCTGCCAGGGGCACCTGTGCTCCCAGCATGGCAGGGCAGAGGGCGGGTGGAGGACAGAGCACGATTTCACACAGGCGGGCCACTGAGAACGTGACATCTGAGCACAATGGCAAGGCAGGAGGAGCGAGCCACGCGGTCGGGTCGGGGGACGGCAGAGGCAATGTCGTGCAAATGGCCACAGCCGTGAGCCCAGCATTTCGGAAGGACAGTGAGGGCCAGCGGGGCTGGAGCCAGGCGGTTGAAGACAGCAGGCGGTAGATTTGTCAAAGAATTGTTTATTTTCAGGCCGGCAGGTGGCGTGGTGCTCAGGGGAGCTGGACTCCCACATGGCAGACCTGGTGGCTTGCTTGCTCGCTTTCCTTCTCTCTTGCTCTCGCTTACTCTGTCCCTCTTGACCAGAGAAAGCGAGAAAGCATACATATATATGTGTGTGTGTATGTGTGTGTGTGTGTGTGTGTGTGTGTGTGTGTGTTTTTTTTTTTGGGGCTGTGTGTGTGTGTGTATTTAATTTTGGAGCCAGCAGGTGGCATGGTGGTTGGGGCAGACTGCCACATGGCTGACAGCAGTTCAAGTCCTGGAGCTAGCGACTTGAGACTCACACCAGGCAGGGGATTCTGCAAGGGGAATAGGGGTGAAGGCATGGATTGTGGTGTGGCCAGCCTCCTGTCAGGTTCTCTCACTTTCCCTCACTGTTTCACTCTCTCTTGGATAAGTGCTCGTGCCCTATGACAAAGGCCTTGGGGGAAAATTATTATTTATTTAATTTTATTATTTATTCATTAATTTTTTTTTTTTTTTTTTTTACTATAGGGCATGTGTGCTCACCAAAGAGAGAGGGGGGAAGTAAGAAAGCAAGCCACCAAGTCTGGGACTCGAACCACAGTTGGCCATGTGGGAGTCTCACGCTTCAACCACTAAGCTACCTGCTGGCCCCTGGGAGTAGGACTTGAAAGTGAGGCCCCGCCACTGCTGGGGTCAGCTGTGGCCACGAGGCCTGCTTCGCTATGGCCACTGTGATGTTCTAGGGTGGTTAAGGGAGCCCGCTCTTACGTGGCCAACTGTGGTTGGAATCCTGGCCCTGGCAGCTTGAAAAACATACTCTGCTTTTCGAACACGGGCCCTCCATTTTCATTTTGCTCTGGGTGCCCAGAAGTGTCAGCTGGCCTGCCTAGAGGTTCCCGGGTTCTGCTCTAACCTGGAAGGTCTGAGAAGAGGAGGCATGGGGCCGGCGCACTGTACGGACACTCTGCTGCAGTCGTGGGGACGCGGCTCAGCAGGGAATACTGCCCACCCGGGGCGAGGAGTGCGGAGGCTCAGACCTTGGAAGGAGGGGTCCACTCCAGGTCTGTCCTGAAGCGAGGGTCGGGGAGTGTGCCCACAGCTGGACGTAGGGTGTGAGTGAAAAACAGGTGCAGGCCACTGCAGGGTTTTAGTTCAAGGGGCTTGTCCTGTCCTGTAGGGGGAGAGGTTTGCGGGGCGATCGGCTTCCGTCTGAAGTCTGGGGTGCCTCACAGACACCTAGAAGCAGGCAGAGCCAGGGTGGCACGCATGGCTTGGGGCCAGCCGGGTCTGAGCTGTGCACGGTCAGCAGTGACACTCCTGTCCCCAGTCACCAGGGAATAGGTGCAGGCAGAAAGGTTGGAGAGCTGGATCTAGAACATTCCATTGTAGAGGCAGAGAGATGAGGGACACTGGCATGGAGGACCGAGGGGGCCCAGAACGGGCCGGCCTGGAAGTCCGCGCGAAGCACGTTTCGAGGAGGCAGTGACAGGCTGACAGAGCCACCAGGAGCGCCCCGTGGTCTGGCGACAAGGAGACCATGGCCAGCTCAGGTGCGGGCGGCCGGAGTGGACAGCTGGGAGCACGGTCCTGTGGGACACAGTGAGGATGCAGGAGGGATGGGCCGGCAACCCGAGTGCTCGCCCAGGCCTGGAGGAGCTGGCGAGGGTGCACTCCTGCGCCGCAGAGGCTGAGCGGATGGCCTGGTCTCCCGCGTGGGCACACCACCAGGTCCTTGTCGGCCTCGGTCAGCATGGCCGGAGACCAGGCCTGTCCAGGGACACAGCTGCCCTGGGGCGCCC
>NW_006159689.1:1343847-1357035 GCF_000334495.1 Tupaia belangeri chinensis | reverse complement strand
CTGTCGAGGGTGCACTCCTGCGCCGCAGAGGCTGAGCGGATGGCCTGGTCTCCCGCGTGGGCACACCACCAGGTCCTTGTCGGCCTCGGTCAGCATGGCCGGAGACCAGGCCTGTCCAGGGACACAGCTGCCCTGGGTCGCCCCTAAAGCCCCCAGGCAGTCCCTCTCCTCTTGCCCGTTTCGTGGCGGGAGACGAGGTCCGAGCTGCCAGCCAAGGACTGTGCACTGCACGCCTGGACGTCCTCCAGGCTGCTGGGGAGGACGAGGAGCAGCGTCCAGTGGAGACACCTGTCCCAGCTTGTCACTGCAGCCCAGCTGGCCGGAGGCCATGCACAGGGCCATGCGGGAGGAGCCACAAGGAACTGGCGCATCTTTCAGAATGCAGAGACGAGGTGACGGCCACAACACGCAGCGGTGACCGGGGATGGGGGGAGGCACTGCCTTGCTGATGGACCGGCCCCTCTTCTGAGACCCAAGGGGGTGGCCATCGCAGTCAGCCTGGGCTGGTCGACCGCGTGCTTCTCCCAGGAGTGTATAACCGGCACTTAAGTTGGTCTAGCTGGCTGGAGTCAGATGCTCTGTTTTGTAACTGAATCCCTGTGCGCTTTTACTTAAATTCTGGCAGAGGGCTCCTGCACTTGCCAGAGTACCAGAGACAGAGACAGGGAGAGAGACCCCTCGCCAGTGCACGGTCACGCCAATCTCGTGGGGACCCAGGACTCGGAAAGGCTGGACGACCACGGCAGGGGAAGAACAGCTACACAGGAGCATCTCCATGCGCTCCCTGCAGCCCGGGAGGCAGGTCCCCACACTGCCTCCTGCCCGGAGCCCTCCGAGCCCTACCCTCACCAGGTGCGACCGCCGTGCCGGCGTCTCCCGGCCCCGCACGGCCTGTGTGTGCTCGGTCACGGCCCTCGTGGCGGGCGTGCCTGTCCACAGGCGTGTCTGTGGAGGATTTATTCCCACCCCCGCTGCCCCCTTGCCCGACACAGAGAAGGTGCCCAGCAAAGGAGGACGGCAGCAGGGTCTGCCCCGCCCTGGCTGCCCTTCCTGCAGGACAGCAGGGACGTCACGTGAGCCTGTGTGCGGGGCCGGGACCCGCCGGGGGAAAGCTGGGAGTCCGTGAAAACACCCATGAGGTGAGCCCGGTCTCTGTACTCACCCGCAGAAAGGACTGCTTCTCCCCACAAGCTTTGCATGTCCACTTGACACTCTTCTTCATCTACAACAAAATGTCAGAAATATGGTTTAGATTGGGGCCAGGCAGTGGTGCTGAGGTAATGCAGGTATAGCCACAGGGAGAAGGTCCTGGGTTCACGCCCCGTGGCCTCCCGGATTATGCGCACGGGCCTGGGACCTTGGCCGGCTAAGATGGGGCGGCTCATGGCATGAAGACCTTGTTGATGTTTCTATCTCTATCTCTGCCTCTGGAGAAATTAATGATTGGGACCAGCAGTTAGCATTAAGGCTATGTCGCTGGATTCCCATGTAGTAGACAGTGGTTCGAGTCCCAGACCTGGTGGCTTAAACATGCCAGGCAAGTGTGTGTGTGTGTGTGTGTGTGTGTGTGTGTGTGTGTGCCCAAGACCCCGAGAGGAGAATGGAGGAGAAGGGATTCCGACGTGGCCATCCCCCCTGGGGGGTGATTTCTCGCTTTCTGTCTCTCTGTATTTCTCTGTCTTTTTGGCAAGTGCAAGCACCTTACAGCAAAAACCTCTCCAAAAAAAAAAAAAAAAAGAAAAAGAAAAGAAATATAGTTCAGATCATTTAAAACTAGGTGGCTCTGAGTCAGAAATAATTTCCAAAGAACAACGAAGTCCAGACACAAAGTGCCGAAAACCGAGCGTGTGACAAAGGGGGCTGTAACTGAGGAATGAGCAGTTTACTAGGGCCGCGGGGGAGCTGGCTGGACACCCGAAGCAGACCAGCTGAGATGTCTCCCACCTCACTCAGACTCTCCACCAGCCTGACGGGATGGGCTCTCTCCTACATGAATACGACGCCGTAAGCCCAGCTCTGAAGCTGGCGACGCCCCACAAGCACGCCACGGTCGAGCACAAGCCCAGTGGCCTCAGCGCCAGAGCTTGGCTCCTGATGCCCCAGCTGACGGCATCAGGAGCGGAAGTCAGCGGTAGGAAACCGGGATGAGGAGAAGCCCTGTCATTATTCACTTACTTACTTATTTTGGGGGAGAGGTTTTTGCCATCAGGAGCGTGCGCGCACCAGAAAGACAGGGACAGGCGGACAGAAAGAAATCCCCCCGGAGGATGGCCGCACCGCAATCCCTTCTCCTCCATTCTCCTCTCGGGATCCTGGGCACGCACGCACACGCGCCCGGCGTGAGTTTAAGCCACTGGGTCTGGGACTTGAACCACATGGGAGTCCAGCGAGTGGCCACTACTCTGCTGGTCCTAAGCCCTATCATTATTCATAGATGGTATTAGTTTGTACTGGAAAACCCAAGGAACCAAACAAAAGACTACTAAAACGGTTAAATGGTAAAATAATCTAACCTAAGGGATGGGCACAAATACATTGCCAAAAACAAATACAGTTTTGTGTAAATAAACATCTAGTTAGAAGAGATAATGGAGGGGCCAGCAGGTAGCGCGGTGGTTATGGAGCTGGACTCCCACATGGCTGACGGGGGTTCGAGTCCCAGACCTGGTGGCCTGCTTTCTCACTTTCCACACCCACCTCTGGTAAGTGCACATGCCCCTGTAGTGAACTTAAAAAAACTAGTGAAGGACGTAGTCACTGGTAACTCGTTCGTCCTCTTTTTAATTATTTATTCAATTTTATTTATTCATCTTTCATTTTAATTTGACCAGAGAAAGGCAGAAAGAGAGAGAGAGAGAGAGAGAGAGAAAGCCACCAGGTCTGGGACTCGAACCATGGTCGGCCATGTGGGGGTTTCCAGCGTCCCAGCCACCCACCACTGCGCCACCTGCTCGTCCCGGAACTCGTTAGTTCTGAAGAGGTGGTGAGAGAGCATAGCATGACAGGCTCTTTGCACCAGAGTCAGAACAGGTCTGCTTCTGACAACTGACAGTCTGCCAGGGGGCATATACGCTCCAGAGAAAGACAGAGCGAGAGACAGAGACAGAGGGGGAAAGCACCCCCTACAGCACGTGACCACACCGCCATCCTGTGTGCCTCTCCAACGCTGGGAGTTTCAGGTGCACGCGCACACACTCCTGCCTTTCATTACTCGGAGCTGCTGGGCCCAGGACTTGAACCGCATGGTCAGCTAGGTGGGAACCAGCTCCCCTAACCGCTAGGACAGGGCTGGCTCTTCGGATCTTTACTAGAAATGGTTTCTCCGAATCAGTGTTCTCATCTCTGGTAAGAGCAGTGATACCTGTCCGCAGGAAATAACCAGCTCTACAAATCAATAATTACTGCGGTTTATTTCCAAGCAGAGTATGAGCGACCTAGGCCCGGAGAGGAGGCAGACATGCCTTTCTCGGGGTGATCAGGAACAGGGGCTCCTTTCATTTGATTTTGAGAGTGACAGACAAGATTAGTGAAGAGATTTCCATTGGTCTAGCCCAAAGAGGCGGAACATGCAGAAGTGGGGAGCTTGTAGGGTAGAGGTGGGTTCCCCAGTTCCTAGGCTGGTGATTGGGAGCTTGTAGGGTAGAGGTGGGTTCCACAATTCCTAGGCTGGTGACTGGAAGGGAAGATCTGTGTCCTGGGAAGACATTCGTAAATGTACACCTCAAGGAAAGGGAAGATCTGTGTCTTGGGAAGAGATAAGCAAAAGAATATACTGTCACTGGTTGAAATATCCATCTCAAAGATACCAGCCAGGGACAGGATGGGGAAGAAAGCAGAGAAGATGGTCTGTTAGTGTTTGTAGGCCTGACTCCCCCTAGGCCCTCTGGAAAGGGCTTTGCAAAAATAGGAGAAAGCAGTCAGACTTCTGTCCACACACAGCTCAGGTTAGGGTTACGAACTGTAGGAACTAGGAACGGTCCTGAGGTACAACAGACGTAATTAAATGCTGAAGGTTGCCTGCGGCTTCAAACCACTCTTTGTTTAAAAGACTTTTGCCAGGACCAGCAGGTGGCGTGGTGGTTAAGGCACTGTACTCTCCCACATAGCCAACCAGGGTTTGAGTCCTGAATCTGACAGCTTGCTTTCTCACGTCTTCTCACTCTCACCCTCTGTCTCCTGTCTCTCTCTGCTCAAATTAAAAAATAAATGAATGAATAAAAAGAAAATAATAATTATTTAAAAAAAGACTTTTGCCACAGGAGAATGTGCTTGCCAGAGAGGCAGAGAGGGAAAGTGAGACATGGGAGGGGGGGAAGGCCACACTGCAACCCTATATTTTACCAGGATTTTGGGCATGCACACACACCCTCCCAGACTGGTTTTCAAGCCACAAGGTCGGGGACTCACAAAGCTGGCCAGGTGGGATCCAGTGCCTTAACCACCTGCTGGCCCCGAAAATGCCCACGCGAGCACGCAGTGGACATGCAGAGTGATTGGGAATGCAAACGACAGTCATCTACGTCCCACTCTTAGGACAGGGTCCAGGAAAAGGGAGTTTCCAAGCCCCCGGAGGGGTGCTCACAACGTCTCGGCATTAAATGCAAGCTCACAGGTACACAGTCCGCTCCGGCATTCCAGTCCGCTCCGGCATGCCTTTCTTAGATCTTTGGCATAGGGCAGCTGTGCTGGAAGCCAGAGGGAGGAACGTGGGCAATCGCGGGCGTGAACAGTGCAGGCGGCGCTCGTTCACCGGCGGCCGCGCGGGAGCGGCGACCGCACATCCGGTCCCCTGTCCGGTCCCCTGACTGTCATCCCCCTCGTGTTTAAGAGGAGCCACTTTAGGGGCGAGGCTCTGAATAAAGGGTGCTACTCTCAACCTGGGTCCCCCAGATACCTACTCCCGGTTCTCCAGTCCCGGGAAACGCGACCCCTGCTCCCGCCCGCCCAGCCCGCCTCCAGGCGCAGCGCCGCCGCGCGTGCGCGAACGTGCATTATAGCTCCGCCCCTGCACGGACTCGGGCCCCGAGGCCACCACGCATGCGCGCCAGTCCGGCTCCGCCTCCGGGCGGGGTTTAGGCCTTGGCAGCCGGCGCAGCGCTTGCGCATGCGCCCGCTCTTCGCGCACTTGGCCGTCTAGCGTCTAGTGCGGCTCGGTAGTGGGCAGATCGGTGCTCCGACCCCAGCCAGTGTGAGGGAGGCGAGAGCCCCCCTCCTGGCCCGTCTTCTTTTATCCTGTTCTAATGCCTTTGGTCAAAACGCGTGCCCCAAGGGCTCCGCCAGCTTGCCGCGTTTGTTTCCCATTCTCTGAGCCTCCTGAACTACGTGGCTGTTTCCAGCTTGGTGGATGTTAGGAGTAAGCGGTTCCTTGTGCTTGCCACAGGACGGGGGAGTGCTGAGCTGGGTTGTGTAAAGTCCTGCATTCTTTGGGGCCAGGTCACTAAAATTAGAGACCTTCCCTAGGCGCAGAGCCAAGCCACAGCCACAATAAAAGTGGTAGAAAGAGAATGAGTAGGAAAGAAAGACTCTTGGGAAGAAGTGCACCCCAAGACCTGCGGGCGGGCAGGTGGCTGGGGAGCAACTGCGACCGCAACTGGCCAGGTGTCATTTTATCACGGTGGACTGAGCGTTTCACAGCGGGAGGTCTCAGGACCCACGCCTTTGGTTGAATTCCCGGGCTTTCTCCCCACGTGGGCGTCTCCCTCGCAGGTGACTCTGGGTCTGCGGTGACCTCACCGCGCATGCCCAGTGTGCACCGCGATGGCAGGAGCATCCCTGTTAGGGCGAACCGCCGGATCAGTTTATTCCCAGTGGGAATCGGATGTTGATGAAACGTCTGGCTGGGTCTTTGTATTGACCAGGAATGATAAGAGGGAAATGTACAATCATCCCTGTGTGTCTCCCTCAGGCACCGAGGAAGAAAACGGTATTTGCCTCACCTTCCCGGGGCCAGGAGCTGGGTGGGAAGAAGTCTCATGGAGGCTCCGGTTGGAACTCCTGGTGAGCTGCGGTTGATGTCACTTGTGTCCTTCTGCTACCCCTTCAGGGTCGCCTGCTCAGTTCTGGCCACCTGCCTCCCACAGGCCCTCCTTAACTCGTGCTCCTGGTGGCCTAACCCGGGCTCAGCAGCCAGATCCCACCCAGATCCCAGAGAACAGCTTCCCAGAGAGGGAGTTGGGGACCAGAAGCAGCAGGAACCGAAAATCAGCCCCCAGAGAAGCCCCACTTTGGCTCCACTGTGTAAGGTGGAGGGGCGAGCCCGGCCCTGGGCAGGAGGTAATATCTCTCCTCTCCGCTGCCCAGAGGGTCCTATGTGTAAACCGCCTCGTTAAATTAAAGTGGCAGTGGCCAGCCGTGGCCTGCTGGTTAAGGCAGCGGGGTCCCACTTGGCCAACCAACTTTGTAGTTGGGTCCTGGACCCAGTGGACCCAGTGGCTTGGAAAACAGGCTGAGCACGTTTGCCTGCATGTCCAAGATCCCCAGGGGAGGCAGCCATGCGGAAGGGGTTGTGAGACCATGCCTCATAGGGGGCTGCTTTCTCCCTCTTCCCTTCTCTGGTGAGCGCACGTGCCTTCTGGCAAAATCTGAGCTCTAACATGTCCTGAGAAGGACGTGGAGTGCTCTCTCTGCAGGGTGTGGGTACAGGGTAAAGTACAAAGGACCTGGCAGCCATTGGTGCTCTGAGAGAATCCCTATCGCCAGATTTCTTATATTTATGCACTGGAGTTCACAGAGACGGCCATGGACATAAAGTCCTAGACAGCTGCTTGCCTGTAATCCAGGCCCATTACAAGGCCTTTTGAGTGACAGTGCCAGCCCGCACGTCTTGGGAAGCAGTTACAAGCCCTCCCCAGTTCTGTGATGTAAATGGCCTCATTCATTTTCAGGGGTGTGTGTGTGTGCTTGGGCGGGGAGGTTAAGACCAAAGGGGATTTTAATTTTTATATATTTTCTAAAGTTTGCACAATAAGCATATGTCAGGAAAAAACAAGTTAATTTAAAAATCAAGAGACTGAAAACAGACGGACATGGCCAGACCACGTGTGACGCCAACACTCTGACCCTCAGTCTCCGCAGACTCAGGACAGGAGCCAGGGCACAAGCTCTGCAGCGGTCGGCGGAGACCGTGAGCGCCTGGCCAATGATGGCTGCCTCCCTGTTTTTTTGCACCGCCCTTTCCATCAGCGAACCAACCAGAGGAAGCCAAATAAGATTCCCTAAGCCAATCACGTAAGAGTCTGCTCGCCTCAGCTTCTTCCAGCCAGTCGCCTTCCAGCAGAGCGCCCCGCCCTGGTCCCCCGCAGGGGCCGGCGTGTGCTCGTCCTCGCTTTGGGCCCAGGACGCTCGCGCTCCCGCAGAGCGGAGTGAAAGCGTCGGGTGAGGAGCCGCTGGATTCGGAGCCCTGCGGAAGGCCACACCGACATTCCAGTACTCCAAAGAACTTAGACACGTTGCTGTTCTACTCTTTTGTATTTTCCTTTCTGCAATAAACATGTAACCATCAGAAATGTATACATTTTTTGTTGGAAATTACGAATATAATTTCCTGAATGACTTGGCACAACTGTATCCCTTAGTAAGCAGTGTTAAAACATTATTCGTGTTTACTTACAAAAAATATATCAAAAATAACTTTATCATTCACATTTTATTTAGTGTTACTGTTTTGGGTTGTTAGGCATTCTAAATATCATTCCAGGCTGAATGATGAATAGATGAAGGTACTATATATAGTACCTTTTGTACATTCTTTCATTTATTTAATTGCCAGAAGGTTCGTGTGTGGGTGGGGGGGGATAGGAAGCCACCCTCACTGGGCATGGTCACATGGCAATCTCATCACTTCCGTTTCTCCTTCCTGTGGGATTTTGGGTATGCACACTCGCGCTCAGAACACGCAGCTGTAGTAGGCTGTGTGGGATTGAGATCCCTTAACCACTAGGCTAAGGCGTCGGCCTGAGAGCATTGTTTTTAACTTGCTATAGGCATGTGTGCTTACCAGAGAGGGAGAGGGAAGGTGACAAAGCACCCTTGGGGGGTTGATCACATGGCAGCCCTGTCTCCTCCAATCTCCTCTTGGGATTCTGGGCACACATACATGTGTCTGGCATGATTTTCAAGCTGGGTCTAGGACTTGAACTGTACAGTTGGCCCAGTGGGATCCAGTCCTTAACCTCCATGGCACCTGCTGGCCCAAGTATTGTTATTTTAAAGACCAGACTAAAATGTGTAGACAGGAAATTGGTGGCGGCCTGGGGCTGTGAATGGATTGGAGGGTCTTTCCAGGCTGGACTGGAGATGGCTGTGCAGCCCGAGTGTATGGGAGTCACCGACTATAGCTGAAAACGAGCAGGCTGCGTGGTGTGCGTGACACCTCGACACCGCCGAGCTAGAAAACCACCCACAGCCACGGGCGTCTCAGCGGCAGCGTACGAATATAATTTCCTGAATGACTTGGCACAACTGTATCCCTTAGTAAGCAGTGTTAAAACATTATTCGTGTTTACTTACAAAAAATATATCAAAAATAACTTTATCATTCACATTTTATTTAGTGTTACTGTTTTGGGTTGTTAGGCATTCTAAATATCATTCCAGGCTGAATGATGAATAGATGAAGGTACTATATATAGTACCTTTTGTACATTCTTTCATTTATTTAATTGCCAGAAGGTTCGTGTGTGGGTGGGGGGGGATAGGAAGCCACCCTCACTGGGCATGGTCACATGGCAATCTCATCACTTCCGTTTCTCCTTCCTGTGGGATTTTGGGTATGCACACTCGCGCTCAGAACACGCAGCTGTAGTAGGCTGTGTGGGATTGAGATCCCTTAACCACTAGGCTAAGGCGTCGGCCTGAGAGCATTGTTTTTAACTTGCTATAGGCATGTGTGCTTACCAGAGAGGGAGAGGGAAGGTGACAAAGCACCCTTGGGGGGTTGATCACATGGCAGCCCTGTCTCCTCCAATCTCCTCTTGGGATTCTGGGCACACATACATGTGTCTGGCATGATTTTCAAGCTGGGTCTAGGACTTGAACTGTACAGTTGGCCCAGTGGGATCCAGTCCTTAACCTCCATGGCACCTGCTGGCCCAAGTATTGTTATTTTAAAGACCAGACTAAAATGTGTAGACAGGAAATTGGTGGCGGCCTGGGGCTGTGAATGGATTGGAGGGTCTTTCCAGGCTGGACTGGAGATGGCTGTGCAGCCCGAGTGTATGGGAGTCACCGACTATAGCTGAAAACGAGCAGGCTGCGTGGTGTGCGTGACACCTCGACACCGCCGAGCTAGAAAACCACCCACAGCCACGGGCGTCTCAGCGGCAGCGAGAGTGGCCCCTTGTGGCGGACACTGCCAAGGCAAGCTGCTGCTGCTGCGGCGGAGCAAGGGGACAACCGAGGCCCAGCCCTGCAGCTCAGCCCTGGAGGCCCTACCTGGGACCCCGGTCGGCTTCCTGGATCAAGGGCAGTGGTGGGCTGCCATCAGGCCCGAGGATATCTGCACACGGACCAGGAGCTCAGGGCTTCCCCTGCGGCAGGGCAGGGCAGACCCTGCTGCAGACCCTGCCCAGCCACGCCAGCGAGCCCTGCACGTCCCCATCTGACCTGGTGGACCTTCTGACTGTCTTCCGTCCTGTGGGGGACGGGTGGCCTGAGTCCTGAGCCCGGGGGCAAGCCTGGCCCAAGCAGTGGCTGATGTCACATCAAGCAAGCTGCTGTCCAGCGTGGGCATTTATTAAGGCATCAAGCAGCGCAGTTTCCAGCCGACCGAGAGCCAGGCGACACCACCCTGAGGGCTGTGCTGAGGGTGGCGAGGTGAGCGGATGGCACGTGGCGTGGCTCCTGCAGTGCCCACCATGGGCACCGGCGTCTTCTGCCCCTGTTGCCCAGCCAGGAGGCTCAGGCCAACGGCTCCCGGGAGCACCTCGAAGGTGTTCACTGCCTAGGGCTGAGTGGCCACAGCCATGGGAGGGCGTCCTGGGCAGCAGGCACCCTGTGTGGCCCGGCTACGGCTGGGGTGTGGAGGCCAGAGCCAATCAGGGGCGATCTGGGCCTCTGGCACTGCGCAGGGGCACTGGGGTCCCCTGCAGGGAAGAGGAGGTGAGCTCTTCCCTGCCTGGGAGCAGCTGGCGCCAGGAGACAGGCCAGGGCGTCTTCTAAGGCAACTGTGTCCGCATCGGCCTTCTGTCCCCTCAGGGCTCCTGCTGCTGGGAGGGGGGGGGGAGCGGCGAGCTTGTCTTCAGGAGCACGAGAGGGAGGAGGAGACCGGCCTGCCCAGAGTGGCTCTGTTCTGAAGGTCACCCCGAGACCCCGGCCTGCTCGTGGTCACTGGAGGTGCTGAACTGCCTCTCCACCTTCTTCTGGTCCTTGATCTTGCGTCCGATGTCCACCCGCTTTTCAAAGAAGCTCACCAGCACCGATTCTGTCAGGATGGAGGCCAGGATCTGCTCGAAGGAGATGCACCAGTCGGCGTCCACAGAGCCCCCTGGACGTGCGGGGGCCGCGGGGCTGGGGGCCTCCCCGCCCACCAGCACTGTGTCGTCCGCCAGGTCCTCGCACTGCAGGGAGCCCGTGCTGACCACCGAGTACGAGGACATGGACATGTCGTCTTTGGTCTCGTCATCAGACAGAAGCTGAGGGGGTGACCCCTGGCCCTCGCCGCTGCCCCCCTCGGCCACCACCTGGCTTTCCTGGGGCACTTTCCCAAGGTGGGTGTCTCCGCCAGCTCTGGCCTGGGGGTCCTCTGTGGCTGGCGGCTGAAGTTCCCCTGCTGGGTCCTGATGGGTTTCAGGCGTGGGCAGCTCCTCCTCAGTGGCACTGCTGTGGTCCCCGCTGTGGGCACCGTCCCTCGGCTTCCGGCCTGTCCGCACTGAGAATCTCTTCCCCACCTCGCCGATGCGGAGCAGGAGGCTGGCCACGGTGGCGATGGCGTGGTACAGCACCTGCTCGGCGGGGTCCTCGCTGAACATGTTGTACAACGTCTTACACAGCTCGATGAACTGCTCCTTCTCGGCAGGGGACAAAGACGGGGAGTGGCGTCAGGTGCGAGGCCACACTCGCATGGGCCAGCCTGACGGGCAGGGTGTCGTCTTGCTCATCACCTCCACAACTGGGCCTCATCACTCCCGTTCCCAGATCAGCCCACTGAGGCCCAAGGGGGAAAGCGGCCTGCCTGGGCCACACGGCCCTTTTAGAAAGGCTTGCTTTCTTCTCAGCACCCAGAGATGCACTTACGGTTTGGAATTTTTCCTTGTTTTTCATTTATTTCTTCTGAGAGAGAGAAACAGAGAGACTCAAAGAGACAGAGAGAGAGAGAGACAGAGACAGAGACAGAGAGACAGCACCCCCAGCAGGGTTCTGATGCTGTGCCCCAGCCCCAGCCTGCCAGACCACAGCATGCCTGAGCCGGGTTCTTGGGGAGGCCTCCTGCGTGGCTGCCCAGTGGAGCACCGCCCTTCACTGTGGCACCCCGTGCAGCCCAGCCCTGCCCCTTGCCACTGCTGTATTGGGGAGACGCGCGTGCATCACGACTCCTCAGTCCCCACCAGGCCTTCTTCACTGTGTTGGGAACCACCTTTGCTTTTGGTGTTGTAAAGAGGAGCAGCCCCAGCTCTGGCCCAATGCAGCGCTTGGCGGGATGGCAAAGGTGAGTGCGGCCTCAGCCTGTGGGCGAGGCGGGGTGCAGGGCTCCCACGCACACCCTCTTCTGGAGGGCGGACCACCAGGGTGGAGGGCGGACCACCAGGGTGGAGGCCGGCCAGCCGAGGGCCATGGGCAGGCTGCAGCTGGAGAACCGCACTGGATGTCTGCCACTGGGTCCAGGGCTGTGGCTTCCTGGCCAGGAGACCTTTGCAAGGTACCGAGTCCCGGGCCTGTGAGCGGGCAAACCGCGAGCAGCCAGCAGGGTTCTAGCGAGAGGTGCCAGGTGGGCTCCGAGGGGCAGGGGTGTGCAGTGACCTGTCGGGGCACCTGTGAGCCTCCGCCGTGGGAGGGCCCTGCCCCAGGGCTTCTCTGCTCACAGTCGGGTCCACTAGGTGTCCTGCGCCATGGACCAGCCCCCGTGCCTCCGAGACTGGGGTGCGGCCTGGCCAGAGCCCTCGGACAGTTCTGTGGCACTGACGGACCCACCTGGTTCATCTTGGGAAGGTCCTTGATGGTCTCCTTCTCGGCCTCCTTCTCCTTGGCCCACACGCGGAGGTAGTGCCGGTAGTCCGGAGGGCTGGTTGCCTTCCCCTCTGCCGGTGGGGAGACAAGGTTAGTCCCGCCTGAAATGGGAGAGAGGCGGGCTGGTGGCAGCGGGGAGCAGGGGCTAGGGGGTGACAGGGAAAACCCCCAGGATGCCTGGGTCTCCCCAAGGTAGCTGGGGGGCTGGGCCTGCGCTGAAGGTGCCCCGCCCCGGAAGGTGGTGACAGGACACGTGGAGGCGGGGGAGGGGCAGGGAGAGGGAGCTGCGGGCTGTCCCCGGGCATCGGCCACTTGGTCAGGGCAGTGTCTGTGACTCCTCGGGGAAGGGGCTCTCTGGCAGTGACCTGGGCTGAGGGCAAGCGAGGGCTGCCCAGACCCCTGAGCCGGGGACCTCTCAGCGACACCAGAACAGCCAGCACCTCCTCGCTTCTCTCCGACTTCCTCATTCCCACTTCCTGCTGGCTCTTCCTGTGGAAGTGGCTCTGGATCACCGGAAACAGAAAACACAGGGTTCTTCTGTTACCCCCGGGGAGGTCTCCGCACCCCACCCCGCCCGCGGAGCTGCCTGGGGGAGACCGGTCCTTTCTTCATCCGGTTACACCAAAAGCCACCGAGCCCTCACTCCCTTTCTCAAAGGAGCCCAGGCCAGGCCACACTGCCTGACAGCGTGGACGTAAAGTCTGGGCACTGAGGGGTCCCATGGTTCCTCTCGGGTCCGCCTCATCCCGGGGGTGAAATCCCGAGACTCCCGGACAAAGGGCTCCCAGTTTCCTGGCCCTCAGGACTGTAGGAAAGACAGAGCCCGGAAGTGAAGAGGCCGCCCCTGCCCTCCAGGGACTGACCTTGAGCCTCCCAGGGTAGGGACAGATCCGGATCTGAGGCCAGAGGAGAGGCTGAAGGGACAGCGGAGGAGTGCAGGCAGAGCGGGGGAGACGGAGACAGAGACAGAGCAGTGAGCACACGCGGGCGCTGGCAGGGCCTGGTCCCCAGCGACCTCCAGGAATG
>NW_006159689.1:1340507-1343804 GCF_000334495.1 Tupaia belangeri chinensis | reverse complement strand
GCTCCCTGCACCCGCGGCGGCCCGACACGGCTCCGGCTCTGGCTCCGGCAGCACTCACCTTCCGAGGAGCTGCCCTCCGGGAAGTAGTGGGCGGCCTCCAGGGCTGACTCGGCGTCCTCGGGGCTCAGTGCTGCACAGGGGAGAAGGGAACAGCAGCTCGCACACAGCCCGGGCAGCCAGGCAGGCCTTGTGCCCGCACAGCTCTGGCCCTGCTTCTGGCTGTCCGCTCCTCTCCAGCCGCGCTGTGTGCCAGTGTGACCTGGTGCCCGGAAATCTGGCCGGCTCTCAGCCGCCATGTGGCACTCTCCCTACCCCGAGGCTGCCATGCGTGCCCTGTGCCCTCCTAGCACAGTACGGGGTGCTACTCACGGGGCGCCACACAGGGGCCACGGGGAGCCACACAGGGGCCACCGGCCCGCCTTGTTCTTCATATTCGCGGTGGCAACCAAGCAATACCAGGGTGTGGGGACCTCTGCCCCCCACGCTACAGGGGACCCAGTCTGTGGGGGCCTTTGCTCCCCACACTACGGGGCAGGGGGGCAGTGAGACAAGACCGACGGGGCGGCCTGTGGTGAGGCAGTGGGGTACGGGTCATCAACGTCCACCAGAACCTGAGGACAAGGTGGGGTAGCTGAGGGGCTAAGGGTGCTGGTGGCCCAGGCGCCTCCCCTGGTAGGACACAGGCTCAGCGGGATCTGACCCCCAGGAGGACACAGGCTCAGCAGAGCCTGACCCCCCGGGAAGACACAGGCTCAGCAGGGTCTGACCCCCCGGGAGGACACAGGCTCAGCAGGGTCTGACCCCCTGGGAGGACACAGGCTCAGCGGGATCTGACCCCCTGGTAGGACACAGGCTCAGCGGGATCTGACCCCGGGAGCCGTACAGATGGCAGGTCTGCGTCGCGCCCAGGCAGTCGGTGAAATCCAGCTAAAGGCCAGCCCTCTGTCCTGAAGACCTCCAGGCCAGCCTGGCAGGCGGCGGGCCTCCCTGGTCCCCGCCAGCGAGCCTGCCCCCACCCCTGCAGCAGGCCCGGCCCCCCCCCTGCAGCGGGCCTGCCCCTCACCCCCCTGCAGCGGGCTTGCCGGTCCCTGGCCGACACCCATGATTTCCATTTGCTCCAGAAACATGGAAATCCCAGCCCTCCTCTAACCCTGCTCCAGGACCTGAGAAAACCGGCGCCCAGAGAACTCCAAGGGCCACCCCTGCTGAGCCAGGCGCAGGGCCCCAGGGACCGACCAGCTGTGGGTCTGGCCTCTGTGAGCCCTTCCAGCTCGGACCCGCCGCCCAGAGGGCCGCCCACGCTGAGGCCACGCCGGGCACTGGCACCTGGTAGAGGCCAGAGAAGGCGGCGCCCAGGTGGCCCTCTGTGAGCCACAAGCCAAGGCCGGGTCCCAGCCCCGGGGGGCAGGCTGCCCACTGAGGGTGATGCCCTACATGGCAGGATTTGGCTCGTCCCACCCACTGCAGTGTCACCCCTCCTCCCACACCGACCACCCTGCTGGCTCCAGGCCAGGGTCCCAGGCCAGGGTGGGGCAGGTGCTCACCTGGGGGCAGGTGCAGCTTGTACAGCACCTTGAGCTTGTCTGTCAGGTCCCCGTGGTACAGCCCACCTGTGGGAAGGCCGGGGGGGCCCCAGGCCGGACGCATCAGAGCCTGCAGGCCCGCAGCCCGGCCCTCTGCAACCCTGCCCTGGATGGCTCCATGGGCCATGGCAGCCTGCCTCCCTCTCCTGCCTGGTCCCCAGAGCTGGCCGGGCCCTCGCTCTCCCAGGAGCACCCCCTGGGCCGGAGGCCTCTGACCAAGGGGTGATGCAGGGAAGGGGCTCCCCTCCCCAACAAGACTCTTCATTGCCAAGGGCAAGGTCCGGGCTGCAGTGTGCTGGACAGCACAGACCTGGGGGGCCCTGGGAAGGACGTGGGGCGGCAGCCTGAGGACTCACTCATGCCAGTCACGAACTCCTTGAAGTTGATCAGTGCGTCCTGGTTCTTGTCCAGCAGCCGGAACATGCGCCCAGCCAGCACAGCCGTGTGGGTGCCGCAGGGCCAGGGCGCCAGGCGGGCAAAGAGCTCCCGGAACTGGCCGGCGTCGATCCTGTACTGCTCCAGGTAGGGCAGGCTGGGGTCCCGCCGCCTGGCCGCCGGACTGCCGCCCCAGTACTGACTCTCCAGGTGTTTGGCCTGCGGGGACAGCCAGCTGAGGCGCTAGGCCTCGGTCCTGGACCGCTAGACTCTAGGCTGGCCAGTGTGCCCCGCACCTGCCGGGTAGGTGGCCCAGCCCGGGGTGCCAAGCCCTGCCCTACCTCACCCCTCACAGCCCTCTCATGCAGGGGCTGCCAGTCTCCATGGACTGGATGGGGCCAAGAGCCCTCGGGCAGCCTGTGAGGGCTCGCTAGGCTGCTCTGCCCCCAGGGCCCTTTCCTCCCCTCGTTAACAGGCGCTTGGGGAGCCCCTGCCGGCCACCCTCAGAGCAGAGGTTACAGCTGGCCGGCCCTGCTGCCTGCGCCTGGCCTGGCAGCAGCCACCCCTGTGCCCACAGCGCCTCGTTTAAACCGGCTACCAATGGGCCCTGGGTCCTCTGCTAAAATCGCTTGGGGAGAAACACTTTTTCCACTGGGGTTACTGAGAGGCCCCCAGAGCGGCTGATGACAGCCCTGTCACTGCATGAAAAGCATGCCTGAAGACATCTGAGTGGGGAGCTGGGCAAGTGTTTGAGCACCGGGATCCAGCCGTGTCTGAAGCTCTGCGCGCTCGCACCCCCGTGAGCCACTGTGCTCGTCCCTGTGCAGGCTGGCTTGAGTGGGTTTTCTGCCATTTAGAAGTGTCCTGTCTGAGTGGGACGCTGCTGCCAGGTACGGCTGATGCAGGTAACAGATCTGAGGACACACTGGTGGGCAGAGGGCCCTGGCCCTGCTCCAGGCTGTCACCTTAAACACCACGTAGAGATCCTGCAGCTCGTCAAGGGAGAAGCCAACGTCCCCAGGTATAGCTCGGACCTAGGAGGAGAGAGGCGTGGGAGGAGAGGTGGGTCCCGCATCCCAGGGCAGACGTGAGGTGCTCGTCCCAGAGCCCCGTGTGGGCAGTCCACACCCAAGCTCCTTCTGGGGTGGGGGGCGTGGGGGAGCCTCTCCCCCCCAACACCCAGTCGAGGGACATGGGGTGAAGGACATCTGGGCTCCTGTCATCTGGAAGGGGCCCAGAACTGGCCAGAGGTGGTCAGTTTCTGTCATCTGTGACCAAGGCCCCCAGGCCTCACAGGGACATTAAGACAAAGTAGGAACCCTGCTTCGTGGGCAGCAGG
>NW_006159689.1:1325403-1340471 GCF_000334495.1 Tupaia belangeri chinensis | reverse complement strand
TGGCCTGACTCCCACCCACCAGGGGGCAGGGACAGGGTGGGTGCAGAGGGGTGCAGGGTGGCAGCTGTGGCCACCTAGGGCCAGGGTAGGGAACAGCACGGCAGAGCCAGGCTGGGCGGGCTGGGCCTGAGGGCGCTGCATCTTCGGGTCTGAGGTCTCAGAGGGGCTTCACACTGACCCACAGCGAGCAAAGGAAAACCGCAGGCTTCTCCCCTTTCCCAGAGTTGGCACCTGCACTCCTGGGCTTAGTCCCACATGGCGTCCTGAGCCAGAGGTACCAGGGTAGCAGAAGGGACAGGCTGCAAATCTGGCTCTGCCCACCTGGGGCGGGCACTGGCTCTTGCACCCGCTGCCCTGGGTCCCCATGGCCCGCCTGGATCCCCACGGCCTGCCCCGGGTCCCCACGGTGCCTACCACACTCCTCTTGGCAGTGTCCTCCAAGGACTGGGTCACTCTTAGCCTCTGTTTAAACCGCATCTGCTCAATGTCACTGGCCCTCAGGCTGCCGAATTTCTACAGGTCAGAGGTGACACTGTGAGACCAGGCCTGGCAGAGCGAGGGCCGCCCCACTGCTCAGGCATGGAGGCCTGGCCACACGGCCCAAGGGGTGCTGACCTCATAGGACGCTTTCAGGAGGTCGAAGACGTCCACCTCTGCAGGAGGGTCATCCCCGCTGGTTAGCAACGCATGCAGGTGGGGGATCGGGGGTGAGACACTCTGCTTGTTGATCACATTGTCCAGGTACCTGAAAGGTAGGGGACAGCTGTGTGGCCAGGCCAGGAGTGGAGACCAAGGCCTCGCCCCCAGCTTAGACGGAACACCAACTCTGTGGGTGCCAGGCTGTCTCTGGGGTCCTACGGGTGGGTCCCCAGATGCTGTCTGGATGGGAAGACGACATGCTTCCTTCCCAGGGACGGAAGGGTTGTGTTCCATAAGGCTGGGGTCAGGCCTGCTGTGTGGTGTCCACAGGGCCCAGGGACGCTGGCTGCTGGTACAGTGCTGGGGAGAGGCTGTCCCTCAGGCACCTGGCGTGCGCTGGCCTGTGCTGGCCCTCTAGGCTGTCTGGGCAGAGCCTGACAGCAGTGGTGGCTGGTCCCCATGCCCAAGGGCCGGGCCCTGTTCCCAGTCAGGCTCTTGCTCCTGAGAGGCCTGAAAGCCAGTCTCAGACGCAGAGGAAGGAGGTGACAACCTTGCCAGCTCTATGGGGTCCCAGTTGGCACCTGGCGGCTCAGGGGACAGCAGCAGTGTCCCAGCCCTCTCTGGTGGCCGGAGCACTTCCGATTCAGCAAATGCACCCACGCAGGCTGGCGGGGTTGTACAGAGCGAGTTGAGATGGGGCTGGGGCTGGTCAGGCAGGGAGCTTGGCTCTCTGTACAGAGGGCCACGGGTACAAGACAGCCCCCCAGGGGCCGGCAGGCGGTGTGGTGGTAACAGGTGCTAGACTCCCACATGGCTGATCGTGGTTCAGGTCCCAGACCTGGTGGCTTGCTTTCTCTCCCTCTCTCACCCTCACTCTGTCCCTCTTTGGTCAAAATAAATAAATAAATAAATAAATAAATAAATAAATAGATAGATAGATAGATAGATAAATAGATAAATAGATAGATAGATAGATAGACAGACAGATAGATAAGCAAAGAGAGCTCCCCAGGTCCCAGCAGGGACAGAGCCAGAGCTTGTCAGAAAAGGTGCCATGGGACGCTGGCAGCTGGGAGTCCTGGGCAGAGAAAGTACCCAGGATGAAGCAGGTCTGGCCTAGGGCAGGAGGTCATGGGCCTGCCTAGGGACAGGGGGGGGGTGGAGGAGGAGCTGGACCCCAAGAGAATCTATGGGGGCCAGGGTGTAGGAGCGGTAGGACAGCGGGGGGATGCAGGAGGACTGAGCCTCGGTGTGGCCAATGGTGTCCGCTCCTTCGGTGTCATGGCGAGGCCAGACGGGAGTGGGGCCCTTTGTGGAAACAGAGGCCTTCTATAAAGTGCCATCTCACGACTGCCCACGGAATGGTTCTGTCTAGCTCATGTCCTTGGCACGCATCTCGGCCGCAGCCCTGCAGCGGGGGTGCAGGCACTCGGGCCCAGCTGTGCTTCCTTTCAGAGCTTTGTCCCTGTGAGCAGGCCTCATCTCCCACTAGAAAGGAAGCTCTTGCCCTGGGGTGTCCCCACTGGTGACCGAGCAGCCCAGGGCTGGGGACGGGCAGGAGGCTGGCGTGGTCACCTGCCCAGGACGGTCATGGCCTCGCCTTCGTCACTGCAGTGCAGCAGCTGGTCTGAGTTGGCATCCAGGACGGCCAAGGCCACCTGCAGGATGACCTTGATGCCCTCGTAGAAGAAGCAGTCGACGATGACCACGGCGCTCTCGAAGGGCATGACGCTGAGGAAGAGGGTCAGGAACCAGGGCAGCGAGATGCTGGAGATGACCCCCAGGTCCTGCATCTGCCCCGCCAGCTGGGGCAGGAAGTCCCTCGCCAGCTCTTCAAAGATGCCCTGGTCCACCAGGGCCCCTGTGGGGAGGACAGCGCAGGCTGAGCACACGCCATGGCCCTGGGGGCCTGCGGGCTCTGGGTCCGAGCTGCAGGGAGCCACAGGGTCCCTGTGCACCCCCGGCCCTGCAGCAATTCTCACAGTGCAGGCTGGGGTGGGGCTGGGGGGAGGACGGAGAGAACGAGAAAGGAAAATGAGATACTCTTTCTCAGGCCCCTGGACTTGAATCTTCTGGTGGGGAAATGCCACCTTCTCCCTGACACATCGAAAGCAACGATGGCTGGTGACCCGTGTCCTGTCCTGGTGCCTGTGAGCAGGTGTGACTCCGAAGGTCCCCAACAGTGGGGACTGAGAGCACAACAGAGAAAGGACACGGACAGTGGACTGCACCCGCTGCGGAAGGATGTGCTGGGTGTGAGCCGTGGTGCGGGGAGATCTGACAGACATAGCACTGCCACACTGGGTCGCGGGCACTGGGGGTGCGCACGGCGCACACCACACTCTCCAGGTGTGTTTTCGTTTTCATTTTTTTAGATTTTTGCCATAGGTCGTGTCACTTGAGAGAGACAGAGGGCCAGAGCGGAAAGAGGAGGAAGGTGAGACGTCCCCTAGGGAAGCCGCGCCGCGGTCCCGTCTCCATCCTCTCGGTGTCCGGGCACGCACACGCAGCGGACTTGATTCCCAGCGGTTGGGACTGGGACTCGAACCCTGCAGCTGGCTATGTGGCACCTAGTGCCTTGACCAGCATGCCTTCGGCTGGCTCCAATACACTCTCTAGTTTTGACACTGGGCATTCTCTATACTACGACAGCTCAGGAGAAGTTAGAGAGCTGGAATTCAGGCTCTAGGTGGACTTTAACGATCACCACGTGTAATATCCTCCCAATCTCGCTGCCGCAACCCCCAGGGAAACCACACCTGCCAGGGGGAGTCTGGGCCCTGGGGCAGATGGCTGGGGTCCGGGTTAGGCTCCCAACTTTCTGGCCGCAGGACTGCTCTCAGCTCCCTAGCCTGGATGGGCAGTCAGTGTGCTGTCTGCAGGACGGCCAGGGGGTCGGAGCACCCCGTGGACAGGACCGGCACCCCATGGGGAGCCATGATGGGGTGCAGACACTCAGGCAGGCAGCCAGGGAGTCCTGGGGACACCCGCTGGCTAGGGGGAGCCACAGGGGGCAGGTGTGGGGACTTAGGCAGGATGCCCGGGACACCTGCCCGCCACAGGGAGCCACAGTGGAGGGTGGACTTGTGGCAGGGAGCCTGGGGGTGGGGCGGGGGAGCTGAGATGCAGGCAGGGAGCCCACACTCACCCAGCACCCTGGAGTTGTAGTAGTCGGGCAGCATGCGTTCGCAGAGCGCCACCAGGAGCCAGAAGGCCTCCTCCTCGCTGCCGTAGAGCAGGAGCACCGAGGTCACTATGTTCATGGCCTGCAGGCACAGGGACAGGAGGGGCGGTGCACTGTGGCCACCAGGTCCAGGGGTCCCCTCCCCACAGACCACGCCGAGCTCCTGCCGCAAGTCTGGCCAGGGCGGCCATCCCAGTACCACTCTGGGAACTGCCCAAAGGCCACCTGCAGGACCGATTGGACACAGTGTCTCCGATGTCTCCCAACTGCCAGAGGCCGCCACACTGGCACGGTACCTCTGTGGGCACGTCCCGGTCGGAGTGTGTTGCTGGGCCCAGCCGGAAGGCCAGAGCCTTGAACCAAGGCAGCGCCTCCTGGGCTGCAGGGAGGCTGAGGTCAAGAGGGGGCGCACACTCACATTAGCAGTGAGTGGCTGAGGCCTCAAAGCTGGCAAATTATTTTTAAAAATCACTTTATGCCGCCACACCTGCCTCCTGCGGATCAGTAATTTGGCATTTAGGATGCGGATCTGACAGAGCGAGGGCTCATCTGATGTTGCCAGCGGGCTCATGCGCTCACCAGAGAGAGACAGAGGGACACACAGAGCAGGACAGGAAAGCACCCCGCGGAGCAGTCACACGGCGACCCCTCTCCTGTCACGTGTACACAGCCCCTCCGACCGTTACTGTGACACTGAAAGCCACTGAAAGCCGGACTGTGGCAGGTGCCGACGGGAGTGGACAGCCCGGAGCCCTGAGACGTGCTGGGAACCTTCCAGAGCGCAGCTGGGTGGGAGACCTGGAGGCCCATTGCCAAGTTAAACACAGAACCCCCCGTGGGCCGGCAGTCCTGCCAGAGTGGGAGCAGAGACCTGGGGCGCAGCACACCCCGTCCCTGCTGCACCCCTCCTGAGCGCTGGGGTGTCGTGTGCACGGCAGTGGACGACGGGTGTCCACGTTTTTGGGGAACGCAGTCCGCCTTGAAGGGGAGGTGGCTCCGACGTGCCGCAGCACCCGAGGACAGTGTGCTAACAAGGGGACCGTCATCGTGCAGGACAAGTACGCAGACCCTCACGTACGCCGCGGCCTGAGTGGGCCCTCACGTGCGCCGTGGCCTGAGCGGGCCCTCACGTGCGCCGTGGCCTGAGCGGGCCCTCACGTACACCGTGGTCTGAGCGGGCCCTCACATATACCATGGCCTGAGCGGGCCCTCACGTACACCGTGGTCTGAGCGGGCCCTCACATATACCATGGCCTGAGCGGGCCCTCACGTACGCTGTGGCCTGAGCAGGGTTCGGACAGAAAGTGACAATGGCTGTCCCGGGCTCTGGGAAGGAGGTGTAGGAACTGTTTAGTGGGGACGGAGTTCTAGTTTGGAAGATGAAAACGTGCTGGAGATGAGGGTGGCGACAGCTGCATGACGTGAGTTTACACAGCGCTGCTGAACGTCACGCTTGAGAAAGGGTTACCATGGCCGGTTATATACCGTGCAAATACAGGTTTCAATTTGCCAGAGGCGTGTGTACGTGCAGAGGGTGGCAGGAGTGGGAGGGAGAGAAAGTGACAGAGCGGTACACAGGGTGGGGATGGCGGCCACGGTGCGACCCCTTCTCCATTCTCCTTTCGGGATTTTGGGCATGCGTTCCACACGCCTGGCATGATTTTCAAGCTGCTGGGTCAGGATGTGAACCCTGCAGTTGGCCACGTGGGAGCCAGCCACCTTCACTTCCATGCCAACAGCTGGACCTGCTACGCATAATTTAATTTTTAAAAATATGGCCAGGGCCAGCAGATGGCATAATGGCTATGTCGCTGGACTCCCACATGGCCAAGACCCAGTGGCTTGAAATTCACACCAGGTATGTGTGCATGCATGCCCCAAATCCTGAGAGAATGCCGGGACTGTGGTGTGGCCATCCCCCTAGAAGGTGATTTCTCGCTGTCTTTCTGACTCCGTCTCTCTGGTGAATGCACACACCCTATAGCAAAATCTCTTACAAACAAAACAAAACAAAACAACCCACTAGGACGCAGACCTGAAGCACACAGAGCACAACTTGGTTTGCGGCATGGGGCTGAGAGGAGCCGCGGCTTTAAATGATGTCTCCTGGGACCGGGCTCCCTCCTGGGGGCAGGGGCAGCATCGCAGGTATGAGACGCCAGCACGCAGGCCCAAGGCCGCGGAGCCCCTCAGCCCCTGACCTGGCAGTAGCCGATGCTGGGATTCCGGAAGGCATAGGCGGTCAGTACGCGGCGGAGTGCGGCGATCCCGAGCTCGTTCTGGAAGGCAGGGTGCTCCGGCATGGAGCGGTGGAGGTCCCGCTCAATCTCCTCTGTGGCCAGGCTGTACTTCCCCACGGACTTCCGCACCAGCTCCGCATAGTAGCCGGGGTGAGTCACCATCTCATTCCAGGCCCCTGGGGAGACAGGCAGGGGTGGCTCTCTCCTGTTCCCGGAGCTCTGGACAAGAGAAGGGCCGGCTGGAGACCTCAGTGCCCCACAGAGGGAGGTGGGATTCAGGGGTCCACTCTGGGGTGTGGGCACAGTCCCCATGACTGTCCTGGCAGGGCCACCCCACCCGTGAGGTTGCATAGCTAGCTGCCCTACCCTCTCCTGAAAGGCTCCTAGTGGCCAAGGGTGTGAGCGAGGTCAGGGCCTAGAACCTGTGCCTCTCCCTGTGGGCAGGTGGCGCCCACCCCAACACCTGCCCCTCAGCACCCCCTGGTGGGCAACTGCTCACAGCCCAGAGCCTGGGGCCCTGCAGCTCACGCCTGGTTGACTTCCGGATGTGGAGGGCCCTGGAGCCCTGGAGGGAGCTGGGGGCCGTGTCTGGTGCTCACCGGAGAAGAGGAGCCACAGCTCCCCCCGGAGGCCCTCGGGGATGCCCTTGAGCACCAGCTCCCGGGTCTTGGCCGTCCGGTACATGCACACTCCGCGGCCGTACTCGAAGAAGTGGATGTTCCACGACTCCTCCTTCATCTTCTCCTTGGCCTGAGGGAGGAGCACCCAGAATCTGGAGGCTGAAGCGCGACTCAGAGAGCTGAGACCCGGGGACGGGACCCCTCCTGCCCGCGGGGCAGAGCCCAAGCCAGCCAGCCAGCCGAGCGAGAGTGGGCCGGCCGCCCTGAGGATGCTGGGGAGAGGCAGGCCCGGCTAGGCAGGGCCTGAGTGTCCTCCTGTGGCGTCAGGACCACTACCGGCCCGGGCGGCCTTGCCTTCAGAGCCCGGGAGCCCACGGAGGCGGCACCTGCAAGCTGCCGGTGGCTGGGAGGCGTCCCGGGTACCTAGCTTGGTGCCTGCCAAGTACACCCTAGGAGGGCACTTCTCACAGGCGGGCCCCAGGCGTGACCCCAGAGGCCACCTCTAGCCGTCTCCCTGAGGAGCAAAGCACCAGCACCCCAGCCTCACCCCCTTGGCGCCAAGGTCCTCCATGGGCGAGTTGGTCTGGAAGAGTTTGAGCAGGCCCTGGGAGGCGGTGGGTGGTTCCTGTGCACAGAGGCTTGGGCAGCTGCTGAGCGGGGAGGCCGGGCTGCCGGGCTGCTCCGACAGCTCCTGAGGGGTCGGGGAGGCCTAGGTGAGACAGAGGGATGGGCCCAATCACTGTGCTGCCAGTCACCTCCACTGTGCTGTCACTCCGGCAAGGGAAGGGACACAGCGGGAAGGGAGGGACAGTGTAGGAAGGGAGGGACAGTGAGAGAAGGGAGGGATGGGGCGAGAAGGGAAGGACAGGGCAGTAAGGGAGGGAAGGTGCAAGAAGGGAGGGAGGGGGCGGGAAGGGAGAGCCTGGCTGAGCCAGAGGCCACCCTCCCCAGCTTTTGCCTCCCGGGTGGCCGGGCACCGGGCTTTCCTCCCTGTTCCAGGCCGCCCACTCTGATGAAGCCTCCCAGGGGAGAGGGGTGTGGGGGCTCAGACCGTTCCCCTTCTCCCAGTGAGGTTGGGCAAGGACCGCGGAAGCCCCAAGGACAGCACTCAGAGCCCGGACACTGCCTGAACGCCGGCCTCCGTCACAGAGGAAGCGGAAGGCCCCCAGCCGGAGGCTGGCCCCAGGCTTCGAGTTCCTGCGTAATTACTGCAATGCAACCCAACTTTTTTTGGAAAGACAGAAAAAAGACAGAAAGACAGAAAGAAGCATCGCAACCTCTTAGCGGTATGTCTCTTGTAAAGAAAAACTGTGGGCCAGCAGGCGGCACGGCGGTTAAGGTGGCTGGATCCCACATGGCCGACTGCGCGGTTCAAGTCCAGGAGCCGGAAGCCTCAGAAACATGCTGGGTGTGTGAGCGCTGCTCCAAATCCCAAGAGGATGGAGAAGGGACTGTGGCTTGCCCCACCCCCACCCCGGGTTATTTCTCACTCTCTCTCTCTCTCTGTCCCCACAAGTGCACATGCCCTCTGACAATTAAAAAGTAAATACTAAAAATTTTAATATATGCACAACGTACGTGCCTCGGGGTAGGCTGGACAAGTGACAAGGGTCGGGGCGGGGGTGGCTGGGACAGGCTCTCACTGCACACAGCGGGGTCTTCCCAGCTCTGACAAATCACCCTCTGAGAGGGCCAGGCCTACAGGAGGGGTCAGCCCCGGTGGGCAGATGGACGGTGGCCCAGCTCCCTGGCCCGACCACCCGCTGCTCCCGGGGCTCTCACCTCTGGGGCTGGGGCCACAAGGCCGGCTCTGCTGCCCCAGCTGTGGCCGCCCGGCTGTCTGGACGGCGTTCTCTGGAGGAAGTCAGAGATCCTCTGAACCAGGAAATCGCGGTCCTTCAGGTTGGCAAACAGGAAGGTCATTTTGCTCTTCGTGCTGATGGACAGGGGGCTGGGCAGGACGCTGGAGCTGTCGGCTTTCTCCACGATGGTCACCTGCGAAGCCAAAAGCAGCCTCTTGGGCACCTGCATCTCAGGACGCAGTTGGACGAGCTCTGGGAGCTGAGGCCGCGGGTCCTGAACCTCTCCACGGCCCAAGTGGACTTGCGTGCCCCACGTGACCTGAGGCAGCCGCTGCCCGTCCAACCTGGCCTCTGCCTGCTGATGGGTGCCACCCCACAGGCCTCCCAGCGATGAGGATGAGCGGACAGCCCTCACCGGCTTCCCGCAGGGGCCAGGGCGTCCTCTATTCGCTGCCCGGAGAGCTGCCCTCAGGCTCGGCTCAGCAAGTGCGTCCCCGCTGTGTCCTGGCGCAGCAGGCCTGCTCGGGGGGTGGAGGGCAGCACGGGGTGGCCGGGCGCAGCTACGTGTGGAACTGCGCGTGGTACTCACGTGAGCGTGTGCAGCTGTACGGCACGGGTGTGTGGTATGTGTGTGCATGTGTGCTGACAGGAGCACGTGTGCATGTGTGTTGTGTGTGCACATGTTGGCATGTGAGGGCAGAGGGCTGAGGGGTGCAGCTCACTGCCGGTCTCCCAGCCACAGGAGGCAGCTGGGGCCTCCTCCCAGGAGACCCTGGAGTCCATGCAGGGCGCCAGCGTGCTCAGACTGCATTTTAAATCTCGCTGGCAGTGGGGCGGGCGACACAATGGTCAGGTGCGGCGAGGCCCCCGAGCGGCCCAGGTGGACGACAGGCTTTTGGCAGTGGCTGCAGGGGAGGCTGAGCTCCGGGGCAGGCTCCCGTGTGTCGGGTTGGGCTGCAGTGAGGGATGAAGTGAGGGGAGGCCCAGCTTCACCTGAGCAAGGGATGGAGGGGCCCCTTCCCTGGGGAGGTCCCGAAGGGCAGGGGCAGGGAAGGATGCAAGGGCCCACGAGACTGGCAGCACTGGCTCTGAGCGAAGGCACTCCGGGGGGGCCCAGGCAGGACGCCACGGAGCTGGCCGTTAGGGAGGGGCAGTGCTGGGCTGGGGACAGCCTCCACCCTGGGCAGGGTGGGTTGGGGTCTGCCTCCACTCTGGCCAGGCGCAGGGCTCTGACGAGAGTGTGGACCAGCCCTCCAGAGCGGGTTGGCCAGAACATCAAAGACCCACAGAAGAGCAGCCTGCTCTGGCCTGGGGCCAGGCCAGCACGCGCCCGGACAGGCCCCACGGTCCTGGTGCCCAGGGAGCGGGGAGGGGCAGGCTGTGCCTGGGCCTTGGGAGCTACGTCTCTTCCGAGTCTTTTGCCCGACTCCCCTGGGGAAACCCAGGCAGCGCATAGCCACAGCTACTCGGGCTCTGCACAAAGGCCCACAGGCCGACAGCTTGGGTTTCTTTCTTTCCATCTTTTTTTAAACACTTTTGCCATAGGGTGCATGTGTTCGTAGGAGAGAGAGAGGGAAAGTGAGAAATCACCCCCAGGGGGATGGCCCTTCTGCAATCCCTTCTCCTCCAGCCTCCTCTCAGGATTCTGGGTACACACACGTGCCTAGAGTGAGTTCCAGGCTGCTGCTGGATTTGGGGCTTGAACCGTGGTCATCCATGTGGGAGTCCAGTGCCTTAACCACCATGCCACCTGCTCACCCCAGCTCTGGGTTTTTAATAGAATCCAAATGCTGTGATTTGAGTAATAGCTTAAGAACCTCGCTATGCTTCCCAGAACTGGCGAGCCGGTGCCAGGGGGAATAGCTGTGGGCCTGGCCAACCTCAGGCCCACCTGGGCCTCCTCACTGCCTACACCCTTTACTCAGGGAGGACAGAGGACTGATTTCCCCAGGAACTGTGGAAGCCCAAGGAAGCTGAGAAACAGACCCTCGGACAGGCGAGGGATGGGCTCCGAGGCTGCTGAGGCTGGAGCCGCAGCCTAGGTACCTGTGTTGCGCAGGACTGGTGAGGGGCCCCAGAGAGTGACATGTGGGGACAGGTCATCTACAGCAGCTGAGACAGCAAGGCCTTGCCAAATTCAAAGGTAGGGCCCGGGAAGGGAAGATGGGTGGGTGCTCACCTGCAGGGGTCCCGGGACTCTGAGGTTCCAACTGGGAAGCTTTCCTGGCACCAGGCCATAGGCGAGGCGACCCTCTGGAGCGCCACCCCTCCCACCCCCACCTCCACTGTACGCCCCCGCCCCTCCCGCCCCCACCTCCCCCATGCCTGTGCCACCTGGCTCGGTCGGGAGGGCTGACACACTGCGCACCTTCCCTGAGCCCCAGGGACACTGAGGCTGCCAGGTGGGGGCTCCTGCCATGTGCACGGCAGCGAGCCAGGGCAGGGTGGCATGGCTGTCCCTGGGCCGGAGTGTAGGCTGGCAGCCTGGCCCACGGGAGAGGCGCTCACCTCCCTCAGGGGGATGATGAGGTGGCAGGCGTCCTCCTCCCTGCTGGCAAAGCAGACGTAGTTGTTGGAGATGAACATGTGGCCCGCGATGTGCAGCTTGTTGAAAGGCGTCCACAGGGTGCAGCTCGTGTGGCCGTCCAGCCGCTCGTCCCGGGGCAGCCGGAAGGTGGCACGGTAGCACTCATTCTTGGCTCGGGCGTCCAGGTCTCTGGGAAAGGAGGACGGGGAGACAGGGATGGAAGGAAAGGGATGAGGGTTGGGCCTGTTTCCACGCTGAATTCTGCACCCTGCGGGCCTCCCGTGGGGTCGTCCCCAGGGGCCATTTGTGTACGTGCACGACCAGGCAGGACGAGCGACCCCACTGGCCAGCAGACGGACGCCGCCAGCTGCCTCCAGTACCGAGCCCCTGCGCTCGGCGCTGCCCCGGCTGGGCCCACGCTGCTGATTCCCTCTGGGAAGACCTCACCCCAGCTCAGACCCAGACAGGAGCCCCGTGAGGGGGACACGCATGGGGCTGCTGCCCGGCAGACGTGCTCGCGTGTACGCCCGACGGCCGGGGAGGCGGTGGCCCTTACCCCCCGTAGCTGTCTACACAAGCAGCTCTCCCCAGATTCCAAGGGAGCCTCCTGCCTGCCGTGGGCCGCCAGCAGCCTGACCAGGGCCTGGCTACACACCCTGACAGTGCCTAGCACTGCTCCCAGCCCTGCTCCTCTGCTTTCTGGAAGGTCCCCACTGCCCCCTGTTCCGTGCATCACTGGGGTGACATCCTGGCACTGGGTTCTGGTCCTGCCAAGTCCCAGAGCCTGTGCCCTGGCTAGTCTGTGGTGGTAACGGAACCCACAAGTATGCATGCAGCTGGAGGCCCTGGATACTGGAGTTCCTGGCCGGCCTGTGGGTCTCTGTGAAGCCACAGCTCAGAGCATATGTGGGTGTGAGCAGAAGGGCTGGCTGGCACGAGCCGCTCCTCCGACTAGCAGTCCCCAGTGGGGTGCTCTGACCTCAGGCCTACACATGGCTGGACGCCTTGCAACACGCTGCACGTCCCGCGCCAGAGTGGCTGTAGACCCTAAGGCCAGGCCCAGCTGGGAGGGGTCTCGAGCAGCACCGTCAGCCTGCGCTGGAGCTCAGGTTTGCCAGCGCCTTCCAGATGCGGCCCATAGGGACCTGGAGCACGCAGGCTGCCTGACCGGTGGTTCACACCCTGGCCCCGCTCTAGCAGAGGGACCTCTGTGAGCCACTCAGGCTGTGCCTTGCCTTCCTCCCTGAGACCTAGGGATGGCAAGAGCACTGTCCCTCCTCCAGGCCACCGGAAAGTGAGGCGCCTCCTCTGCATCAGTGGAGGGGTCAGGACACCTGCTGCCCGGGCAAGGGTCCACCGGCCCGCGCACTGGCCTCCTTGGGGGGCCGGCCTGTGCGGGGTGCAGGCCTCCCCACTCAGCTGGGCGCCAGGTCTTGCAGGCTCAGCGCATCTGCTCGGGGGCCTGTGCCTGCACTGGGGCCCTCCCAGCCCTGCAGGGCAACGCACCGCTTCAGAGCCGAGATGTTCTTGTGCGGCCGGTTGGGTCTGGGCAGGGGTTTGTCCTCCAGGAAGCTCTCGTTGTCCAGCAGCTGCCGCATGGCCAGGTTGGCCAGCTGCTCCATGAGCTTGAAGGTCTCGCCGATGTTGAGGAACATGGAGAAGAAGAGCTCCTGGTCTCGGGTGTCCACGCGGATGCTCTCGGGGAAGAGCAGGGTGGCATTCTTCTCCAGCCGCGTGACATCCACCCACTGCACCACCAGGCTCACTGGACGGGCCAGGACAGACACAGCACGCGTTAACGTCGGGCAGGCGAGGCCCCGACTCCTGATGGGCGGGCCCACTGGAGGGAGCTACACCCTGAGGGAGGTGCTTGTGCCTGGCTGCGCTGGCAACGTGCCTAGGCACCAGGCCCCGGGGCTCTGCACCTCCCAGAGCAGCCACTCTATGGCGTTGGCCCCACAGATGGCCGAGCAGTGAGGTGGACACACGTGCGGAGGTGACAACCCAGGTGTCCACAGAGGGCGGGCACACCGAAGGGGACAGAGTCCCAGTGTGGGTGACCGGCACCAAACACGCTGCCTGCCTGGGAAAGCGGTGTTGGGGGAAAGCAGCCGGGCGGAGGATGGAAGCCTGCTCTGAGTGGTGAGGGGTGGGGCTTGGGGGCGGCGGCTGCTCAAAGGCTAAAGCCCTGCAAGCTCTTTCTGGGCGTGACAGTGGCAATGTAGGGGGCTGACCACCAGAGAGGCCTGCGGGTGGGACTGCGGCAGGTGACGAAGTGAACGTGTCCATGATCCTAAGCCAGAGTCCCTCGGGGAGGAAGCGTGCCCCTGAGAACGCTGACCCGAGGGAGGCCCGTGCCTCCATGTGCAGAGCCCTGGAAGGCTGTAGACCGCTGTCTGCAGGTGGGGTCTGGGCACTCCCTGTGGGCTGGCGGGGTGACACCTGGCTTGGGGAGCTCCTCAGACGGGTGTGAAGACTGCTGGTGCTCAGAGGAGGGAGGCCTGCAGGGACTCTGGCATTTGGAGAGGTGGGGAGGTCCCTGGAGGTGAGATGGGGTGTGAGGGCAGGGAGCAGTGGACGGAGCTGGGGCACCGCGGCCTGAGGGGTGCTGTCCCAGTGCACTGGCCTGGCCGTGCTCACCTTCTTTCCCCAGCAGGAAGGAGTAGAAGCACAGGTGGTGGACGGTCAAGTAGAGCCAGCCCTGCCGGGGCACGCGGCCCTTCCAGAAGCTGCAGGAATAGTAGTTGACCAGCTTCTCGCCCTCGGGCATCCCGAACTGCTTCCGCATCTTCAGCTCTGCCTCCTTGAACTTCCCAGGGTCCTCATCTCCCTGGGGCTGCAGGTTCTTGTTCTCTTCTGCAATAACACCCTGAGACAGAGGACTCAGTCAGCAGGCCTGGCCCGGCCTCTGTCCCCGGAGGTGCAGCAGAGAGGCCCAGGGCACCCAGGACTCCCACACCTCCACCTGGGCCGGGGATTGCACTGCAGGTTCTGGGGAGGAAGCGGCCACTCTGGGTGACTCGGAGTCGACGGCTCTGGGCCAGTCCCTGCCGCCCTGGACTGCTGTCCATCGCCAGCTCTGAGCAACAGCCTTACATAAGCGTTTGATTTTCATGGGACACGTCCCGGCCACAACTACGTAAAACGTGTGGACGGCAGGAGGTGCCCAGTGCAGGAAGTCTGCTGTGCCCTGGAGACCGCATCTGGTCTCTGGGAAGCAAACGTGCATTCCTCCCTTCAGCCTTTCTCTGCCCAAAGGGATCCCCAGCGGCCAGCTCTGGGACGTGCCGTCATCCTGGGGTCACTCTGCACTCCGCCTCCTGTACGCTGGGCTTCCACCTCGCCCCTGGCCCCAGACTGGCCACAGGGCCCGTCCACGTCTCCTTGCACTGCCGCAGTGTCGCCGAGGGGGCTGGGGACGCCACCCCGGGTAGAGCAGGCCCTAGGATGCCCAGCTCGAACGCACGCTGGATAAAGCGGTTCCAGGATGGCGCTGGGCCTCTCAGCGGCTGCGTGTCCCTCTGTCACGGGGTCACGGGCAGAGAGGACAGCACCAGCCCAGGGGGCTCCCATGAGATGGGCCTGCTGGGACAGCCAGGGAAGGGACTGGAATGTACCACCCAAAACAGACTTTTCACATCGTCCTTATTTTGAGCCGAAGCCAATTAAGCAGCAGCAAATAAAGGAGAAGGCCTTTCTCACCTCCCCTTCGTACCCGAAAGCAGGCCCAGGTGCTCCGTCACGGAGTCGGCGCCCACGGCCTGCCGTCGGTCCTGCCCCTCCTCTGCCCAGGGCTGCGGGGACCGGGCTCTAACCACGCCCTTGGGTCACTCGTGCTGGGCCTCCCCGCACACGCGCGTGCACACGGACACACGTCTATCTGTCTTGTTACAGAGCCCCAGGCAAGAACCCCGAGGCTAGGACGGAAAGAGACTTTTGCTCCCTCATCTCAGTGCCCTGTTGCACTGAGAACAAAATTAAAAATTTTATTTTTAATTTTTTTTTTAGTTTTCTGTTATAGGGCACGTGCGCTTGCCGAAGGAGAGAGACAGAGAG
>NW_006159689.1:1320726-1325353 GCF_000334495.1 Tupaia belangeri chinensis | reverse complement strand
AGAAGGAGAGAGACAGAGAGGTAAAGAGAGAACTCACCCTCTAGGGGGTATGGCCCCGCAATCCCTTCTCTCTGGATTTTGGGTGCACACACACATGCCTGGGGTGGTTTTTAAGCCACTGGGTCTGGGACTCAAATCATGGTTAGCCAGATGGGAGTGCACTGCCTTAACCACCATGCCACCTGCTGGCCTCTGTGGCTGTGATTGAAACAGGTTCTGTCTCTGTCTCTCTCTCTCGAGCTGCCTCTGGCGCCCTTCCTCTAGGAAGCAGCTCTGCAGCTGTACCAGGCCTTGGCCAGGTCCTCCTGGTCACGTAGGCCCTGCCTTGTATCCAGCTGCTCCAAGTCCGCACCAGGGGAGGCTGGAGAAACACCTGCATGGACGATGCAAAGGCAGGACCAGCAGGTGGAGTGGGGGTGATGGCGCTGGATCCCACATGTACAACTACACGCTTCGAGTCCCAGACTCAGTGGCTTGATACACGCGCCAGGCACGTCTGTGCACGCATGTGCCAGAGTCTGGAGAGAAGGGAGAAGGGACTGCGGTGTGGCCGTCCCCCAGGGGTGACTTCCTCCTTTCACTCTCACTGTCTGTCCCTCTCTCCAGCAAGCACACATGCCCAAAGGCAGAGCCTCTAAAACACCTGGAGCGCTCCACAGGTCCCTGGCCCCGCCCCGCTCGCTCTGTCCGGTCCTGCATCACTCGCACGGTCAGCTCGTGCTCACGACCCTGGCTTCTCCTTGTCATTCTGTAGTTTCTTTGGAACTGGTTTGTTCTTGAGTAAGAGGGAGACAGAGAAGGAGGGGACAGAGAGATTCTTAAGCATTTTGCTAAATGGCAATGTGCATTCGAGAGTCAGAGGGGAAGTGAGAGTCACCCCCATGGGGGACGGCCACGCCTCCGTCCCTTTCCCTCCCCCATTCTCCTCTCGGGATTTCGGGTTGCTGGGTCTCGGACTTGAACCGGCCAGCCAGCCCGTAGCATTCAGTTGCCTTAACTACCACGTCACCAGCTGGCTTAAGACAGTTCTTTTCTTTTTTTAGAGGTTTCAGTCTTAGGGTGTGTGTGCTCACTGGAGAGAAACAGTGAGAGGGAAAGTGAGAAGTCATCTCCAGGGTGGATGGCCATGCCGCAGACCCTGTTCCTCCATTCTCCTCCCAGAATCTTAGGCACACACACAAGTGAGTTTCAAGTCACTGGGTCTGGGACTTGAACCATGGTCAGCCATGTGGGAGTCCAGCGATGTAACCACCAAGCCATCTGCTGGCCCCCAGACAGGTATGTTTGACTAGGTTTTGCAAACTGCAATCCTCTGCCCCCAGCCTATTGGTGCATTGGGACTGGGTGCTGGCTATAGCATCTGGCCTGTTCAGATTGGTGGGGAGCTGGGTCCAGGCCTCTCTGCAGCGCCTGCCTGTCCACCACAGTGGGCATAACTCTTGGTCCAGGCCTCTCTGCAGTGCCCGCCTCAGCCGGCAGTGCCCGCCTCGGATGGCAGTGTCCACCTGTCCACCACAGTGGACATAACTCTGACCTATTGTTTTTCTCCAGCTAATTTGGTTTTTGTTTTCCCTAGACTGTCCTGAACTCATCGGACACTTGGCTTATTAACTTTCCCCTTTCTCCTCATAAACTCTTCCCCTGCGAGGGCACATGTACTTACAAAAGCCAGAAAGAGGGAGAAGAGAAAGGGGCACGGGCCTGCGTCGTCCTTTCTCCTCCATCTCTCCCTCTTGTGGGGAGCCCAGCCACACGTGCACACTGTCTGGTGTGCTCTTAAGCCACTGGGCCTGGGACCTGCACTGCACAGCTGGCCCTGTGGGATCTAGCTGCCTTAACAGCCACGCCACAGGCTGGGCCCTTTATATAGTATTTAAGGCTTTAAATTATGGTGTATGTATATATAGTTTTTTCTTTTTTTGAAGAGGTTTTTGCTATAGGGCACGTGCGCTCGCCAGACAGAGAGAGAAAGTGAGAAATCACCCCCCAGGGGGGGTGGTCACGCCGCAATCCCTTCTCCTCCATTCTCCTCTCGGGATCTTGGGCACGCACGCACACGCGCCCAGCGTGCGTTTAAGCCGCCGGACCTGGGACTCGAATGGTGGTCGACTACATGGGAGTCCAGTGACATAGCCATTATGCTAACTGCTGGTCCTGTATGTATATTTTTAAGAAATTTCTATTTCTTCCAGGAGTGAGAGAGGGAGAGCATTTCCTCCAGGGCCCGGAGCTGTGCCCCGGCCGGCCTGGACCACGGGCTCACCATGCTCGGCTCACTCAGGGAGCTGAGTGCCAGCGAGGAGCCGCCCACAGGGGTCAGCCTTGCCAAGGGTCGCGCTTCACTGAGGTGCCACCGCTGGGCCATGTGTAAGGCCTGATACCTTTTCTGTGGGACACCCACAGACCGACGTGCCGCAGTGACCCGGCCGGCCCGTGCGGAACACTCTGGAGTCTCTCTTCTCTGAGCCACGAGTCACTTGACCATTCCTGTCTTGCTGCTTAGCCGTGTGCGTGGGCCCACAGGAGGCCTTCGACGGTACTGACCTGGCTTTTGTTTTTTTTTTAGAAAACTGTAAAACTTTATTGAGAGAATGTCAGCAGTCACATTTCTGGAATAAGGACAACAGCTTGGCTCCATTCTGGCTTGGCTTCATGTAAACTGATGGCCGTCCTGAACCTGCGTCTGGCATTTTAATGGGTTTCACCCAGGCTTGACAGCCCTCCTCCTTGACCTCGGAACCACCTCCGGGCTCGTGCACTGTGTGTGGCAGTCAGTCCTTCAGCACCCATGTGGACCCTCCAGCTGCGATGTGCCTCCCCCCCTTCAGTCTCCAGAGCCTCACCGGCCTCTGCTGGGGCTCCTCACTGAGCTGCTGCACCCTGCGAAGTCTCCCCCATCTCCTTTAGCCCGACCACCCCCTCTCCCTGTAGACTTGGACCCTGACCTTCCCTGCCCAGGTGGATTTCACATCTCTCGGTGGCAGCAGAGAGAACTTGTCACCCCTTGGTGTGCTTGGCAGGAGAGCGAAGGCCCTCTCCCTCCTCCACCTGTTTTCCTGGGCAGCAGGTGGCAGAGGTCCCGCCTGGAGCCCCGCAGACACTCCACTCCACCAGGCTGGGAAGTCCTGTACGACCAACCCCCGAGGCCAGGAGGGGCCTGCCAGGAACCTGCCTTAGGGCAGGGAGCAGCGCCACCTGGAGGACACAGTCCATGCAGATAAACACCCGATGGTACTAACTGGCCCCAGGGACCCTCATGGCGTGACCGGGTGGCCGCGGAGCACCCCGCCAGGCACGCCTATGACTTAACAGGTGCCCTGGCATGTACAGGCACTGGGCACAGCAGGGCTCGTACACCCTCGCCTCACTCTGCAGGGACAGACCGCGGCCCTCCCACTCGCCACGAGCCCCAGGCTGTGGCCAGCCTTCCTGCTAACAGCACTGCGGGGAGGAGCTGACGCAGGTGCCATCCCGTGTCTCGTCTGGTCACCCCAGGGCACAGACTCGCGGGTGACGGGCGTGAGCCTTCCAACTGTGGCTGTACAGTGGCTGCACAGCTCACGCAGCCTGGCACTCCGCGTTCCTCTGGTAGCCCGGGCACCGGCACAGCGGCACTTTGCAAGGAGAGCCCACGGAGCTGGGGCTGGCCAGGCTGCGGAGGGGCCTGCATGGCTAATGAGCCCACGGCCCTCCCGACGCCCAGAGCACAAGAGCGGACACTGTGCTGCCAGTGCTGCGGGGGGGGGCAAGCCCCGCTGTGCGGGGGGGGGCTGGGGCTCTGCGGGGGGGGGCAGGCCCTGCTGTGCGGGGAGGGGCTGGGCGTGCGACAGGGGCTTACGTGTATCTTGCCCTTGACGAAGGTGGTGACGTCCTCCTCGCTGTCGAAGACCGAAAGTGTCTGCAGCAAGTTGTTCTCCAGCCACTCCCAGTGCTCCGTGATCTCTCTGCGGGAAGAGCCTGGAGGGGCGGGCGACGTAAGAGCGGTCAGAACGGCCAGGCCTCGGGCACGAACTCAGGCGTTCAGGCAGGAAACCTGGGCCCAGGGGGTGGCTGCCAGTCACGTCTGGACACCCACACAGTCGGCCGCAGTTTGAATCCTGGACCCAGCAGCTGAAAATTCACGCCGGGGGCATGTGCATGTGCGCCCAAAATCCCAAGAGGAGAATGCACGAGAAGGGGCTGCGGCCTGGCCATCCCCTCAGGGTGATTTCTCGCTTTCTGCCTGTCTCTGTCTCTCTGGCAAGTGCATGTGCCCTATAGCAAAAATCTCTCTTTTTTTTTTTTTTTTTTTAAAAAAAGGGAAACCATTCTCTGAGATCCAAGGGGCTAGACATTCGGCTGCTTCCTTAAGCTTCGTGGACGTGTCTGATCAGGAGTGGCACGTGGGCCTGGAGCAAGCCAGACCAAGCAGGAGCAAGCCTGGAGTAAGCAGAGCTGCGGTCCAGGGGGAGGTCGGCCTCCCGACCCAACGCTGAGCGACAGCCCATGCACCCCTCTGCGAGGCGGGGGGCTAGTGCAGTCTTCCATGTACACGTGCTAACCAGACTCAGCCAGGCTCTACGAGGGCTCGAGTGCTTTCCAGAGAGTTCGAGTGCTGATGCTGCAGACCCGGTGGCGAGGAAGAGCG
>NW_006159689.1:1313407-1320695 GCF_000334495.1 Tupaia belangeri chinensis | reverse complement strand
GCGTGGTGCCACTCCCACGGCCAAGCGTGGTCTACCTGGCTCAGCTCCCACCCCAGCAGCCAGCCCTAGGGTCCTGCATGTGCCCCGCGTGGGGTTTGCACGCTAGAACTGGTTTCTGAGGAAGAACTCTGAAGCCGCTCAGCTGTCCTGGGGTGTGATGGCTTACGGACCGTGTGCTGGAGACCAAGTGTGCCCGTGACTCACGGTCATGTTCTTTGGACCATGAGTCATGGAAGTTTTCTGTGTTGCTGCTCAGTGTGTCTGGGCTGGCCCACAGAAGGCACTGGACAATCCCGGCGTCACTATCAATGCCCAGCATGCTTAGTGGGGAGCGATGGCGTGTCCCTCCCCTCTGCCTGTTTCCCTGGGGCTGCCAGGCGGCAGAGGTCCTGCCTGGAGCCCCACGCGTGGTGTGCAGGGAGCCCTAGCATGACGTGGGTCCCCTTGACTGTGACCCAGACACCTCTGCGCAGATGCCCGGCTCCTGGCACCCCATCCTTCCCTACCTGGCAGTACTCCTCAGCAGCCGAAGGCCCAGCCTGCACCTCTGGGCCGACCCTGCCCCTCTCCTGCCATGGTACCTGCTGGTCACAGTCACGCCAGCCCACCCTGCCTAGGCTGGTTGTTTCTTTCACTCCGCTCGAGCAGCTCACCACCCTAGCCTGTAACTTGGGAGGAAAGCTCCTTCCTGAAGGGTTGGGAGGCCCACGTGAAGGCGGGAGACCCAACTCAGTTCACAGTGAGTTGGGACAGGTGATCGGCACCCCCCCTCGAGTCCCCGTGTCACCCGTCTCCACGCTCCTCCGCTTTCCTATCATGGCCTCTGTCCCTGGTGCAGGGGCCGGGCCCAGTCGGTGGGGAAGGGATCTCTCACTCACTGTTCTGTCAAGAACCCAGTTACAATCGGAAGATGAGGTCACTGGTGCTGTGAGCCCATACTGTCTCCGCGGACACACACAGGGGCAGTCTGCTGCCTGCGTGGGTCTGCCTGTGCTTTAATTCTAAATGTTCAGATCCACCTTAAAAGAAATACCAGGGGGGACCAGCAATTGGAGTGACCGGGCACGTGTGTGTGTGTGTGTGCGTGTGCGTGCCCAAGATCCCGAGAGAATGGAGGAGAAGGGATTGCGGCATGGCCACTCCCTCTAGGGGGGGGTTTCTCACTTTCTTTCTGTCTCTTTCCGTCTTTCTGGTGAGCACACGCACCTTAAAACAACAACAACAACAACAAAAAACTCTCCAAAAAAAAAAAGAAAAAGAAAAAGAAACATCCGGAGGCCAGGGGGTGGCGGGGTGGGTAAGGGCACTGGACTCCCACATGCCTGACCGCGGTTCGAGTCCTGAATCTGGCGGCTTGCTTTCTCACTTTCCCTCTCTCCTCACTCCGTCCCTCTCTGGTCAAATTAAAATAATAATAAAAAAAAATTAAATAAAAAAATAACTCTTTAAAAAAATTAAAAAAGAAATACCAGTTAGACGTAGCTTGATGCCCATTTCATCCTAAGGAAACGTCTCAGTGTTAAGGAGTGCTCAGTACTAGGGGCATCGCTAAGCTAGAAGTAACAGTAACTGCTAAGTAGCTACCTCTGCCCAGAGTTTCCCACGGAGGTTATGTGACTTCACCCTGAAAACACCTGCGGAGAAACACCATTATGTTCATCCTACGGGACCAGGCCGAGCCACAAAGCGGTTAAGGAGGTGACCTCAGGTCACACAGCTGGAAGTGAGCAAGCGGAGTCCTAGCTGGCTGCAGAGCACGGGCTGTCGGGAGACTTCAGCACGAAGGTGCTGGGGGAGGCAGGGAGTCCAGGAGGAGGAAGGGTGGTCGGTGGGTCTGGGAAGCTGGGGAGGCTCCCCAGGGGGTGGTGTGCAGGAGGAACCTCAATAGAATGGAGGGAGGGGGGGATGCGTAGAGGGCGTGCGTGGGAACTTCAGGCCTGCCCCTGTGGTCGGGCTGGAGGCTAGGCTGTGAGCTGGGGAGGGGACCAGGCCCCAGGAAGGTGGACCCCTGACATCTGTCATGCCAGCACCAAGGGTTGGGGTCATGGGGGTGCTGGTCTCGGGGTGGCTGGGGGCCCAGCCTGCCCGGAGGGGAGAAGCAGAGGCCAGGATAGATCGACCTGTTAGGAGTGGCAGGAAGGTCAGGAGGCAGGCTACAGGCCTCTTGGGACAGCAGGTGCCACTGCAGACTAAACCCCGCTGTGGGTGCGCTCCCCTCTCCCCTGGCGCTCCGGCCACCGCGCCACCTCCCGGGTGGCTCCCAGGGAAAGCCCACGGAGGCGGAGAGGAAGATCCGACGGCCCACGTCAGCCTCCTGGCCCTCTCCTGCATCCTCTGTCTAGAACCAGGAGGTCTGTGGTCGGGCTTCCCCCTGAGGCAGTGGGCGAGCCCCCTCTCTAAGCCCTACGAGGGTTAGCCCCTGACGCAAAGGGGCAGGACGCTGTGGCTGGGGTGGGGAGGGGTGGCAGTGTCGGGCAGGCATTCTGGAGAAGCGGTGTGCTCCTCCCTGGACCCCTGCAGGAGCTCGGCCTGGCCACCAGGCCCACCAACTCCGAGTCGCAGCCTCTCCTCGGCCCCCAGGGAACCTGGCCCTGGAGGACAGTGGCCCCAGCGTCCAGGCCAGAGGGGACCTGGGCGCGGCACTGGGAGCACGCCCGGTCTGAGTGCAGCCCCGGCTGGCCTCGGGCAGCTCGTAACCCCTCTGGGCCACAGCACAGCCCCTGGAACGCAAAGGACCAGCGCAGCGGCCCCTCCTCGGGGCAGGAGGTGGGGTCTGGCCCAGCCTCGTGTCCTCCCGTCAGGCCAAGTGGGAGGCAGGCCAGCTCGTCGGAGGACAGCCAGACAGACTCGCCCGTTCCCGCGCCTCCCACACACGCCCAGGCTCGGGGCCGGCACGTCCTCCACACGCACGTCTGCTGCTGCCTCCACGTGTACCGCTTCCTGAGCCGGGCCTGAGCCACGCCCATCGAGCACACCTGCTCGGTTTCTTTTAACCAAAAAGATGTGTATCTCCCCCGAGGGAGAGATGGAGACAGACAGCACTTGCCCCCATAGGGTCTGGACACTAAAGTCCACCCCAGTGGCCACCAGCCTGAGGCCATGGCACTTGTGCAGCGCCAGGGACACAGGACACAGCCTTGGACACGGCCCGGGCCCTGTGGAGAGCGGGCCTTGCAGAGCGCCCCCTTCACCTCTGCCGACTTCCGGCCCAGCACGTACACCCGCCTGCGAGGCCATCAGCCATCCTGGCTCAGACCGGAAGGGGCTTCAGCACTTGGCTGGGCCACAGTTTTGTTCTGGTTTGTTTTTGCCATAGGACACACGAGCTCACCAGAGAGAGAGGGAAAGTAAGAACTCACCCCAACCCCGGCTCCCCCCACCTCGCACATGCACAGTGTGATTTTTAAGCTGCTGGCTGTGGGGCTTGAACTGCACTCGCCCATGTGGGAGTCCAGCATCTTAGCCACTACGCCACCTGGCCCTCTTGGGAGCCAATTTAAACAGTGATATCAACAACAAAATGTAAAAAACGCGTAAAACAGACTGTGAAGGGACAAGAGCAGAAATGAGGCTGGGTGCCACCGCAGCCCCCAGAGTGGGGACTCAAGCCTATCACTGCCCTGCACACAGACGTGCCCACGGGAGTTTCCGACTGACCACGAAGTGCTATGCAACCGTTTGGGAGTGGATTTGAAAATACGCCCGTGAACAAGGAGCCTTGTGTAACGGCTCGCAGAACAGGCACGCTGCGACCGCAGACCAGAGCCCTCTGGGGCACGTGTGGCTGTCCCCTGCCAGCCCTGTCCCTGCAAACGCTGACCTGCCTTTCTAAGCTGGCTAGCCGGGGCTGAGCTGTCTGAGAGGCAGCGCTACCCAGGAACGCAGGCTGCACGTCTCCAACCTCCCTGGTGCCACCTCTCCAGGGCAGGCCCTGCCCGCCACCCCCGTGCCTCCGGGTACCTACCGCACGCCACCGTCCAGTAGACCTGTGAGTCCTGAGTCTGGTGCAGGATGCGGTATGGGGCCACACGGGCACTGGAGTCCAGCACCACGTCCAGGGTGCCCACGAGGAGACCTGTGAGCAGGTGGAGATGGGAGGCTGAGGGAGGCCCGCCCGAGACCCAGGGCTGAGCCAGGCCCAGGCAGCTGTGCTGGTGGGTGGCACTGTGTCCCAGCCAGGGACAGAAACACGTCTTAACTCACCACCGTGCTCCAATGGCTTCTTTTCCCTCAAAGGCCATAGGCCAAGAGCCTGAGCCCGCACAAACAGCCCTACTGCTTCCGAAAGCCCGTCTAGCCCGGCTGGCTGACCCCGGCCTACACAGCCTGGGGGACCTTTCCGGACAAGCTCTCCTAACGCATACCTCTCCAGAGGGAGAAGGCACAACACCTAGTAATGGGACGTAAAAGAGGACAATGTCGTCAGCCTTGCAAAATCACAGCGTGTTTTACTAGCTGCCGGATACAGCCCTGAGTATCCCTGCGTGTCGGCTGTCCTGGCTCGCTCCCGGGCAGGATGGTGACCGCGTATCGTTTTCTTATCAGGAACAGAACAGCAGTCTCCTCTGCCCCGGCGCGCTCGTACTGCTGTCTAGGGAGGTCCCCGGCCTCAAAAGTCAGGACTGAAAACGACATGCAATATTTTACAACGGCCGCAACTTAGAAGTGCAGAGCCAGCTTTTCACCTCTGAAGGGAAGCACTGGGGACCCGGGCGTGGTCCTCGTCACATGTGCCTTGGACTGGTGACGCACACTGGGTGCTTTGTGGTGAAGTGATCTTTGTCAGTGTCTCCATTTCCCGAAAAATCAGTAGGAAATACAAATTTAAAAAAAAATTGCTAGAGGGCACATGCGCACCCCAGAGAGGAAAAAGGAAAGTGAGAAGAGCCCCAGGGGGATGGCCACACTGGATTCCCCATTCTCTCAGAGCACTAGCAGGCCACCGGGCCAGGCTCGAACCTGCAGTGGGCCACGAGGGCTCCGGCTGCCGTGCCCACCCCACCAGCGGGCCCAGAAACACTCCTCTCCGTTAACTGAACTACCGGGGAATCTGAAAACCTGTGCAGGGTTCCCGTTTAAAACCGACTTCTTCCTGTTAGTGTCCTTCCTCCCGCGAAGGACAGGTGTGCTCCGCGGGGCAAGCACTGGGCGTGGCGACGCCCGGAATCTCGCCCTCGTTTTCTCCTCCCATCGGACGTGCTTGTCCTCAGTTTCTCTGCTGGGCCCATTCTGAGCACGCACACGCGCATGCACACGCACGGGTGTGTTTTCAAGCCAGTGGGGCTGGGATTTGAATGTGCAGTCAGCCATGTGGGATCCAGCTCCCTAACCACGGCCTCTGGACTGGCCATATTTCCTTTTCTTTTTCTTTCTTTCTTTCTTTCTTTCTTTCTTTCTTTCTTTCTTTCTTTCTTTCTTTCTTTCTTTTTTAATGAAGCACAGCTCTCAGTAAAATCTGAAAGTATTCTGCTACCATTTTCCTGTGGCTGTCAGAACAAACGTACGATGCAGTGGCTTGACTTCCACACTGTCTCACGCTTCATCTATTCTTAACCTGATGTTTCCTCCAGTCTTCTTTTTTTTAAAGAGAGGTTTTTGCTACAGGGCGCATGCGCTCGCGGGAAAGACAGAGACAGAAAGTGAGAAGTCACTCCCGGGCCATGTTGCAATCCCTTCTCCATTCTCCTCTCGGTATTTTGGGCATGCACACACATGTGCCCAGAGTGTTTTAAGCCACCGGGTCTGGGGTTTTTTAAAGCCACCGGGTCTGGGACTGGAACTGCAGTTAACTACGTGGGAGTCCAGCAACGTAACCATTATGCTATCCACTGTTTCCACGTTTTCTCCAGTCTTTAACAAACATAACAACAATTACAAAATAAGGTGCTCCTGGGACCAGCAGTTAGCATAATGGCTGTGTTGCTGGACTCCCATGTAGTCGACTGTGGGTCCAGTCCCGGACCTGGTGGCGTGCGTGCCCAAGATCCCGAGAGGAGAATGGAGGAGAAGGGATTGTGGCGTGGCCATCCCCCCTGGGGGGTGATTTCTCGCTTTCCGTCTCTCTGTCTCTGTCTTTCTGGGGAGCGCATGCGCCCTATAGCAAAAGCCTCTCCAAAAAAAAATAATAATAATAATAAATAAGGTGCTCTTCACAGAATTTGAAGCGGGAGTTTACCATTTCTCGCTTGTTTGCTAAAACCGTCCAAGACGCCCCTCTACAATGCAGGGGAAGGGCGTACCCGCTCTGTCGGTGTACGAAACAGCCCTCTAACGGTTCCCGCTGGGCTCCTTCTCGGTGTGTGGCACACCATGCTGCAGGACCTGCATGCTTTCACAACACACTGTCCCTTTCCTGGGGAGACAGCGCTGGCGCCCTGATGTCTGACGTGCAGGACCGTCACAGTGGAGGGGGCGGCGGGATGCACCACCCCAGCTGGGCAGGGGTGGGCGGTCAGAGTGAGCTGCTCGGGAGCGGGTCCTGGGAGCTCAGTCTTGGGGGGCACGGAGAGATGAGCTATGTGGAAGAGAGGGGCCCAGAGGCGCCCTCAGCACGGGGGAGGCGCAGGGGTGTGCCCGGCACTCTGAAAAGCTGCAGGCTGGTGTGCCCAATGGCAGGTCACCTGCTCCGGCTGCCCACCAAAGCCACCAAGCCACTCCAGGAGGCAGGCCTGGCTCCTCTCCGGGTCCTTGGGGAGAGGGTCCAACACCCTCCAAGCAGCAGTCTTCCTGGAAAGGTCAGTCCTCTCTGCCAGGAGGTGTGGCCCAGGGGCTGGCAGGACTATGCTCTCTCCGCCACCCGCAGGACTTTGTCGGCTGCTAACACGGAAAATCAGAACGTTCCACAGAAAGCTCTTTTGAAAACATGGAAGTTCTGGCAGCGCTGGGCCGTGTTTCTTGCAGGGTGACCGTGGGCAGCCCACGGGGGCACGCACTCACGCTGCTCCCGCTGCCCCCGGCCAGGCCTCTGCACGGGGAGTGCCCAGACCATCTCCATGCCATGGGGCTGCCCCCGCCAGGCACTGCACTCTCGCCAGGGGACAGCGGACTGTCACTCGTCAGAGCCTGGGGTGAGCGGCGGGTCAGCGCCAAGGAGCAGGGACGTTGGTGCAGGGCAGGGGGAGCGAGGGCGGGCTGCTCCCGACGCCTCCGCTCCCGCCAGGCGGGCAGCTGCTGGGGGAGGGGGCCCTGAAGGAGCAGAGACAAGGTGGGCTGTCACCTGGCCCCTCGGAGGCCCTGGGGGAGGCCGAGGCGGGGGACGTGCACGGGCGAGCCCGACTTCGCCGTGAAG
>NW_006159689.1:1305927-1309336 GCF_000334495.1 Tupaia belangeri chinensis | reverse complement strand
GAGCCGAGCCGGGTGGGCGGGGCCGGGAGGCCAGCGGGGCGCCCCCTAGCGGGCGCGGGCCACCTCCGCTCTGGCCACCTCTCCCGCCCGGTCTCAGGGAGCAGAGCAGTCCCGCCCGCAGGGGATGGTGAAGACGCAGCGTCTGGAGATGCACTTTTGGCTGATGGCGCAGTGTTGCCCAGTGCAGGGTGACAGTAAATGGCGACAGCAAAGGGGTCACCCTTCAGTGTCACTGAAACCAAAATGTCCAAGAGCCTCTGTCGGGCTGTCAGAAAGCCTCAAGTCAAGGCAGTGCTGTCCCCTCACCTGAAAGGTTTGGTCACCCAGGCAGGGTGGCCCAGGGCGGCCATCAGGGTTGACCCTGGGACCAGCAGAGGCTTCTGCTGGGTGTGAACGCACAGCCCTGGGCTGAGGAGGCAGTGGGCTCTCCCAGGCGGATTGGGGGCCAGAACAGTCAGTTCCAGCAGACGGTAGGGAAGGGTAACACCCTCTGGGACACCTGGGATGCGGGTCCCCTGCTGGCAAGAGCCCCCACAAGGACCTGGCAGGTGGGCAGAGGTAAGGGGCATCAGAACCATCCTGCAGGACGGGGCTGGGCGGGGCTGGGCTGGAGCTGGTAATGAAGGCTGAGCAGGACAGCCCGTTGGGTGGACGGGGTTGAAGCCGGGTGGCCGACAGTCTCCTGAAGAGTCTGCCCACCGTCGGGGTGCAGGGCTGGTTTCTGTAAGACCTCGGGAGCCGCCCTCAGGACCCGGAGTACTCCTTAACCCCCCAGAGGAGGCAAAGGGCGTCCACCCCTCAGCCCCGCGAGAGCTCGGCATCACCTGCAGGGCCCCCAGGACCCGCACTGCTCACTCGAGCTCCCAGGGAGCTGTCACCCTGCAGGCGGCCTCCGAGAGCTATTCTCTGTGAGGGCAGAGAAAGCAGCGCTGCAGTGGCCATGCGGGCTCAGCCTGCGGCTCCCCCCGGTTCAGGGCGTGTCTGAGACCCCTCGGCGCACAGTCGTGTGGCTTTCTGCATACTCCCAGGGCTGTGCCACCATTCCTGCCACCAGGGCAGAGGGGAAGGAGTGGAGTGGCAGCAGCTTCCTGTAACCCTGTCCATTTTCTTCCTGTCGGGGAGGTGGGCGTGTCCCCACACACTTGGCATGGTTTTCAAGCTGCCAAAACTGGGATTCTAACTGCAGTCGGCCTGGCCCTGGCTCCCTTAACCACCAGGCGAGGCCGCGGCCTCCTCTATGCAGGCCGAGTGTTCGCTGCCTCCCAACCTCAGCCCCTTCTCCACCGCAGCGTAGCACCTTCCCGGACCGGCTCTCCCCGAGCCATCACTCTGGGCTGTGAAGTGGCCCCATGCCGGCTGAGGCCATGGGTGTCCAGGGGCTCTGTGACCACAGGGCCTCTGAGTGATGGCCACGTGCCTCTGACCTAGCCAGCCAGGACCAAGGAGCTGCCTCCTGGCGTGGACAGACGAGCTCGTGCGCTGTGGGGCCCACCACGCAGCCTGGGAACGAAGCTGACCTGGGGGAAGCAGAGCCCGTGGGTGTCCTGTCGGCGTGGGGCCCAGCCGTGCCGGCCCTGACCCTGGCGTTTGGGAGTCACTGTGTCCTCGTGCTTTAGCCACACGGGGCTGGGTTTTCTGTCACAACCAGACCCCCCACAGCCTCTCCCCCAACAGCACTCCATGTGGCCAAAACAGACTTTCAGTCGCTTTTATTGAAATGCGTATAGTAGGAAACCCTCACGTAGGCGTACACCGCCACCTACTGGACGGTGCTGGCAGAGACCACGCTGCCCCGGGGTCGTGCTGCCAGAGCACCACGGAGGGCTGGTCAGCTCTGACTGCCAAGGAGCCCGCTTGCCCCCTGCGGCAGCCTCGTGTTCCAGACAAGGTAGCCCCGACGGCGAGCCCGGGACGCGCTCTCAGCTTTGCTCTTTATGTATTCGGGGTACGCTCTTTCTGGCGTGAGCCCTCGGGGGTGTTGAAATTCAAGTGCATAGTGTCCGGGTCAGCCCTCGGGGTGGAAGGAAGGGGGTCGTTTGGCGCACCTGGGTATAGCCCGAGCTCCCCACCCCGAGTTACCTGTGTACAGTCAGGAAAATAGCGGCGTCCACCAGTCTGAGATGTGCATAGTTAGCAGGAACCCAGGTAGGGGGCTGTGTGGGCCCCAGGCACAAAAGGGGCAAGTCAGCATGGATCAGTGTAAAAGCTGTGAGGGGTCGAAACCAACTGTGATGCCGGCTGCCCAGATGCGGCCCCTCCTGGAGAAGCAGGTACCTCGTCGCCCCAACACCATTCCCCGCGGTTGTTGCAATCACGCCGGTCGGGTTTTGTCACACAGGGCTACTGTCACACTGGAGCAGAGCCTGCTTCCCACTGTCCCCTTCAGATAGCAGGTCCTGGTCACGCACACCGGCCAGGGAGCTCCCTCCGGCCGGGTCGGCTGGCGGGGCAGGGCTGCCGGGAGGAGGATGGAGACCGCGCCTGGCCTCTCTCCAGGAGGACATGTGATGCCTCGGCCCGGCCTCCAACAGCTGCTGGGGCGCAGAACCAGGCTACCCGTGACCCGGCGGGGGGGGCATGGCCAGGAGCCGGGGCAGGGTCTGTTGCAGGAAGAGCCCGCCCGCCTAACCAGCCTGCCGGCTTGTCTGGCCCACGTCCCTCCTTTAGATAAACACCCTAGGTCAGCGCCTCTCCCTCCTTTAGTGTCACATGGACTTGACTGTGGACGGAGGATAATTCCAGAAGCAAATTAGAGTTCACTTTGTGTTGGGTTAGATATTCTTTGGGGGTGGGAGGTTGGTTTTTCCCATAGGGCATGTGCGCCTGCCAGAGAAGGGAAGTGAGAAATCACTCCATGGAGGGTGGGGTGGCCACACTCATCCACTCTCCTCTTGGCATTCTGGGCAGCCACACATGTGCCCGCTGTGATTCTCAAGCTGCTGAGTCCAGGACTCGAACTGTGGTCAGCCACGTGGGAGGCCAGCACCTTAACCACCACGCCACCTGCTGCCCCGGTGTTGGGTTAAACTTGTAAGAAACCGCTCAGAACAATCGCTCCAGCTGCGGGGAGCTGCGAGCAGAGGCGGAGAGGAGGGTAAAGAGCGAGTGGGACTGGCCAGCCGCTTCCCACAGCATCAAAGGTCCGGGGACTGTCCTGTGGCTTGGACGAGGACCCTCCGCAGCCAAGGGACGTGTGCCAGTGACGCCCTGTCCCCAGCTCTCAGCCTCCCTGAGTTGGAGCAGTGCACGGCTGGGCAGGCTCACGGGGCCAGGCAGCCTGTGCTGCTGCGTGCTCCCCGGGGAGCGGGCTCTGGGGAGCTGGCGTCCAGGCTGCCTGGCCGGCTGCGGGCAGCACGTGGGAGTTGCCAGAGCGACTTGGGCAGCCCGGCAGGGCCTGAGCGGCTCCCGC
>NW_006159689.1:1288650-1305390 GCF_000334495.1 Tupaia belangeri chinensis | reverse complement strand
TGGGCGTCGCCAGAGCGTCTTGGGCAGCCCGGCAGGCCCTGAGCGGCTCCCGCGGCACCGACTCCCAGACAGCCGAATCGACTCTCACGGAGCTCAGAGGTTCATGGACCTCCCTTCTCCAGACCCCGGCGAAGAGAGCAGAGCAAACGGCTTGAGCCGGGGGTGACTGCAGGGGAGCCCCAGGTATGGCCCAGGTGGCAGGCTATGCGGGGCAGCAGAGCCAGTCTGGGGTGCAGCAGGGTCCCTCTCTCGTCACTGCAGGCCGGCGAGGCGGGCAGGTGGGCGCTTTAACCCCGTCCTCTGGCTGCTGAGCAGCCCTTCTTCAGAGCGCACTGTGATGGCATCTTCTAGGGAAGAGGAAAGAGGGGGAGCCTCTCTACTCCACCGATGGCCTGGGGGAGCTCCGTGGCCACAAGGGGCCTCCAGTGTCCAACCTCGGCCCCTTCCACCCAGGCCTCAGGAGGCTAGTACATCTGAGAGACACGGAGCCCCAGAGAGGCGAGGCCAGCAGGGCAGTGTCACCCTCAGGGCTCGGGCTCGGGCTCGGGGCCTTCTGCATGCTCCCAGCTGTTCCCCACGGCCCCACCCGGGAAGTCCCAGTGCACCTCGTGCGCCGCGTTCTGCATTCCTCTGGTGGGTGCAATGGCTGAGCACTCCCAGTCCTCCCCAGGATGTCACGTGATGGCCTACTCAGCATCTGTCCTGTCCCCACTGGCTGTCACCAACAAGGCCAGATACGAGATGCAACTCGGGGCCTGGCACGGCAGCTGCCCCCCAGGACAGGGCAGGGACGGCACTTTTTAAGATGTGGGTGTCCTGAGTCGCCCTGTGATAGCGATCCTTTACTCTTATCTCCGCACTCCCTGGAAGGGGTGAATCTAGTGTGTAATGGCACCCACTGTCCCCGGTGACAGAACAGGGGCGCGGGGATGGCCGCCCTTCCTGAGCAGGGCTCGCCTGCCAGGGGTTTCCGAGCAGTTCTTTCTGTGCAGCGTCCTCTGGGTTCTGTCCCTAGCCTGGCTCTCTCTCTCTCTTTTTTTAAAAACTTTATTTAGTTATTCATCTTAAATTTGACCAGAGAGGGATAGGGAGACAGAGTGTGAGAAAGCAAGCTGCCAGGTCTGGGACTCAAACCATGGTCAGCCACGTAGGAGTCCAGCCCCTTACCCAGCATGCCACCTGTTGGCCCCTAGCCTGGCTCTCTTGTCACTGGTTAATTCACCACAGTCTGAACTGAGGAAACCCCATGGCTGGCTGGACGCCCACTCTAGGAGTTTCCCACCCCAGGGCATGTGTATGCACACGTGTGTGCCTTGTGGACACACATGTGTGCCTTGTGTACGCACCAGTGTGTGGGGGAGACGGGAGAAAACCTGGAGTGTGGGGTGGGGGGACTGCAGAGACCTCTTGGGAGGGCGGGTGGGACGTGCACTGAAACAGCTCCCCAGGCCTTCTGGTGTGGAGGCCCACGCTGTGCCACTGTCCCTCACCAGCCACTCCGAGACCAGGCCACACCCCTGCCTCCCCTAGAACTCCTGCAGGGGAGGAGCCCTCCTGGAAGGGCTCTCCCGCACCCACCCAGGCACTCAGATCTAACGCCGGGCTCCCGTTTTTCCACTTTTAGCCGGACCCCTGCCTGGAGTCCAGCCCAGCACCCAGGCCACCACAGTGCCCAGCTGTGCCACGCTCTAAGCTCCGCTCCCTCCAAACCTTCCAGGGAGCCTCCTGGAGAGGAACCCGCTGCCTGGCCGGCTCCACCCTGAGCCTCACCCACCTCCTGCTCCCCGCTGGGCCCCCTTCAGGGCTCTGTGCCCTCGTCTGTGCCCTGGGGATCCTGGGCCTCTTCAAGTCTCCCCCCGCCTCAGCTGGGCTCGATGGCTGACAGTGTGCCCGTTTTCCAGAACAGCCCAAATCGTGAGCCCTGGGCTCAGCGGCTGCAGGTGTTCGGCAGAGCGGGAGGAGAGCTGCTGCTGGGGCTAGCTTTGTGGCCTGCCTCTCCCTGCTGAGTCCTACTGCCGTAAAAGTGGGCACTTCCGTTTCGTGATGTTTACGAGCACGTTTACAAGCACCGGCCACTTGTCACTGTGACTCCAGATGCACCCGGCCTGCACCCCTGCTGCAGAGCCGCTGCCTGAGCAGGCCAGGACGAGCTAATTAGCCTGGGCCAGTGTGAGCGGGAGGGGCGCAGAAGCAGGGGCGCCCAGGCACCTCCCGGAGGCGGTGCTCTGGCTGGGCCCTCGTCCTGCCCCGTCCCTCCTCACAGATGAGCCTCGAACCCGAGGACAGGGCTGGGAGATAGGCCTGCCGTGAGCAGCTTTCCGCTGGGGGCAGAGCTCAGCTCCCAAGGGCAGTGGGAGTGCTCTCTGCCACCTCCAGTGATGCAACCCCAGCCCTCCTCTGGTGACACCCACCTGTGTCTGGCCAGCGACCCGTCCCCTCCCCCTGAAATAACAGGAATAAGAGGGCTATGGGTGGCCCCCCCCGGGACATTAACAACCACCAGCCGGCTCCCGGCTCCCGGCCGAGGCTTTGGCTCTGCAAACCCCAGAGAGCGCTCACAGGTGGAGGGTGAGCCCCACCAAGAGCGTGTGCTCAGCCCCTTCCAGTCCTCAGGCACCCCTTACCACCCCCAACCCATACATGGTGGGCGCAGAGCCTGGCAACGGCTGGGGACCGCCATCGTCCATCGCAGGAGAGCCCTCTGCACCCCAACCCCGCCGAGCGGCGGGGCCTCCTGGTCTCAGCAGGTCCCCACGTACAGCTGCTAGTGGCAGGCTGCGTCTCCACGAGCGCCCGGGCTGGGCCGGAAAGTGGCCCCGATTTTCAGGAAAAAGGTGGCCAGCTGGAATCTGGGGCAGCAGCCCGAGGACACGGCCTCCTCCGTCCCACAGGAGCGTGTGCCCCGGTTCTCCGGAATTCGGATGTCACGCTGGCAGATCCGCGGGGCCTGGATCTTCGATTTCTTCTCAGGAAATGTCACTCATTTTCAGCAGAGGGACCGCCGTGAGCGGAATGGAATGTGTTCTGGGGCACACGGACCAGGAGAAGACAATGCGGGCCTACAGCACAGGCAAGGCAGTCCAGAGTGCAGTCACCGTCCAGGGACTGCGACAGCACGGACGCAGCGCCCGGCAGACGCGGCCCCTTGCTGAGAGCCCAGTGGGGTGGTGGTGCCTTCCTGAAACTGTTTATCAAAAATATTTTTTATAGTACAAAGACTATAAAAAAAGGCAAGCGAAAGCCCTTGGTAAAACATACCAAGCAAAAGCCGCCGGGACCGTAGAGCTCTGCCCTGCCCCAGCCTCGCGCTCTCAAAGCCAGCAAGCACACTGCGGCTCACGGAGCAGGATGGCGCAGGGCAGCACCCCGGGCCTCTGAGCGCCTCTGAGCCTCTCTGTCCCGCACACCCACGCCTGCGGCAGCCCGGCAACAGAGGGAGCTGAGCGTGGAGAACAGCGAGCATCCGTTCAGACCTGTGTCCCAGAGCCCACAGATGCCAGGCCCGGGGTACAGCCGCTGTCACAGGAACCCCCACGAGACCTGTCCACTGTCAGCCTGGCCTTTGCACCCCCACCGCTCAGGGCGCCCTGGCGGGCCCTCCCGCAGAAAGCACGCTGGACCTGTCCCCAGGCAGTCTGCGCCTGTGCTCCGCGTGGCCCCCTCGTGGGACATGCTCTCCCACCGTGTTACTCCACGTCGTCCCCCACGTGTGGGAAGAGGCGTGAGGCCCACCACCCCAGTTCTTCGGCAGGCTCCATCCTTGCCTTCCCCGCTGGGGCGGCCCAGTGAGGGCGGTGAGAGGGCTGATCTGGTAACTAACAGCAAAAGGGTTGGATCTCAGTAGAAGGTTCGGGACCCTCCGTATTTACAACTGCGGGCGCCCAAGGCAGCCCTCCTGGCGCTGCGCGGTGCCGCTGCCTCCCTGCCTGAGTGCCGCGCTGGCTGCCGGGAGATGGGCCAGGCGGCAGGGATGGGTCCTCGGTGCTTCAGCAGTCACAGAGACACTTGTCACCTCGCGTTGCCCTCAACGTGGAGGCTGGAAAATGGCCACGCAGGGGACAGCCGTGCTCACCCGGCGGCCATGCCGTGTTTTCCACGGCGTGTGGGCAGGAAGTGGGGTGGTCAGGGTCTCCGCGGAGGTGCGAGGCAAGGCCTTTTCTCAGCTCCCTTCAGAAAGAGGCCTTTGGCAGGAAGTAGAATAAAACGGGACAAGACAGAGCAGGTGGAGAGGTGGCTTTGTGCGGGCTTCGGTGTGGCTGTCAGTGGGGACCACAAACGCGTTTCCACCCCAGCTGCGCCTGACGGGCCAGCACGTGACCGTGCAGAGCCGTCCGCAGCGCCACGTTCGCCCTGGGCCCGCCTCTCCTGCAACAGCCAGGCGCGGTGGGTGGCCAGCTTTGGGTGGGTTCTGGTACCACACGTCTCGCTGGGCAATGGTGTGGTCCTCACCTGGGGGGGTGTTGCCATGTGCCCCTGAGCCCCCACCTGAGCTTGGAAAGCGCTGCCATTCTCCCAAAACGGACGCCGACAGAAGAATACAAAGTAAGAAAGGTGGTCGCACATGAAGTCACGGAAGAGGGGGCCCCCGACAGCCCACGTTTAAAAATCAGGTTTTGTTCTCATCATAGATGTCCAGAGAAGGCTCGATCGTGGAGAATTCGCGCTCATACACCAGGCTCCGAGGGGACAGGGAGTTCCGATGGAAGAAGTGGCCACCTGGAAGAGGAACAGGAGAGGAGACTTAACAGGGTGGCAGGCCCACAGGTCCCGGGTGCCGGTGGAGAGCGGCCTGTCTCCAAGGGTTGCATCGCTCGCTGCTCCCACCGCCTGGGCCCTAGCACTGAGACGAGCGGCTGCAGGCTTCCCCCGAGTTACGCACACCTCCTACCTGTAGGTTCTCAGGTTCGAGCCCCACGTTAATCATGGGAGCCCTTCACAGGAAAGGCGGCCTGGCCCACTAACGATCCCACTGCGCGCCTGAGGACGTCTTCCCGAGACAGTCCCGGGGAGGCCACCCGCCACCGCCGCTCCCGTCCGAGCACCTGTCAGGGTTGAACCCTGGGTGGGAAGGCGGGCAAGGTCCCCGTCACAGCCGGGCAGACGGCTGGGACAGGGACGCTCTGAACACACATTGCAAAGTCGGTTTGTTTTTGATTCGTCGGAGGTGTGTGCACTCACATCACGAATGAGGGGGGAGGGAGAGGGCACCCCGTGGGGCGCGGGCATGCTGGAAGCCCTCCTCCATCCTGTCGGGGTTTTGGGCACACACGCACGTGGACCTGGTGTGAGCTTCAAGCCGCCAGGACTCGAACCGTGCTATCAGCCATGGAGGATGCAGAGCCCTTAGCCACAGACCACAGAGCCAGCACCAAAGCTTTTATGAAAGCTACACTTTCACGCGGTTTAATTAATCCCACGTGGGTTAAGGCCAGCGCTGGCTCGTCTCCCAAGTAGGGAAGCAGGCCAGCTTGAAATGAACAAAGGCCTCAGGACAGTCTGACAAGTGCCGAGTCACAGAGAAGCCAGGAGTGGGTACGTGAAGAGAAGCAGGAACTGGGCGATTCCTAGGGAAGGCCATCGCCCCACAGTGAGAACGGCTCGCACCTGCTTCTGTCTCGGACCTGCAGGCGCCAGCTCACGCCGCGCTCTTTGAGACCGTTAGGTGGAGCTCGCTGCCTGCCCCCCTCCCAGGAGAAGCCTGTGAGGCTGAGTCGGACCTGGACTCCACTGCCATAGGCAGGACTCACAGCGGCTTCCCCGGGAACTCGTGAGCACACCCCAGAGGCCGAAAGCCCTTTGGGAGGCTTCTGGAACTCAAAGCTGTGAGACTCCTCCAGGGGTGCGACAGTCTCTCTGACAACACTGTATGCTAGTTTGTTGCTATGTACCCGCATTTCACTGCCATCTGTAACCCTCTTCTTGGGATATAAGATAAAAGTTCTTTTATTTGGCAAAAGAGCCTCAGAAATGTCACCCCTCCACCTCAGTGGCTAGTGGAAAATCAATAGATCAGTTACCAATAGGTAACTTGCTTTAAGACTACGCATAGGAGATTTGTGCTAAACTATGTTATCTATTTATTTTTTTTTGAAGAGGTTTTTGCTATGGGACACTGTGCTCACCAGAGAGATAGAAAGCGAGAAATCACCCCCCAGCGGGGATGGCCACACCGCAATCCTTCCTCCTCCATTCTCCTCTCGGGATCTTGGGCACGCACACACGCCGGCATGAGTTTAAGCCACTGGGACCGGGGCTCGAACTGCGGTCAGCTACGTGGGAGTCCAGTGATATAGCCATTATGCCAGCTGTGGACCGGCAGGCCCACGTGCACCCAGGACCTAAGAGGAGAGCTGGGGAAAGGAGACTGCAGGGTGACACGGCGCTACCAAGGCTGCTCTCATTCGCATGCACACACGTGTGCTCTCGCGTGAGAGAATGTGCTGGTAACAGGTGAGCTCTGATTTCCACGCCGAGCTGCTGTCAGAGCAGCCCACCCCGTGAGGAGGCTGCAGCTAGGTGGGGTCGGGGCTGGGTCAGCACTCGCCCGGCTGCCCATGGACTGACCAATACCAAGCTCGGGGAAAAGCGCTATGGCACTGAGCCTGCTGGGTTGCGGGTGGACACTCCAGAGGGACACTGCCGGCAGCATGCTCCCAGAACCTGGGCGTGGCCAGCCTCGCCCTGTCACCAGCCTGGGGTGCTGTCCTGAGGATGTCCAGCGTCCCCACGACCCTGCCTTCTGTGCCCTCGTCAGCAGGCTGCCCGCCCATGAGACGTCGGCGGACATGGGCAGAGCGCCGGCCGACATGCGGCTGGGAAGTCTGTGAGCGAAGGGAGGGTCCCGTGAGCCCTTCCTTCAGACAGTCCCCGGGCGTGGCCCGGGCTGCTCCTTAGTCGCGTGTGCGTGTGTTAGAGAGCGTGGCAGTGTGTGCGAGTGCATTTGGGTGAGTTGATGAGTGTGAGTGAGTCCTGGTGTGTGTGTGTGGGGATGCGGACGGAGCACCGAGGCAGCATGGGGCCCGCCAGCATTGCCCTGCACCATCCGCCTTCGGGGTGGCCTGGGCAGCACGGGGCCCTCGTTAGGCAGGACCTGCGGTCCGAGGAGCTCCTGCCCGACGCCCGGAGGTACCGAGGAGAGGAGCGGGATGGGGTCACTTAGACGCGCCGGTTTCCTCTTGGTTTCTTTGTCACTTCCCGGGGACTGGCCAGGCTGCTGCCAGCAGAGTCTGGGGTGGCCTTTCCATCTGAGCCTCAGGTCAGCGTGGGCTCAGGGCCACCAGCTGCTGCTCCCGCCCTGCTTCGTGGACTCCTCGGTGTCCTCGGTGAAGACGAACCCTCCAGTCTCAGGTCGCCCTCTGAGGGGTGGGCGCGGGCACCGAGGCCCTCGTGCGCGGGCACGGAAACCCTCGGACGCACGCAGTGAGGCCCTTGTGAGCAGGCACGGAAACCCTCGAGCATGCGCAGTGAGGCCCGCAGCGCACGGCCCCGCGCTGCTGTGCACCGAGTCTGGTCTCCCCACCTAAGGTGCCCGAAGCTCTCCTGGGCCCTGGCCGTCTTCCCCCCACCTCTTGCCTGCTGGCTCGCAGAGGCCGATTCTAAGCTGGAATGTTCTAAGTGACCCGGTCACTGTAGTTCTAGGGGCCAATCTGTACCCAGTGAACTCCTTTCAAACTGCATGAACCTCCCCCTGCTCTCCGAGAAAGTCCCCATAGCGGCATCTCCACCCAGCCCAGGACACCTCTGTCACTCTGCTCCCGTCCCAAACCACGCCCAGCATGCACCCAGCCTTTCCCAGCAGCTGGCTTTGCGTACGCAGTACCCTGCGCTGACCAGGTCCCCCAGGAGGAGGGCAGCACCAAGTGGGCCAGTGCATCCTGGGGCCTGCCGAGCAGTGGCCAAAGGCCACGGTCTGCCTCCCACGCCAGGCTGGGAGGAGGCTGGGAGATTGTGGGGGACCTTGTGGGGTACTCTCTCGCTCCCCAGCATGGTGAAGACTTAAAAAGAAACGCGAGATAAAGCCCAGAGCGACCGTCCATGTGGGAACTTGGCCTCAGCTGCTCCAGCAGAGTGGCGTGGCGCGCTTCCGGGCTGCCGCCTGTCCCTGCCTGCTGGGGTTACTGGGAGGCCGGATGCAGGGTAAGACTGTTCACGTGTGCAGATGCATGGGGTGCACACACATAGGAAGCACTGTATGAGTTACTGTGGACCATTCCTTGACCAAATGTGATCAATGCGCACAGACACGCACAAACCTAGTATGCTCTCTGTGCGTGTCCCCCCAAGCACACGCACACGCACACGCACACGTGGTAAGCGGTGGGTCTGCGCAGCTCGGCCCTCAGACAGTTCCCTCCATCCATTTCCCGTTTCCTTTGTGACTCTGAAGTGTGTAGGGCGAGGATGCAGCTTCGCCAGTGCTGGTCCGCTGGTCTCTGTTGGTGTTCTGAGCACTTAGTAAGCCCTTGGGGCTGCCTGGGTCCCAATTCCGACTTTGCGAGGTGAGAGGGAAGTGAGTTACGGAACCCTTCTAATCACCAGCTTCTTCACTTGCGAGGTAAGAAAACAAGGCTTGGTCTGTGATGGGAGGTGTAGGGACGAGATCACACTGCTGGGGGCCCCCGGACGGGCCGGCACGTGCTCGCGGCCTGGTAGCAGCAGTCCCCGCTGCCCGACCAGCTTCCCCCGAGACCCAGATGGAATCCGCACCACGTGGGCTCTGCTCCCTGGTGAACTGCTGAGAATCAGGAACTCAGTATGACCAAATAATCTCAAGATTAAAAAAATCAAGGAACGTCAGGATCTTTTCTCAACGGTTCAGAAAGTCTGAAGTTACAAGCCAGCTGGCCAAAGAGAAGTGCGCTCAGATCCACACGGCTCTGGTCACCTCCGGGCCTGGGCAGGACCGGCAGCTGCTTTCCCTGGGGCCCCCTTCATCAAGTCCCCAGCTATGTAGGTTCCAAGGCGCCCAGTACGACACTCCGGAAAAGTACTTTTCTGCTTTAAGGGGAAGAAGCCGTGTGACAGTGTACTACAGCAGAGTACAAAACACGGGCAGCTTAATACAACTTCCAAACAGCCAGACTTGTTATCAAACACGGCAACATGCCGCAGGTACCACTTCACAGTGGACGTGCACGCTGCCGGCGGATCACACGAGTGCACGCTTCAGAGGAGCAGCGTGTCCCACAGATACACACCCAACACACGTCCCCCAGAAATCATAACTTATAAATTAAATACAGCCAGAGGGGCTAAAAAATCAAAACAAAAATGACTGGGAACCAGCAGTTAGCGTAATGGCTATGTCGCTGGACTCCCACGTAGTCGACCGTGGTTCGTGCCCCGGACCCAGTGGCTTAAAACTCACGCCAGGCGCGTGTGCGTGCGTGCCCAAGATCCCGAGAGGAGAATGGAGGAGAAGGGATTGTGGCGTGACCATCCCCCCTGGGGGTGATTTCTCGCTTTCTGTCTCTCTGTCTCTCTCTGTCTGTCTGGCGAGTGCACGTGCCCTATAGCGAAAACCTCTCCAAAAAAACACAAACAAACAGAAAAAAAACAAAAATGACTGACGTTCATGTGTCACCAAAGTTTATCCAAGGATAGTTGAGACACTGAAATACCACAATGTTCCAGACTTAATTTTAGGCACTTTCTAATTTTTAAAATGACAAGTAAGAAATTATTCAACTTCATATATTGCTTCTATTCATATCATGTCTATTCATGATAAAAATCCTTGCATTTTGCTGCTAATTCTATCCATTTAACTTTATTATTATTTTCATTTGACCAGAATGACAGAGAGGGAGGAGAGTGGGAAAGCGAGTTGTCAGGTGCAGGCCTTGAGCCGTGGTCAGCCATGTGGGAGTCCAGTGCCCTTAACCACCACACCACCGGGACCAGCTGTCTGTGTAATGGCTACATTGCTGGACTCTCATGTAGTCGACCACGGGTCAAGTCCCAGATCTGGTGGCTTAACTCACCCCAGGTGCGTGTGCGGGCATCCCCAAGATCCTGAGAGGAGAATGGAGGAGAAGGGATTGCGGCGTGACCATCCCCCCTGGGGGGTGATTTCTCGCTTTCTGTCTCTATGTCTCTCTCTCTTTCTGGCAAGCGCACGCGCCCTATAGCAAAAACCACTCAATAAAAATTAAATAATAAAAACTACCACACCACCTGCTGGCCCCCAAAACCGCCACACTTTTAAGATGCAAATGCACTCATCAACACATACCCACACATGCACACATGAACATGCACACACACATACCACTTTCATGGTCACTGAGACCGTGACTAATTAAACACGTGAACATGTGATGACGTCAGTGAGATCTTAAAGTCATGATGCAGCAGGCTCCACCCACAATGGCTGACAGCCAAGCCTGCCTACGAGGACGAGGACGGGAGGCCGGTACCTAATTCACTCTTGGCTTCTTAGCTCCTGCGAATGCTGTCAGGTCCCGGACAGTACCTCTTTTCTTACTGTTTAGAGGTGTTTGCCTTAGGATATGTGTGCTCCTCAGACAGACCGACACTGAGAGGGAACGTGAGAGATCACGCCCAGGGGGATGGCCACACCACATCCTCTCTCCCCCATTCTCCTCCCGGGACCTAGGGCACGCACACACACGCCCGCTGTGAGTTTCAAGCCACCAGGTCTGGGACTCACCCTGCAGTGAGCCACGTGGGAGTCCAGCAACACAACCACTGTGCCACCTGCTGGCCCCCGCAACCCCCCCTTTTTTTAAGACTTACTTTTAAGATTTGAAATAACGTGGGAGGGTGAACAGTGCGTTAAGTGAGGGACAGTGGGAGTGTCACTAGAAGCCGCCCTCTCCGGCAGCCTGTCAGTGCGGGAGAGTGACTGCCCACGGGAAAGGGAGGCAGATAGCCACTCAGCTCTTCGCTGGGAGGGACGGGAGGGACAGGAGGAACGGCACGGTCCATGCAGGAAAGCGCCATTCGCAGAGCAGGCTCCGTACTGAGGGAGGTCAGCATGACTGAGCTCCCTCTGGTGAGCCCACAAACACACGCCACCGTCCCGCAGCGGGCCAAGGTGGTGGGCCTCTCGGGAGGGCCGCTGACCCAGGAATCCTTTTTTATTTTTAAAAAACTGTTTATTTAATTTTATCATCATCATCATTATTACTATTTTTAAGTTTGATGATAAAAAAAGTGAGAAAGCAAGCTGCCAGGTCTGGGACTCAAACCACAGTTGACCATGTGGGATTTCAGCACCTTAACCACCATGCCACCTGGGCACCCTCCCTCAAATCTTAATACTCATAACAACCCGTGTAGCTTTTACAGATTGACCCCACATGCACCAAACACAGTCCCAAAATACAAGAGGCAAATGATGGTGGAGGAGGGGCAGACAGCTGGTAACGGTAGTTAAGCCAGGTTTCCCTTTCTTTTTTGAGAGATTTTGCTATAGGGCACACACGCTTGCCAAAGAGACACAGAGAGAGACAGAGAGACATAAAGTGAGAAATCGACCCCCAGGGGGATGGCCACGCCACAATCCCTTCTCCTCCACCCTCCTCTTGGGATTTTGGGTACACAGACCCAGTGTGAGTTTTAAGCTGCTAGGTCCGGGACTCAAACCGCAGTTGGCTATGTGGGAGTCCAGCGACGTAACCATTATGCCATCTGCTAGTTCTATCCATTTTCAATAGTGGATAGAAAACTAGACAGACAGAAACAATGTCTGAACAGCACTCCTGGGCACCGAGACCTAACATACCTTCGGAACGCCCTCACCGGGGAGAGCGGAGCCGACCTCAGCTACGCGTGGATCATTCTCCAGGACAGATCATGTCAGGTCATAAAAGAAGCCCCAAGTCACTCATTTACGTATGTACTTTAAATCTTCTTTTAGCTTTGTGCTATGGGGCACATGCACTCGCCAGACAGACAGGGAGGGAGAGAGAAAAAGCAAGAAATTACCCCCAGGAGGGACGGCCAGGCCTCAATTCCTTCCCCATGCTCCTCTCAGACCTGGGGCATGCATGTCCATCTTCTCCAAGCTGCTGGATCTGGGGCTCGAATCGCAAAGTCAGCTACGTAGGATCTGGCACCTTAACCACCGTGACACTTGCTGGCCCAAGCCCCAGTAAATTTAAATTGATTGAAAACATACAAAATATGTTCTCCAACACGTGAGTGAATTTGGATAAGAGTGGAAACCTATAGCATAAGTAATCTGGGAAACTGACAAATACGTGAATCAATATCAGCATATTCCTAAATAACCAACAGGTCAAAGAAACCACAGGAGAAACTAGAGAGACGAATGAAGTAAAAGCTCAGCACACCAGGCCAGCAGTGGGTGCGGTGGTTGGGATGCTGGATTCCCACATGGCAGACTGAGGTTCAAGCCCCAGACTGGGCGGTTTAAAAATCACTGGGTTGTTGGAAAGGTCACAGCATATTTTTTCTATGTTTTTCTATGAAAAAATGCCTCACGGCTTTTCTGACATGCGGCAAATAAATGTTAAAACCAACCAACCAACCTCAGCCTCCCAAGTTTGTGGACTGGTTAGCTAGGACTGGGAAGGGAGCTCACAATGTAGGGAATCCCCACGTTAAAAATGAAGAAAGGTCTCAAGGCAGTGACCTAATAGTCTATCTGAAGAAAAGAGAAAACAAAGAAAGAAGGAAACCTAAAACTCCCCATAAAGGAGAGCCCGGGACCAGGGTTTCTAAATATCTGAAGAACTAACATTGGCCCCTCCTTAAACTATTACAAAACCAGAAGACGATACTTCTTAGTTCGCTGTAAGAGACCAGTACTACAATGATGCCACAGCCAGATAAAGAAGAAGAAAACAAAACAGAAATTGCAGACAAACATTCCTTTTTTTTTTTTTTTTGAGAGGTTTTTGCCATAGGGCGCGTGTGCTCCCCAGAAAGAGAGACACGAAGAGACAGAAAGCGAGAAATCACCCCCCAGGGGAGATGGCCACGCCACAATCCCTTCTCCTCCATTCTCCTCTCGGGATCTTGGGCATGCACGCGTACGTGCCCGGCGTGAGTTTAAGCCACGGGGTCCGGGACTTGAACGGCGGTCGACTACATGGGAGTTCAGCAACAAAGCCATTATGCTAACTGCTGGTCCCCAGACAAATATTCCTTTTGAACAAACACACACAAGTCCTTAGCAAGGGGGTTTGGTGGCGGTGCAGTGGCAAACGGATCCGATACTCTGCGAGGCCCCCATGGGGAAGGGACTGCGTTTGTGTTTGGAGACCTCCCAAGAATGCTGGCACGAACTGCCAATGGCTGCACTGGCCGAGGCTGGGGTGGGGTGTGGCATTGAGACCCTGTTGGGGGGTGCTTACTCTCTCTCTTATTCATGGAAGAAATGTATACATAAACCTTAAAAATTGTATTAAACAATCCTCAGTGATATACTAGCAAAATGAATCCAGCAACAGATTAAAACACACACACACACACACACACACACACACTCACACACTCGGCAACCAAGTTATTTTTACCCTCGAAATGTAAAGTTGGTTCAACACACCAAAGTCAATATAATATACTGTAGTATACGTATGAAAATGAAGACAAATACAAAATCATACCAAAGTCAATGTAATAGACCACAATAATGTGATACGGGACAAAGACGCGTGGTCATTGCAACAGACAGCGCTCTTGACAAAGATCCAAACTCTTTCATGATAGAACACTCAGCCAGCTGGGAATAAAAGGTAGCGTTCTCACCTTGATAGGAAGCATCGAACCTATGAAAGCCTCGCCGCTGACTTTATCGTCAATGGGGACGGATTCCCAGACCACAGGTCAAGGATGTCTGCTTGTACTTCTATTCAACCATTTACTAGAAGGAGAACAATCTCTAAGCTTGTATTAGAGAGACATAATCTTCTGTATAGGGAATCTTAAAGAAATCACTGAAGAGTAATTAGAATTCATACACAAGTTCAGCAAGGCTGCAGGATAAGGGGGGATGTACAGAAACAAATCATGTTTCTAGCAAAGCTCACTGAATAAACGGGAAGACACCCTAAGGTCGCGAACTGGAAAACAGTATCTGTAAGATGGGAAGGGCGGCCTAAGGCCCCTCCAGGCTCAGGGCAACCCTCCCATCAGAATCACACTGGAGTTTTTGCAGAGGTCCAAAAGCTGACCCCAGATTCATATAGAAATGCAAATGACCACGAAGAACCAAAACCAGCTTGAAAAAGAACAAAGTTGGAAAATTGAACTTTTTTGAAATTTCCAATTTCAAAACTTACTACAAAGCCCAAAGTAATCAGTTTGGTACAGGCACAAAGACATATTGGTAAGTGGAGTAGAATTAAGAGTCCAGGAAAATATTGTATTTGCGGAACTGATTTTTGACAAAGGTACCAAAAGCATTTACTGGGAGGGGGAAGTCTCTTCAACAAACGGTAACGGGAATTCGACATACACATGTGAAAGAATGAAGTCGGACCTTATCTCATACCATAGAGAAATACTAACTCAAAAGGAATCAAAGATCTAAATGTTGAGTTAAAACTATAAAGCCCCTACAAGTTTTTGTAACCTTAACTTGGGTAAAGGTTCCTTAAAGAAGCCACCGAAAGCACAAGCCACCCTAGACAAAAACAGACAAATTCAACTTCATCAGAACTTAAACCTTTGGGCTTTCAAGAACACTCCAGAAAGTAACCAGCTCACCGACTGGGAGAGAGCATTTGGAAACCACGTTCTGGAGAACACGGGGGGGGGGGCTCTGACATCTCAACAAAAGAAGTAAGTGGTGCGATGTGGAGACGGCGGCACGCTGGGCAAACATTTTCTCAGATACACGCGTGAGGAGATGCTCAAGCTGCTAGACGCGTATGGAGACACGGCGTGGCCCAGCTGTGGCAGCACACGCAGCGGGGTGAGGCTGGGCGGTATGAAACACACACACGACGTGGCCCAGCTGTGGCAGCACACGCAGCGGGGTGAGGCTGGGCGGTATGAAACACACACACGACGTGGCCCAGCTGTGGCAGCACACGCAGCGGGGTGAGGCTGGGCGGTTCTGGCAGGATTTGGGAAGGCCTAAGTTCACCTCCATGTCTTCCTGGGTGCACCTGTGATTCTGCCTGGCTACTGGGCTTGGGGGAAGACGGGTGTGAGACCCATACTGGGGATGCCGCTCACTCTCGGGAAAGAAGCAAGCTTAAAAGCCAGCATGATGCGATACCATGTCATAGTCCCCGGGACAGCTACGACGAAGGCCCACCAAAGGCAGTCACGGGTGAGGGGGAGGTGGGCACTGCCACCTGCACTGCTAGTGGGGATGACAGACGAAGCCGCTGTTTTGAGAGTGCCTTTGACGGTTTCTCAGAAACTGAAAGAGGCCACGCGACCCAGCAGCCTAGGAGTGCGCCCCGGAGAGCTAAACGGCTACGCGCAAATGAACATCCCAACACGGGTGACCGCAGCAGGTCCCCGCAACAGCCAGATACCGGCAGATATGAAGACTTCTATATGTAGTTTTCCAGACCATGGGACATTATTTAGCCACCAAAAGGGAGGAAATACAGGACATGGATGGACCTCTGAGCCTTATGCTAAGCCACAGAAGCCCTCAACAGGCAAATCCCAGAGACCCGAGGGAGAGCCGTGCTTTCCAAGGCTGATGGGAGCCACTGTTAATGGGAGTCAAGCTTCTCTCTGGGGAGACAGAAATGTCTGGGAACTAGATGGTGACAACAGCTGCACAACCCTCTGAGCACAGTGAAAACTACCGACACGTCTACTTCACTAGGAGGGTGAGTTGAACGGCATTTGAATATTTCAGTTACAAAGCCCTTTGGGGCTGGGTGGTGGCACAACAGCGACCCAGCCTCCCGTACGGGAGGTTCACAGCCCGGGTCTTCCTGTGCACGTCAGGTGTGTGTGACAGGCTGGGGCTGGGGTGGATTGCGGCACAAGCAGCAGATCTCATGCGCAGGAGGAAAGGGGTAATGAACTTAAACAGAAAACGTCACTTAGAGACAAAACAGAGCAGCTCAACTCCCTGCGGATTTTGAGTGTGACACTGCAGGGGAACCCATCATCAACAGGAATACGCTCTCGTGTCCTTTGCGTGCTGGGTATAAGGCAGAGAATCCACAGTTCAAATGTTCGCAGATGCAGATCATCCTTCACCCATACAATTCAATGTAACAGACCACTACACGCTCCTCATCAGTAGAGACATTCATTTACACGCGTAACGTTGCTCTTTCGACTTGTTTTGACTTTTAAAAATCAGGTTCTAATTTTTAATTGCCAGAGGTGCACATGTGCACGTGTGAGAGACAACGAGCGAGCGCCCACGGGGCAGTCGCATCACCTTCCCCTGCGCTCGCCCCGCCCAGCAGGGTCTCAGCACAGAGGCACATGCACAGGCGTGCTTTTCGAGCCTCCAGGGTCAGGACTTGAACTCCGGTTGGCCAGGGGATCTGGCTCCCAATGTAGTGCCAACCACGGTGCTATGGGGCTGGCCCTGAATTTGGTGTTTTCAAAAGAATACCACACATGGGAACCAGCAGTTAGCGTAATGGCTATGTCGCTGGACTCCCACGTAGTCAACCGCAGTTCGCGTCCCGGACCCGGTGGCTTAAAACTCACGCCGGGCGCGTGTGCGTGCGTGCCCAAGATCCCGAGAGGAGAATGGAGGAGAAGGGATTGCAGCGTGACCATCCCCCCTGGGGGGTGATTTCTCGCTTTCTGTCTCTA
>NW_006159689.1:1286698-1288259 GCF_000334495.1 Tupaia belangeri chinensis | reverse complement strand
GGGGGGTGATTTCTTGCTTTCTGTCTGTCTGTCTCTGTCTGGCGAGTGCACATGCCCTATAGCAAAAAGCTCTCAAAAAAAAAAAAAAAAAAAAGAATACCACACAGATCAGGCAGAAAAGTATCTTGAACACACATAATTTATACTAGCCAGTGTGTTTTTTGGAAAATTACTCTTGCACTCATCTCTTTGTCTCACAAATATTTATTGAGCACTCACTATGTGCAAAGCACTCTAGAAGGTACAGGGACAGACCCAGCCACTGAGGAGCTGCCGCTCTGCTGGAGGCCGACCAACCACGAAGGAGCAAGGGGCCACGAGAGATGACGACAGCGACAGGAGGGACTCGGCCGAGCGCACGACGCAGGTCTCTGCCTGGGCAGCCTGGCCGGGCAGCGGGGCCCGCACTCGGGTACGGACGGGGACAGCCCTGCGGCTCCTCTCGGAAACACGAGTTCCGAATCAGCCTTCGCAGCCCAAGTCAGTGAAAACACCCAACAGCACGCTCTTATTTTATTATTTATTTCTTTTAATACAAAGCTTTGGCATTAGCAATTTTATGAAAAAATAAAATGTACTAAAAATAAACGCTTGTGTGGCATGATTGGTAAATGGTGCACAAAAATAGGTCTTTTTCCTTCAAGGCAATCAGTCCGAAAGCAGTTTTTCTTCTTCAAAACCATTCTACCCTATGGAGTAAAAGGAAAAAAGAGGCCATGAATTAGTTACAGGGCAGTCACCAGTTATCTAAGTGGTCTGACTCAAGGGCGGCCGGGGCTGTCCCCGCCTTGTCCCCAGCCCTGGGGACTGCTGTCTGGATGAAGGGCCGGGCGTCATGCTGGGCTGTGTGACAGTGCGGTGGCTTGGCTGGCTACTCTCCCGTCAGACATGTGCTCTAATGTCGGAGTGACACCTGCAGCTGCGGTCCGTACGGTACGCCCTCTCCCCCCCACGGAATGTCGTGATTTATTGAGCCGACCGAGGAGAGCACAGGCCCTGTGGACAGGGTCCTGCTCTCGGGCAGGAATTCTCCGGGCTGTGTCCCTACACCAGGTGCCGACACGTGCGTGAAGTGCTTTCCGGACGATTCTCTCTGCCCCAGGGCTCAGCAAGCCTCCTTCGCAGCCCCAGCCAGGCCACGTGGGCCTCCTGAGCCCTGCACTCGGGCTGCCACGGGCCTCGTTCTGTCTGGTGCCGTTTCCTGGCCGGCAGGCCCTCGCTCTGGCCTCTCGCAGCTGGGTCGGGACCTGTGCTCCACCCGCTCCCTCTCAGCGCACAGCTCTCCCGCAGTCCTTGGTCTCTCCTCCTCCCCACCGCCTACTTCCTCCCTGCCTCCTCACTCTCGGCCCCTCGCTCCCTCCCCTCTACCATTTCAAAGCAGCTGTGGCCCGGGGGACTCTCACCCCACTGGAGAGCTGTGGAGTGACCCTGCTTACCAGAATGGAGCCACAGCCAGCCTGGAGCCACTCCCACGCAGACGACTGACACCACTGCCTAGGCCTGCTCTGATCTCCCCGTCCTCTGTGCCACAACAGCTGGCCTGAGTCCGGTCATTCCCTAC
>NW_006159689.1:1278660-1286667 GCF_000334495.1 Tupaia belangeri chinensis | reverse complement strand
CCCTACACGGGTCCTTATTCCACTCTGACACAAACACGCTCAGTGCGCGCTGTGGCATGCACTGCGCACCGCTGCCTCGCCCTCCGACCACCCGGCCATTGCCAGCAGGTGCGCAGCCATGGGCCTGGGTCCCTGAGCGCTGGGGACGGCCTCTAAATGAGTGAGGGAGGGCGGCTCGCGCTGCGGAGAAGCGCTGGCAGACGGGTGTTCACAGCCGCGTCACACACAGCTCTGCACACCGTCACATTCATCCCTAAGACAACACGCCTTCGCGGTATGTCCTTGGAAACCCTGAATATCAGACAGAGGACTTTCTAGGGGGTGAGCTGAGATTTTAAAATTACTTTGCTGCCCTTCTAAGAGATTATAAACCACTGCAGCCACATTGGAGCACTTCAGAAAGCAAGAAAACTGCCACTGCCAATGCCGGCAAAGAGGCCCAGGTCCCCGCTGCTTTGACACTGCTCTGCAGTCGCGTCTTTGAAAACCGAATCTGTCTTCCTCAGTCACGCCTGGAGCCTCACTAGCTCTCCGAGCAGTCAACCACGAGCAGCCACAGCAGGAGTCCCAAGTGCTGGGACTGAGTCCAGAGCCTTCCACAGCATCTCCCAGGGGCCACTCAGTCCCGCGAGTGCAGTTGATTCCTGTGCGTGTGCATGTGTGTGCCAGTGTATTCCTGTGTGTGTCAGTGTATTCCTGTGTGTGTCACAGTGTATTCCTGCATGTGTGTGTCAGTGTATTCCTGTGTTTGTCAGTGTATTCCTGTGTGTGTGTCAGTGTATTCCTGTGTGTGTCAGTGTATTCCTGTGTGTATGTGTGTCAGTGTATTCCTGCGTGTGTGTGTCAGTGTATTCCTGCGTATGTGTGTCAGTGTATTCCTGTGCATGTGTGTGTGTCAGTGTATTCCTGTGTGTGTGAGTGTATTCCTGTGTGTATGAGTGTATTCCTGTGTGAGTGTCAGTGTATTCCTGTGTGTGTGTCCGTGTATTCTTGTGTGTGTGTCAGTTTATTCCTGTGTGTGTATCAGTTTATTCCTGTGTGTGTGTGTCACTGTATTCCTGTGTCAGTTTATTCCTGTGTGTGTCTGTTTATTCCTTTGTGTGTGTGTGTGTATCTAATACTCAGATTTGCCACAAAGAGGTATAAATACTAGAGGAAAGAAGAGGCTTCATTATCCAGCCATGCCTCCCTAACAGACGGTGAGGCTCAATCTTTGCTGGCGTCCCGAGAAAGGAGTCCTCTCGGTGAAATAGAAGACTACCTGAGATGGGTGCCCGTGTGAGCAAGGTGTTAAGCTGAAAACTAAAAGTGCACATTCCTTCTGAGTCTTGAACCCTTGCACAAGTTTAAGAGCTGTTGGTGCACGTCAGCGGCAGCGAGCCCATGGCAGGCTGTCTCAGATACACACAAGACGAGATGCATCTCTTACAATGGGAGATGGCTGAAAAATAGTTTGAAAAACATAGCATTTGATATTTAGGGCTCTAATAGAGGCACCAGGAGGAGAATGCAAGCCCCCTCCTTGGGCTCTGACCCCACCCAGGAAGGAACATCCCAGGAGGGACCATTAGAAATGAAAGGAGTTTTAGAGACTTTTAAAACATTTTTGCCAGAGAGCATGTGTACTCACTGGGGACAGAGAGAAAGGGGAGGCCAAGGAAGAAAGCACTCCCCTGGGGAACGGTCACAGCGCAATCCCTCCCTCCCTCATTTCTCCTTCCCCTTGGGACTTTGGGCATGCACACACACATGCCCAGTGTGTTTTTCAAATCGCCAGGTCTAGGACTCAAACCCCACAGCTGGTCATGTGAGATCCAGCTTCCTTAACCACCACGCCATCAGCTGGCCCATCCTAGACATTTTTACTTAATAGAAGGTTTGCCTCTGCACATCTGGGGCCTCAGGGGTGTTGTCAGGACCACAGTGACTGGCAGAGCTCCTCGGGACACTAAGCTCCGTCTCTCTGTGGCTGTGCCCACAGCTCCGAGGCCACAGGGCCAGCACCCCCTTCTGCCTGTGCTGGTTACTCCACTCAAGGCTATTCCAAGGATCAACCAGGCAGCCTGGGCACAAGAGCTCAGCACAGGCCAGCCCTTCGTGCGCACTCACGCAACGGCAGCTCTTCTCATTTCTACAAGACTGTCAGACACCTGGCACACCCTCCTGTAACCAGGCCCCGCTGTGCATCTCCAAGACATCAAATGACTAAGTTCTCACTTTCGCGCTTCGATGTGCTCATCTACTGATTTCCTCCTTAAAACGAGTTCTGCTAACTCGGAAATACTCAGTAGAGCGTGAGATCGACACATCAGTCTCAGCGCCCTAGTCTGTAAGCCTCCACTGCTATGCCAAGGATGGCGGCTGAGGGGTACTAGGGTGATGACCAGCCGTGCTGCCAGGGGTGAAGGGTTTCGATCTCGGGCTCCCCACAGAAACAGTCGCTCTGGCTGTGTCACAACCACCATATGGCTCGTTTCCTCCTGAAAAGACGGTTTAGAATCCGAGCGCCCGGGCTACCCTTCCCTGCAAACCTGAGGACGCGGCTTCTGGTTCTGAACTTAGGAACTGAGCTGGAGAGGGTGCCTAGTCGAAGCCCCCATTCCACTCCGTCTTCCTAGAGCGTCCACGCGTGCTCCTCGAACGGAGGGAAAGATGAGGAGAATGACTTTTCTCACGTCGAAGGTAGAACAGAGACATGTGAGCTGGTGACCGCTGGCACTGCACGAGGCCTGCCTGCACAAGGGGCGGGGCGACAAAGTGCCTGGACAGTGGGAGGTCGGTAACCTCGCGCCTAGGTCCGAGGCAGGGGGCCCGCCTGTCCCTGCATGCTCCCCTGTCTGGCTACCGCCTGCTTAGATTTGCAACGTCTGAGAATTAACCAAAATTGTATCAGAAAAGTTTTAAGGCACAGGAGACCAGCAGATGGCATAATGGTTACATCGCTGGACTCTAAGGAAGCTGACCACAGTTCAAGTCCCAGACCTGGCAGCTTAAAACTCATGCTAGGTGCATGTGCGTGCATGCCCAAAACCCTGAGAGGAGACTGGAGAAGGTGTTACAGCATGGCCATCCTCCTCGGGGGCGATTTCTCACTTTCTGTCTCTCTGGAGTGCACACGCGCTCTTATAGCAAAAATATCTCAAAAAAAAAAAAAAAAAAAAAAAGTAAGGCACAGTCAGTCACGTCAGCAGCAGCTCATGGAATAGAGGGCAGTGACTCCCCAAACACAGATCGACTGGCCTTGGACGAAGCCGACTGCATCGAGCCCTTGGCAAAGGGGCAGCGCACGGCACGTAAGGGCAGTTCCTCGCTGCAGGGAGCTGCCCCTGCCTGGGTCCCTCCTGCGCCTGCGCCTGCGCCTGCGCCTCCGCCCTGCTGCGCTGCTGTGTCTGGTCCCAGTGCTGCGGGGGTCACGGCTGGCTGAAATTGCAATACACAAGGGCAGCGACAAGGGACGCCCTCTGAGAAGATTCTAGTAGCCGTATGTGCACAGTGGGCTTTGCTGCCAGCTGCTGAAGGCAGGGCCCTGTTCGTGAGACCCTTCGGCACAGTGAGCTTACTCAGGGCAGTGACAAGGGAAAGGGGGATCTCGTTTTCACTAAGTTTCTTGGTTGGTAAAGACAATAAGATGTATTTCACAGAATTCAGTAGTGAAGAACATTTATAAACTTCCTTGCTAAAATAAACTTTTCTCTGAAATAAAATCATACAGAAATTTTAATCACGTTTTTGAGAAAGAGATTCACGTAAGACTGATTAACCTCTTAATATCCTCCATGATAAAAACAGCCTTCAAAAAATGAACTCATACTGCAAAAAAACCCCAAAAAAATCAACACATAAATGCACAAACCAAAGTGGGAAGCACCCCCGAACTCTCGCTTAGGAAAACCGCCGTACTCTGGCAACCATCCTCCCCGGCATCCGTGAGCAGGCGACGTGCACACACACGACCTCTCGCACTCGCTGTCAGGCTCTCAGTGGGGCCGAGTGGGTCCTGGGAGCAGTTCTGCGCGAGGGCACGCGCACAGGGTCCCGATGCATGACTGAGGGCTGGCCTCCACGGAGCTGATGGAGCAGGGCCGGGACCGGGACTTACATTCTGAGTCATGCAGGCAGCTGCGTATGGAGCGGGGGATGGCCCAGGAACCCTGCGTCCTACTGGTGACCTTTCTGCCGCGCGAGCAAAGCGCCAGCATCGGAGCACAGTCGGGAGGTCATCAAACGGCGTGACGCTCTCCCGAGTGCCACGGGCGGCCACGCTGCCACGGGCGGCCACGCTGCCGCAGCTCACTGCGCAGTCCACACTGGTCCAATCCAGGCCGATGCTCAGTATGGGAGTGAGCGAGGGCGCTGCCCTCGCATCGGGTCGGCCCCCACGCTGCAGTGCATCACGCACGCAAGAAGCTGCACCGGCTTGCCAAGTGCTAACGGCTGCTCCCAGCTCAGCAGAGCTGGCCCGGGACGCGTAGGGAGCATCACCACGCGCCAGGCACTGCGCTGTCTCCGACCCTGAGCTGTAGCCCCCCGGCCCCCGTGCACGAGGACTGAGACACGCTGACACGTAAAGCCCGGTCTCACAGCTGCGACGTGGGGGCGTGGGGTCCGTCCAGGAATGTCCCACCCACAGTCGGGTGTCTGTCATGCGATGCTGAGGAAGCAGCAGCTAGCCGCGACCTCTGGGCCGGGCGGGGGCTGCAGACGGCCCTGCTGGGACATCCTCCTGGGTGCGGTGGCCAGGGCACCTTCAGTCAGCGGCTCAGCTAGGAGGGGACAGAACCAGGTGGCTGGAGGGGGTTTCCTCGCTGTCGTTCAGTCAGTCACAGGAGTGTGTGGTTGCTCTCAGGGCCAAGACGGAACTGAACGGGGACAATGCGGGGTCAGTGTGGCCGTGCCCCGACTGCTCCTCGCGGGTCTCTGTGATGGCGGTAAGAGGGCGGGCTAGCTGCAGCCTGCAGTGAGTGCCCGAGTCCTTCCACGCCTGTCCTGCAGCTGGCTGGGGAGGGCCCTCCTGGACAGTCTCCGGCCGTGGCAGGCATCTTGCCTGACTCTCCACCACCCACAGCTCTCGTGCCCGCCAACTGCTTCTGCTCCCACTCCTTGGCCTGGGCCTCTCAATGGCACCAAGCACGCGCTGAGCCCACGGGACAGGTTTCTTCCTCCTACCGAGGTGGACCCCGCCACTGTGACCCCCCGAGACATGGTGTGCCCCCACTTTCTCCACCCCGGACACAATCCTAAGCTCTGCAAACAGCAGGTCTTCCTGGTCAGCTCTCTCCTGCTGAGCCTGGCCACAGGCTGGGAGGGGTACCCAGCACGGCCCAAGATCTAGAGTGGTGAGAGGGGCTGCTACCCCAGATATGGGGCACTGTCTGTGTACCCGGGGTCCCTGGGCATCAGAGGTGGGCACTGACGTCGGTATACCCGGGGGCATCAGAGGTGGGCACTGATGGTGTACCTGGGGTCCCTGGGCATCAGAGGTGGGCACTGACGTCGGTGTACCCGGGGGCATCAGAGGTGGGCACTGTCTGTGTACCTGGGGTCCCTGGGCATCAGAGGTGGGCACTGACGTTGGTGTACCTGGGGGCATCAGAGGTGGGCACTGACGTCAGTGGACCTGGGGTCCCTGGCATTATTAGTAAGGGCTGTGAGTCTTATGAACCTATAGCCAGTGAAAACCTCTGGGTCTCTCTCAAGTGGGCTGTCCTTGTCAAAGCAGGGGAAGTCCCTCTCTGTGTTACCGAACGTACATGTTCATGGAACCAATTACTTCATGAGGACGATCCCACCAGGATCGGTGCGGGGCTGGTGTGGAGCCGAGTCTCAGCCCCGCGTGGAAACCACAGACTCGGGCCATCTGGCACATGCAATCCAAAAACAGTGCTACTTACTCGTTGGCATTCAAGCTAGCTGTGGCCCGGATGACCATGTAGCAGAGGGTGAGTGCACTGAGGAGGCCAAAACTGGCAATAATAAACCATTCTTCTGTTGACAAAGGAAAGGAGGAGGTCACTCAGGGGAAGTGTGGGTCAGGTCGATGTCAACATTCCCCTCAATGCACCGAGGCCGACGTCAGCGGAGCAGTGAGCGCCAGGAGGGCTCGAGGCTGCGGCAGAGCGACTGCTGGCGAGTTAGTGCAGGCTGGTGAGGGCACAGGCCGGGAGAGGAGCGAGGCCGCCGGCTCCTCCGGCTCGTCCCGAGGCCGTGAGTGTGTGCCCACCACGTGTACCGTGCATGTGTCTCCAGAACGGCACGTGGACACACTTTCGCTCATTGAAATGACAGTGAAGTAGACTAAGCTTACTTATAACCACCGCCCTCCTTTACTGCACTTGCCAGAGGTACCTGTGCTCATCAGAGACAGATGGGGGGAGAGAGACAGAGAGCGGGAGAGAGAAAGCACCCTCCCAAGGGAGTGGTCCCACCGTAATCCCTTCTCCAGTATGCGTCCAGCGTGTTTTGCAATCTGCCGGGGCTGGGCCTCAAGCTGCGATCAGCCATGTGGGCTCTGGCCCCCGTAAGCACCAGGAGCGCGGCCATCCCTCCTGTGTCTCCTCGCTGCTGCATGGGTGTACCGTTTATTCTCGGCGGCTCAGGAATACAGAGCAGTGATTCTCCCAGGAGTTCTGGAGTCTGTGAGGAGTCTGCACGCTGGCCTCCCCTGGCCCATGGAACTACACTCCCCTCCTCTCATGCACGGGCACCCTAGGGTGTTTACATAAGAGGATGCCTCAGTGGTGTCTCAGAAAAATAGGTCGCCCCTCTGTGACCCACTGCCAGGAAGCAGCACAGGCTGCTCTGGGTTGGACAAGGGCAGAGGCAGGAAGGGAAGGAGGCCGCGAGGCCCTCGGCCTTCCACGGGGCGGTATGCAGAGCAGCCTCGGGAAACCTGGCACCCGGACCTCCCATGGGCTTCCTGTGCTCTTCCTCTACACCCACCCGGGAAGTCAGCAAGTTTCCCTTAGCATTCAGAGCCTGTATCGAGGTAACGCTTGAAAAAGAATTTTCATTGAGAACCTCGGAGACAATCTGAGAGCCAGTCTAATGCCTTGGATGGTCCTAAAATAACACATTTCCTGGGGCAGCGCTAACTGCGGGCTGGTGTAACAGGTGTCACAGCGAAAGTCCCACGGACCTGTGACATGGAGCAAGAGAACCTCACATTAGGGATTCCCAGGCCTACGTGCAAGAGCTACAGGGGGCAGGGGTGTCTCTGTCCGGGGCCGGGGCCGCGACAACGACAGGGGAGATCGTGCGTGCGCAGTGCTCCCCAGGGAAGATCTCGAGGCCGCGGCCTGCCACACACTGGGAGCCGCGCCCAGGGCGTGTCCTTTGGGCATGTGGCCACGTCAGGGAACGCTCCCTCGGTCACGGTGCGGTTGCTGCCCTGATCGTGCTTCCTCACCCCTAGACTGAAACTTTTTCAGTGAAAAGGAACATTTAAGAACCCACATAAAACCTACGATTGTAAGTTAGGAAAAATGCATCCTGGCATTTTAAAAGTCCAGAGGTGAGAGGTCACCCCCGCCAGGGCCTTAGCAGCATTTCTTCCTTTCCTCCTGAGACTGCCTGGCAGGTGCGGAGTGGACCGGCTCCCAGAGCCTCAGCCCTGTCCACTGTCCTGAACGCACAGCTGCCAGTGCGGCCTGTGCGGGTGTGAGCACAGTGGTCAACACTGGCACAAGAGAAGCACCCACATGGCCAGGACGCCAGGCCAGAGGGGCACGCGCCGGCCTGCCCACCCCGGGCTCCGTGCACAGCTGCGGCCGCCGCGCCGCCGGGCTGGTGGGAAGCGTGCAGGAGCGGGGTGTCCAGCTGCCGAGTCTGCTCCCTGCCCTCGCGTGCAGCCTCCGCGATCGGTGAGTGACCTGTACGTGACGTGGTATTTCAGCACCGAAGTGTAAGGTTCGGAAAGTGCGCGTCGACGTGGAACTAACGGTCCGTGGCGGGTGAGTGCTCAGTAAGCACCTGGTCAGCGAGGGCTCTAGGCACGCCCGTGGACAGCCT